>NC_056731.1:1991495152-1991597652 GCF_019279795.1 Protopterus annectens | reverse complement strand
ACAAAATATAAAAAAGAAAATGAAATCTTAATGTAGATAATAGGAGAGCTAGTTGGCAACAGCATTGGCATCAACCCCTTTTCCCATTTTGTACATGAAGTCAAGGTATCACATGACCAACAGACTGTAATTCATGGGAAGTTTAGAATGTGGCCTGGTGGGCAAAAAGCTTTAGGTAGACAAGTTTCCAGAGAAGGACTAGTTTCCCACTGGGCCTTAAAGAAGGGTGTGCATTTATTTTGAGGTGCAAGGCCTGGGATTTTATGTCTCCACTGATGGGCTGGTGCCAAGAAACCAGTGAACTTTCATGAGATAGCTGATATTTCCAAATGATATAGCCATGGATACTTTTATGGGATAGTTGATATTTCCTTAATTATACAGGAAAATACTTTAAGTTGTTTTTTCCTGGATGTTCCTGGTCATGACTGATCTACCTTTGATTGAAAAAGTGCACTTGGGTTGATTGTCACTCCCACCTGGTAAGGGTGGGATTACACTCTACTGGAGGCCATGAATAAAAAGCAGGAAAACTACTAATTTCCACCTGTAGAAGTAGGTGTATGCCACTCTGTTGTGACAATGTGAATTGGAATGGAGGATAGCTATGGTCCCTATTAAGCAAACAGTTCAGCTGACCAGTTAAGTTTGTCACATCCTTATATGAAGTGGGCATATCCAAACTGTTAAAGTTAGGGATATGTGGCTGAAATTAAAATCTGTAGATAGGTTTACCTACAGAATGCATTGCTGGGGGGGACATACATGCCCGTGACTAAAATGAAACTGAGAACCCATTACTCAGTTTTCTAATTGCTCATATTCAAGTTAATAGCTAATCATTAACTCACAGCTAAATATTCATGTGAATTTTTGAATATAAGTAATTCGCATATGCAGATTCTATTTATAAATATACTTTCTTTGAGTTAGTGGCACCCCAGAAGCAATATATTTAGACATCATTGGTATGGGGACCGAGGTGACATGACAGAAGATGTAGTGGGGTTTGCACTCCTGCAAAAACATTACTGCTTAACTGACTCACTGTCAATTATATGTGCACTTTGGAGCAACTTATTGGAAGTTATTGGAGTCCAAGTGGTTGAGACTCAGTTATTCAAACATATCCTTTTATTCTTCATTACTTAGTAAATTTGAACTATGTTGAATGTGTAAGAAAGAAATACCCTTATTAAGAGTGCAAAAGAAGGAATAACACTTGTAAAAAGACAAACATGAATAATAAATAATGATTGATAAAGACAAGCTGAATGAAAAAAAACTGGCTTGCATGGAGATCATCCTGCCTGATAAAATTTGTAGGTCATAACAAGTTCAAGTCTGGCTTTTTGTTTCTGGGGAGGGAATTTAGGACAATAAGTACTGGTTACAAGCCAGATTTTATATGTATCTTCAAATTGATTAAGATTATATAACCATACTGAAATTTTCTATATGTTAATTTTTGTTTTGCATTCTTCTTTTTGCATCCCTACTGGTCTTTTTATTTATTTAACATTTATTGCCCGGAAAATCTGATTTGGAACAACACTGTCCAGACACATGCCTTTGTAACATGGGAGGAAACCCACATGAATGCAGGTAGGACATGAAGGCACCCAAACCAAGTATCGAACTGGAGAACCTCTCACTGTCAGGCAATAACGCTAATTGCTGCACCACTAGTCTTGAATGATAATCAAATTGGAGAAAGAGGATGAAAATACTTTTTCAAAATCTGGAACATACCACAATGAAACCAAATACAACTATATAACTGATCTTTTTGCTTTCACACTTCCAGTTTTTATTATCACTTATGGAATAAATCTTCAGAGATAGTGTTGTATGCAATCTTTCCTTTTTCATAACTTTATAGGGAAAAAATCAGTTTGATTGTATTTAATAATTATTTCACCTTTGAAATATTTGTCTTTCTCTTGTTATTAACCCTGAAGGCTAAACTGCTACACAAAAAGCCGTTAACTCAACAAGAACTGCTAAAACATAAAATATCGGTGTTACTAAAGTGCACTTAATGTGAGATTATTGAAATACAAAAGTAAAACGATCAGCACATTCATTCACTAAAAATGACAGCTGTTTTGTAAGAGTGTTTGCGTTATGCAGTTTCAACAAAAATGCTAGCCCATGATGAATGTGAAATAACTGGTGCTGTGAATGCAACCTTCTGTAACTGAAGGTAATCCATCCGTGAGGTGTTACAGTCAGTTTACATATTTAGGTTAGAGCACAGGAGGACACATGCTTCTGCCATCTCCTAGAAGTGTTTCATATTTGTTAATTAATTAATTTATTTATTTTATATCATATTTTTTCTTTATTTCTACATTCATTTACTGGTTAAGCACATTGATGCAAGGGATCTACATCAAACAATCAAACGGACAGATTGTTGAAACCCATATGATTTAAATCATATGATAGACAATCCAGTCTGTCAAAAAGATAGTTCAGACACAAACAATACCCATATACAAGAGAAAAAATGCTTTTGCAGGGAGACAAGCCCTCATGCAAGCCCCACAACCCCTGCTAATTATATATATCAGCTCCAAGTTGCACTACACTAGAGAAAAGGGCAAATTTCCTGAACCCTATTGTAAAACTATGTCAGTCAGAGCAGTTTGATGGACTGAATTGTCGATCATATGGTCTCAACCACATGGGTTTCGACAATCTGTCAGTTTGATCATTTGACAGTTACCCTTATGCAAGGACCCTTTTCAGGTATAACACAGGACAGACAGTCTTTTTGAAAATTATGCTTTAGTCAATGATATAAAATGAAGAATACGCTGATTATCATAAATACAGCATCAACGATAATAATACTCATGGTAAAGAAAGAGTACAGGATGACAACAGGATGTGGCATTTACAGAAGTAAGATGAAGTTTGCAAAGCACAAACTGTAGAAACTGCAGGTGTGAGTAGCACAGGTTGTTAGATTAGGCTGGGGGGTGAAGAAGGGGTTTGGGTATTATGAAACTTGAGGAGTATCAGTGAAAACATTTTGTGGGAGTAAGCGGTGCCATTGGCAGTGGGGGTCAAGAGAGTTATTTGCTGTTTTTATACAACATATTTTGAATAAGATGGACTAATGTGTTGTGGTGTTGTCTGCAATTACATTTCACTGTGCTGTTTGCAGTTATTTCACATTCATTTCTTTCTAGTTTTGCCAAAATATAAACACCAGATACAGAGAAATAAAATAAAAAAAATGATGTTCATCATTTAACCATCCCTGATTTTCAGCTTCTGCAATCAGCACTTTTCCACATCACCACAAATGAAGAACATCACCAAAGTATTTTCTTCATCCCCCCCAGAATGTATTATATCTTCCAATGTTAATTATTAAATTCACTTTCTACATTTATATCCTAGAAACATGAATGTTTTCCCAAACTAGTCACCAGAAGTGCTATGCACTATGGTAAAGGCATGGTTTTCTAATACTTATGGACTGGAAAGCTTATATTCCTTCTTATTTATAGTTTATCCTCAATGTATAGCTCTAAAATGTATGTCAATTGGAAATAAACATAAAATAAATAAAACAAAGCTCTCCATACAACCTTCCTTTTACCTCATGAAAGCAGATTTCTCTTGCTGTCTTCTTTTTCTGTAAAATAATAATTGCAATCTCGTCTAATGTAGAGGCATAATGCAATCATTCAAAATAACTGTCAGAATATGTATATCAGTGTTGTGGTTATTCATTCAAAACCATGAATTTCTCCTCTTTCCTAAATCCATTGGAGTCCCACAAGACTCCATCCTAGGACCACTTTCTCTTTAACTTATTTATCAACAATCTAAACATAGCAGCCAAACAGGCCACTGTAGTACAATATGTTGATGATTCCACTCTAATATGTGCTGCTAGGACAATACCCATGTTGGAAATACTCAGAAATCCTTCTTCTTCATGGAACCTTGGGTCGATAACTCACAACTCCTACTGAATCAAAAAAAAGAAAAGAAACTACTATTGCTGACCCCAACTCTATTTCCTCCCCAAAAAGTCATCCAACAAGACCTGTGATTCCACACCAAAGTACTAGGCGTGATTATAGACGACCACCTGAAATTTGATGTCCACCTTCAGCAAGCAATAAAAAAGAAACAGCAAAAAGCTAGGCTGCCTTTATAGAGTAAAACATTGCCTTACTGATTCTGCTAGACAAAACACAGCCGCTTATTTCCTACTTCCCAACCTACGATATGTTTCTTCTAGCTTAACTAATTGTAACATATTTCTATCAGCCAAACAAGAACAATGCTACAATAAAGAAGCAACATTTCCAACTTACCAACAATATAGATCATATTACTGCCTCTCAGTAAAACAACTAAACTGGCTACAACTAAACAGTTCTTTGTTTAATTCACAATTAATTACAACCTTCAAACTACTTCACAACCTTGAATAATCCCCATCTTTTTACTCCAACATTCAATGTTGCACTACTGAGATACCTGTATGAACCACTGACAAGTCATTACTCACCATAACTAAACCTAACAATAATACAGGATACTCCCTGTATTCACACAGCATTGCTAACAGCTGGAATACCATCCCGTTCCACTTAAGGACTATCTGCACCCTAAAAGACTTTAAATGCCAACTGAAGCAACACCTAATAGATAAATTACACTGTACCTGCACCACCCCTGGTTCTCTTGTACTAATATAGCTATATGAATTGATGTCATATTTCTCTGTTGCATAAAAACAAATTTGCTATTATACAACTACACCCTCTTCTATCATTTCATCCCCTTTATTGTCCTTGTGCTGCTCTTACTCTGTATCTTATCTTCCTAAGTCCTCAATTTTGAACAAGTCCTTGTAAAAAATATTCTTGTGTAAAGCCTGACAATCTATGCATACTGATGATAATGCACTGTATATACCGCCTCATATTTAAAAATAGTCATATACAACCAATGTAACTGTTATTTTAATGGAACCTGTTTGTAAATGATTAAACTGATGTCAGGGATGTCTGAATAATGGGAACTGTTGCTCATGAATGAAACTGACTGAAAATATGAAACAACGCAAATGGTGTCCATGATGTCTGTATTATAAATTCATGGTTATTTTGACACTATCCTCTACATGAGCATGGAAAGGATAATTATAAGAAAGTAGAGATTATTATTTGGGTATTTTGACACATAAAGTACAGGGCATATTCTTATAATACAACAAATCTTCAAATAACACATATAAATATTGTTTACATTATTAGACCACTGTAATACAATAAATTTCAGGTATAAAACTGAAGGAAGTCATCAGAACAAATAAAATAAATATTTTTATATAACAGAGAGACAAGTGGAATGAACAGCTCCCCCCCCCTCCCGAGCCTTTGCTGAAAAAGGACACTGCCCAGACAGACTTTGCCTACAAAAAAATGCAAATAAATAAATATATTCTGCCACTGGTGCATAACTCTTGAAAATCTCTTTTATCTATATTGTGGAAGATGGTGTGAAATTTGCCACATTCTTGAAAACCATTTTTCTGTTCATGAAACTTGTCTCTGTCATATAAGGGGTCCAAATGGAGAGATGATAAGTCAGCAAGCAAAGGAGAGTACTATTGTTGGAATTGACTTCATCTTCAAGTCTTGGTGAGTATTTTCATGAGGTGGACCTTGTTTTTCACAAAATCTCACAAAGATGACACTGATATATAGACTGTATTTTATATAGCATGTATCACAGACAGCAGTAGTTTAAAAAATAAAAAAAAGATAGCTGGGTACACAAGTCCCAGGATGAAAAAGTGCCTGATCCTGGTAGGCGCAATGGTGCCAGACTGGAAAAAATGACAACATAGAATCCTCAAGACACAGAAACATTCCTACAATGGGACCAGGCCAGGTCCAGGAGGAGGATGGCCCTCCTGCTGTAGAAAAAAATAGCAGTCCATAAAAATCACAAAAACTGATATCCCAAAAAAGAGCCATAAAGACAATAGAGTGGACTACTGAATATAAAAAAGAAATTATGTGTTGTTGCTATTATGCAAGAAGCCCAGAATTTCTAGACAGAAGATATAAAAAAAAGATTAATAGAGAAATTAGCAGTAAGAAAAATACTTCCACAAGAAAAACTGGCAGAATCTTCAAATAAAAATTTGTGTTCATTAGTACAACAGATTTATGAAAAACATTATATAGACCAAGAAATCTTGAGCTGTTTGAAAAAAACAGGTGATGGAGGAAGTGTGAAAATATAAAGAATAAAATCAAGAGACTTCTGAAGGGTCTAAAAAAGAAATATGAACATGCGAAAGAAAGAGAGCTCATATGATGCAAGATTTATGCAAAGAAGAAAGCCAAATTAATCAACACTAAAAAGGCAGCCCCAAAGATATTCAAAGAGAAATATAGATAAAGACATCCAGATATGGAAAATGCAAAAAATAAGATCACAAAGAGGGAACATAGAACAGAAGATTAGTAAAGCAGAAGTTACAAAATAGAAGTTGAAGTTATGGAGTACTTGTGAAGTGAAGGATTTAGTGTAGAAAGTGTAACACAGGTGACATCACAGCAGGATGGAACAATGATTCCCTAAAGTAAGGAGGAGCAGGAGACAGCTGAAGAAAAAATAAGGACATGGGAAAGAAAAAGAGATTTAATATGGTGCAATATTTATGCAAAGGAGAAAGCAAAACTAATCAATACAAAAGAGCAGCACCAAAAATATTTGAAGAGAAGTACAGGCAAAGGTATCCGAACATGGAAAATTTTACAATACAAAAAATAAGAAAACAAAGAGGAAAAATAGAAAAGAGGATTAGTAATGGAAAAGTTAAAGAAATAGAAACTGAGGTTATGGATTAACTACAAAGTGAAGGATTTAGTGTAGAAAATCTAACTCAGATAACATCACAGCAAGATAGAGCAATGGATCACCATATTAAGGAGAAACCAGTGGAGCAGGAAGCACCTGATCAGTTGCCATATGAAGATACTTTGGAGCCTTCCATAGGAAACCAGTACAAACGTTCAGTTGGACTTGCACAGCAAGAGAAGGAAAACGAAATTGTGGCAACTTTGACGCAGTCAATGTTGTGGATTGATTGGCTAGTGAGTTCCCATATAAAAGAACAATGGATGACACAGGATGAAACTCTAGACAATGTGGCACAGGAAGATGCTCTGGAACTTTCTGTAGAATGCCCGCTTTCTATAGAATGCCCACAGAAAATGGAGAACAAACAATGTGGCCTCAATTTAGAAGAAAATGATCTAAGAGAAGAGTTGCTTGATTTAATAGAGATGGATGGACATATTAAGATAAATGAAAGAGACTACAGAAAGTCAATAAAACCCAAAAAGTTAGAAGTTTGATAAAATAAATGAACACAGTAATTAGGACTGTCCATAGAGATTCATGTGATGTAACAGAATTAAATAGGATACATTACTGTGCAGCTAAATTAATAACAGATAAAGTCTTACCACAAAAACACAGGGTATTAAGTGGAAGGAAGGGGAGAAAGTGAATGCCATCATGGAAGTATGGAATAGAGAAAACTATAAAGCAATTAAGACAAGAAGTGTCACTGTTAGAAGAGTATAGTATAGGGAACAGATCAACAAAAATACTCAGAAGGATAGACATGATAAAATTAATGTGTAGTATCAGAACAGATCGGGATCTATATTGCACTATCACAAATAAACTAAAAATATCAGCACAGGCAGAAAAAAATTAGAAGATATATAGATAAATATAAAAGAAAAGTACAAAATAAGCAATTTATTGATTACCCAAAAAAAAGGTTTATAGGCAACTAGGAAAAAAGGCAAAAGGAATTGAAACACCATTAAAAAAAGAAGAAATAGATACATTTTGGAAAAATATCTATGAAGATCCTGTGGAACATAACAAAGATGCTAAATGGATAGAAGAAGTAAAAGAAAGAATAAGAAGTTCAAATGTATAGGATATGAAATGGGATGAAGTAACAGCTACAGAGATTGAAATAAAGTTAAGAAAAGTTCCTAAGTGGAAAACACCAGGCCTAGATGCAGTACTTAACTTCTGGCTAAAAGTATTAGCATTTTTACAGGAAGATTTAGTCATGAGTAAGAACTATTTATATGCACACCCCAAACAGACACCAGTCTGGTTAGCAACAGTAAAAACAAATCTTCTACTTACGAATGAACCTGCAAGCTATTCTTAAAACTATAAGCCAATAGCTTGCCTTCCAACGACGTATAAACTATACACTGGAATTGATGCCAACAGAGTTTATAGTCATTTAGAAGAAAACTCAATCAAGCCAGTATAACAAAAGGTTAATAAAAAAAGTCATATGGAACAAAGGATAATTTATTGTTAAATATAGTCATAACGGAGAACTGTAAAAAAGAGGAGAATCTAAGTATGGCATGGATAGACTACAAAAACCCTTTGGCAGTATCCCAAATTCATGGATAAAAGAGTGCTTAAAAATGTATCAGATACATGCTACACTGATTGATTACATTACAGCGACCATGAAACAGTGACAAACTACTTTGCAGTTAAGCCATGATAATTATTCCAGGGATAAAAATTCAAAGTGGATATTCCAGTGTGACTCTCTGTTACTGTTGCTCTTTTTTCTTGCCCTTAACCCAGTAATTTTTATACTTAACAGATTATGTCATGGCTACAATTTGGGTCCCAGAAAACAACAACGTATAAAGAGTTTTCATCTTCCTTTTGTGGATGATTTAAAAACTGTATAGTTCATTGGATGAGGAACTGAAGGCACAACTGCAAGTTGTCAAAATTTTTCAGATGATATAAGAATGTCATTTGGTCTTGATAAATTAACAAAAACAACCTTTAAAGCAGGAAAGCTGCAGCACCATGAAAACATCAGTTTGGGACAAGAATGTGATATAAAAGAACTTGATCAAGAGGGAGTGCATAAATATGTGAGAATTGATGAAGGATCAACAATAAAATATGAACAAATGAGAATAAAACTTAGTAAGAAATATTTTAGAAGACTTAAATTAATACAGAAATCAGTGTTAACATCTAGGAACAAAGTCCAAGCTATAAACCAATTTGCTCTGTAATGTAATTGATCAGTGTAGGGTGTATCTTATACATTTTAAAGCACTCTTTTATCCATGAATGTGGGATACTGACAAAGTGTGTTTTGTAATATATCCATGCCATGCTTAGATTATTTCCCTTTTTACCCCTAACTTCCAGTTTTGGGATAATTGATTAGCCCCAGAAGGTGTTGGATAGGTTGGAAAACAAGAAGGATGCTTTGTACTCATCAAATGATTTATAAAAATCACTACATACCAAGACTATATATTACGTGTTCTGAAGGAGGTATGGGCCACCTCAAAATTGCTTACATATATTGATATGCAGGTGTGAGACTGCATAATTATCTGCTGACCTCACAAGATGCATATGTAGTGAACATATTGAAACATGAGGAGCAAAAGTCTATGACAACTTCCATGCTTTGCTTAGCAGAAGCATATCGGTGTCCAATGGGAATGGAAATCAAACCAGAAGTAGATAAAAATCAAGCAGCAACTAAATGTGCCAAAACAAAGGAAAGAATATAAGGTTAAAGATCAGATGAAAAGGCAAGAAATATGGAAAATGCATAAATATAGTTGCAAGTATAGAAAACTCTTGGAAAAACCTCATGTCGATCAAGATCGAATGCAGGAATGGTTAAGGAGAGCTGAATTTAAACTAAAAGAGGAAGGGGAGATTCAGTGAAGCCTACATGATAATTTTGAACATGGCCACAAAATGTTTTAGATTCAGTAAACACCACTTAACTGCACACAATCACAGACAAACAGGGGAGCTGCTGTGGCATGCAAGTTACAACATAAATAGATGAAATGTATACTAATGAAAGAAATCAGCATTGTGGAGTGATTCAACAAGCTGTAAAGTAACCGTGTAGACTCCATGGTTGTGTTAGCCATTTATTCGAAAGTTTTCTGAATACAGCCATAGAAAAGAGTCTACACAGAAACATGAGTGTAGATCAGTATATATGTATGCCTTTAAGAAGCTTTCCATGGGCTTGTACATGTGTATAAATACTGAACACATTCCAACCAGACTGCCATTTTGTAGAACGCTGTTGAGATGTAAGCATATATGTAGGTAATGGTCCTGATGTGTTTCTATATAATAAAGCATATAAACGAACTGCCCCACTTGTTCATCTTGAATTATAACATTGGACGAGCGACATGTTGTCAGAATGGGATCCAGAATCAAGATCAAGAGGAACTCAGTTAATGTTGGAGGAATATAGAGGAATGGATCATCCCTACTGCATGTACAACTCACAAAACAGGTCAGAAATGAAATCCAGGCACTAAAACTAACTTAAATGATTTTTTACTTGAAGTATATAAAATAAAGCACTCAGAATGTTCAAAATGAATTTCTAGTTAGACGAAATGTCCGAAACTGTGACATATTGATACAAATATTCAAAATAGTTATGAAAATGTTTGAAATAATGTCTGAATTGCATAAAATGTATAAAATAAGGGAAACAACAGCCTTTTTTTACTATGTGCTAATTTTTCACATTAATTAAAGCTATTTGAAACATCCGTGGTATATAATGTGTTCGCAAGTTTGTGCAGTATTACAGTGCAGTTATTTCTCAAAATACAGCCATTTCAAAGCATATTTCACAAAGTATGGTATTTTGAAAAGTTTATTATACATTTGAATGTTATTACAAGTACCTGGTGTGTTTGCATTTTCATAAACAATTACACCGGCCATATTTGCAGTGTGTTTAAGCATACTTTGTTGGCATTGCTGAAGGATTTCGAAAAACTGGTTCATTTGTGTTTGATAATAATATTTCAGAGAAGTGGAGAGTGTTTGACCAGATTCCTATGTATGATATTTTCATACAGGCAGAATTTTTTGATAAAGTGGCATGCACAAAGGCATTTATTCTGCTTAATTTAGCTGGTTAGGAAGCCATAGAAAGAGAGCATTCATTTATGTATGCACCTGCTGTTTTGCAGGATAGGGGAAAACCATCTTATAGTGGTACAGGCTGAAACAAGGGAAGACCTCAAGTGCTTAAAATGTAAATTTAGAGAAATGTGTAACCCACAAATTAATACTACAGTGGAAAGGCACTTATTTTATATAAGAGATCAAAAGCCTGTTGAAACTTTTGCAGCATATATAACTGACTTGAAAAATAAAGCTAAAACATGCAGATTTGGTGATTTAAGGGATGAGTTGATAAAAGACAGACTTGTGTGTGGTATAAAAGATGATGCCATGAGAAAGATTTTGCTTTATGATAGTGATTTAACTTTGAATAAGGCCATTATGCATGCTTCCATTATGTTCTAGTGCTAATGTTGATAGTATGCAGCACTTGGTTAAAAGAAACAGGCCCAAGGACATGTCAGCAAATGTGAGTTTTGTAACACTGCCTGGTAAACCCCGTGACCTTCTATCAAATTCTAGAGCACACACAGTCTTAGTGAAGCACAAGGGTGAGTCAGCAAACTCAAAGCATGTTTTCTCATCTAGCCTCATAGTCAACTGTTACAATTGTGGTGGTAATTGTGTGTCTAAAGGAGAAAAGTGCTTAGCTTCTGGTCAGCAATGCCACAGATGTAAAAAGTGGAATCATTTCCAAAGATTTTTTAAATCAAAAGAGGCACATTCTTTTATTAAAAGAGAACATTCAAAGAGACAAGTGTATCAATTAGAAAGTTGTGACCCTAATTTTTATGTTGATGGTGTGTCTGCGCTTAATGAAACAGTCAATGCAGTAGATTTATGGGCAAAGAATGAAGTATTTTGTACTGTTTTGGAAAAATGGAAGACCCATAGAGCTCAAAGTTGGCACAGTTTCAAAATGTAATGCTATGTCAGCAGAAACATTTGCTAGACCTAAGAAATTCAAACCGAAGGTTCAGTAGTGCTTTCATGTTACTCTACTGGGAACAGCTATGACTTGCAATTTTATGTAGTCAAAAGGCAGGTACAGTCATTATTAGGCCTCAGAGACAGTTTGAAAATGGAACTACTTTCATTTAATAAGGAAGTCCACCATATAAGCTTAAAAGACCACTGTTCTAATTTTGCCGGGTCTATTTTCTCTACCTATGCTGATCTTTTCGAAGACAAACTAGGCAAATTCCCAGCTGTGTACTCCTTGAAGTTACACCCTGAGGTTAGCCCAGATGCCAGCCCAGCCCAGAACAAGGCTGAGTTAGATAAAATGGTGCAGCAAGGTGTGATTTGTCCAGCTGACAAACCAACTGAATGGGTATCTTCCATGATAGTAGCTTATAAGAAAAGCTCAGACAATATTAGAATATGTGTTGATCCAAGAAATTTGAACAAAGCACTGAAAAGACCTCATCATCCAATGAGTACAGTCAAAGAAGTTGCTGCTCTTATGCCGAATGCCACTGTTTTTTTCTGTTTTGGATGCAAAGAGTTCATTTTGACAAATTTTGCTTGACCGAAAATCTTCATTGCTAACCACTTTCACCACTCCTTTTGGCAGGTACAGATTTTTGAGAATGCCATTTGGGATAAACTCTGCCAGTGAAGTCTTCCAGC
Source organism: Protopterus annectens (assembly GCF_019279795.1). Classification (NCBI taxonomy): domain Eukaryota; kingdom Metazoa; phylum Chordata; order Ceratodontiformes; family Protopteridae; genus Protopterus; species Protopterus annectens. Next base: position 1,991,584,983 of record NC_056731.1, on the reverse strand, counting down.
ATGCAATGTAACAAATTTTTTCTGGATATCCATGTGCTATTATAGTAGATGATATACTAGTAAGAGGTAATGGTGAAGCTGAGTATGACAGTAAGAAAGTTCTGGAAAGAGCACGTGAAGTGAATCTTAATATGAATAATAAGAAGGACAAATTTAGGCTATGAGAAGTTACTTATGTTGGTCATTTGTTTACTAGACTACAGAAACTCTGCGAGTACGGCAGCTGCAAGATCTCAAAATAAAGTAAAAAGCATTCTAAAAAACATGAAGAGACCAGCATACAATGGCACCAGATAATACTTTAATAAAATAATTCTTTAAAGACAAACCCATTTCAGCTGAATCAATACAAAGCCTTCATCAGTGTGAAAATGAAGGCTTTGTATTGATTCGACTGAAACCAGTTTGTCTTTAAAGAATACTTTTATTAAAGTATTATCTGGTGCCATTGTATGCTGGTCTCTTCATGTTTTTTGGAATGCATTTGTTTACTTGCTCAGGCTTAAGACTAGATCCTTCCAAGTAAACAGCAATTCTGGAAATCCCAGCTCCAGACAATGTTCAAGCCCTACAATGTTTTCTTGGCATGGTTAATAACCTAGGCAAGTTCATTCCAGACGTAAGCCAACTTTCAGCACTGCTCGGAGAACTGACATGTAAAGATGCATCCTGGTCCTGGTTAGAACAACACCAAAGAGCATTTGATATCCTGAAACAGAGAATTGCCAGTCCACCAACTCTCAGAAGCTATGACATTCACAAACCAGTAACTCTTTCTTGTGATGCTTTGAAATTTGGTCTTGGTGCAGTCATTCTTCAAGAGGGTAGACCAGTAGCCTATGCATCCAGAACTCTAACCCAAACTAAGATGCAGTATGCTGAGATAGAGAAAAAAACTTTTGGCAATTGTGTTTACATGTTCAGATTATATTTATGGCCGGAATATTCAAATCAAAACAGATCACCAACCTCTAGGCACTATTTTGAGAAAGCCAATGCATACAGCTCCTAACAGATTGAAATGTATGATGTTAAAATTGCAAAAGTATAATTTCAGTCTTGTCTACACAAAAGGTAAACTTCTTTATTTTGTTGATACTTTATCCAGCTCGCCCAGAAATACCACCGAACAACATGAAAATAAGCAACTTGATTTTGAAGTCATGGAAGTGATACATTTTTCTTCTACACATCTTGATGAGCTTAGAAGTCAAACAGCCTCAGATCCAATTATTTAAAAGCTCAACCAATTTATTAGTCAAGGATGGCTGTCAAAGCAAGCTTGCTTACCTTATGACCTGCAACCATATTTTCCTTACAGAGATAAGATTTTGTTTGACAATGGTGTCATCATGAATCATCCAAAAGTGATTGTTCCAAAATCCTTATAACAAGAGTATATTACCATTGTGCATCATGGCCACCCAGGAACTGATTCTACCAAAAGAAGGGTGAGAGGACTAGTATTTTGGCTTTCTATGTTGACAGATATTAACAGAGTACTTTCATCTTGTCCTGTATGTAATAGTACTGTCACATCAACAAAAAAAAAAACACTTCAGCTAAACCAGATTCTTGAACTGGCTTGGTTGAAAGTAGCTAGAGACATTTTCGAATGGAATGGTCAACATTACTTATGCAAATTGGTTCGAGATTGACATACTTCCTAACCTAGCATCCAGTACTGTCATTACTAAGATGAAACGTCATTTTGCAGTTCATGGTAGCCTGCAAAAACTTATTTCTGACAATGGTACACAGTCTACAAGCCAGCAGTTCAAGAGATTTACTGAAGAGTGGGACTTTATCCATGTTACGAGTAGCCCTGAGTACTCATTTGGCAGAATGTGCAGTTCAAAGTGTAAAACAGTTATTAGAGAAGTCAAAACAAGACAATAGCAATGTTTTTCTCAATCTCCAGAATCTTAGAAATATTTCTTGTGATAAGCATCTTGGTTCACCTGCACAAAGGCTTTTGTTGAGACAAACCAAAACTGCACTACCAATCAGTAGCAATCTGTTGGTTCCCTGTGCTAAGAACAACAAAGCAGTGAGAACCCAACTCATGAAAAGATGTTTGTCCCAGAAGTCCTATTACGATAAGTCCAGTAAACTGCTCAATCCATTATGAGAAGGATGGATAGTGAGGATGCAGAAGTCCAAAGGTTTTGATCGTATTGGATTCATGAAAAGTGTATGCCTAGAGCTGAGATTGTACATTGTGGAATCACAAAGAGTTGAATTTAGAAGGACTTGGAAACATTTAGTACTGGTGTCCAAGTCTGTATTGTTGTATCTTGTCTGTGAAAAAAGAATCTAGATCTCAGAGTGAGTTATTCAGTGTTCCAGTTCCAGAGGATATTCCACCAAATATTCGTGTGCCTGAGAAGATTCCTGAAAGTCCTGAAACAGATTGTTCACCAATGACTGTCCTTGTTGCTAAATCCAGTCCTAATTGCTATATCACTAGATCAAGTTGCAGTTCCAGATTATGTTCCAGATCCATGGTGACTTGGATATGAACATTGTGTTTATTGTGTCTGTATAAATGCATGTCATTTTATTGTGGGCAATTCAATAAAGAGGGAGGATGTAGATCAGTATATATATATATATATATATATATATATATATATATATATATATATATATATACCTTTAAGAAACTCCATGGGATTGCACATGTGTATAAATACTGAGCATGTGTGAGCCAGACTGCCATTTTGTAGAGAACTGTTGAGATACAAGCATGTATGTGTGTATGTAATGGTCTGTCTGTTAATCAGTTTGTTTATATTTTATGTTGCTGTTATCCATCCTGATGTGTTTCCATATAATAAAATACATAAATGAACTACCCCACCTGTTTATCTTGAATCATAACATAGGATGAGTGACAAAGTGCAAGTAAATGTTGGTGCATTTGTACAGAACAGACCCTAACATGTAACTCCACCTACATTATGACATTTTCAGACATGTTGAATGCAACAAAATTATATTATCGATAGCAACAATTCCTTATTAGGTGCCATTACATAAATGCAGCTTTGCATCCCCACTCCCAAATAAACAATGTACTTGTAACTAATGTAGGCAGCTAAAACTGTAGACCCCATGAAACATAGAATCTAAAACTTGCATTCCTCCATGCACATATATACCTGAGTAATACCCTCCCTTGACTTTACAACATTGGGCCCCCCTTCAGTTTCTCTGTCTACACAGTTACCAACTATGTAGATTCAGGGCTGTCAGCATGGTGAATATGCAAATTAGGTGAAAAATATTTAGAATTGCTGAATCCCAAAAACTTGTAACCATGTAAGGATGTTCACTTCGTGTAGGCACTTCCACAGTGTTTGTGTTGAATGTGTGGTAACAGTGAATGATGACATCAGGGTTATGTGTCAGGTTACACTTACAGAGGTGTATATGTAGGTCTGTGAAATGTAAAAGTGCATGTAAGCAGTGCACAATTCACAAGTTCTGTCTCATCATCTTTATTGTTTGCTAAAATATATCATATCTGTCTGCATTAAGTTAAAACGCATTTTTTAATTTTCATCTCTGTTTGCACATTGTGGCACTTAGCACAACCATGGGAAACACAGAAAAGTATGGCAGGTTTCTTGGTGCTTGTCACATAACTATTCTTGTGGCAGCATGTGTACATATAGTGCTAGAGTATAGAAGGTCCTGGGTTCTATTACAGGGTCTAAAACCTTCCCTTTACTTTTTGAGCTGCATGTTTGCACAATATCACATACATGGACAAAAGTAAAAAGATCCCATGTGTTCACCTTATTTCAGCATCAGTGCATGCAGTGGCATGTAGATGCACATTGTGCACTAATGGTCACTAACTGAGTTCATATATTCAGTAAAGTAGCAGATGATTTTCATAGTTGCTAATTACAATATAAGCAGGTGATTTTTAGTACGGTGGAACTATTCAACAAGCTATAAAGCATCTATGTAGCCTACTTTCTGTTTTTCCTTCATTCTTTAATATCATGGCAGTAGACACAAGGAAATTCTAGGCCTGAAATAAAATTGTCTCAACTGCTGTATTTGCAAGGTAAGTCCTGAACTTAGAATGTATTCTGTAATAATATAGTGGCATTTCCTTGTATATCTTGGTGCAGTAATAGGTTCATATGTGTGTACTAGGCTAATGGCCCTGGGGGCTTTACAAGCTTAGTCCATAGAAGTGCCCTGGCATTGTGCCACCCGTCATTAGTTCCCAGTGCCTCTATCAAGTAGAGCCACTAGAGTGATCCCCGGGGTGAACTTTCTATTTCCCATCCAGTCATCAAGATTTCTCTTGAAGAGGGCTAGTGAGGTGCTCTGCTTGACATGTATTCAAGGTCTATTCCAGAGCATGGACAGTCTCTGGGTTATGAACCTGTCCCTCCAGCATGTTCTGCTGATTGTGGAAATGAGGTTGAGGTCTCTGGAGCATGTGGTGCAGTGGGATTGGGATTTCTTTAGATGTAACATTTCTCTAACAGAGCTGTGTCAGATATGGCTTTGTAAGTCAAGCAGAGATCGACTCTTAGTAGACAATATGAGATAGAGAATAGCTGGAGTTTGAGTGTGTCCATGTTGGACATGTGTTTAAGACCTAGAATCCTCTTATTAAGGTACTTTTGTGGCCTGTCCAGCTGTTGCAGGTGTCTAGTGAGGTACATGCCAAATAGGGCATTATACTCTATGATCGGTCTAATAGGTTCATAGGTTCATAAGTAGGTACTAGGCTATTGTCCCAAGGGCCTACGTAAGCCTAGTCAACAAGGTTCCCTGGCGTACGCCACCCAAGAAAGTTATTTTTCTGTCTCACTGTTGAGCAGAGAAACAGAAGTGATCCCCGTGGTGTATTTCCTATTTCCCATACACTCATCAAGATTTTTCTTGAAGAGTGCTAATGAAGAACTTTGCTTGACATAGACAGGTAGCCTGTTCCAGAGTATGGAAAGTCTCCAGGACAGGAATCTATCCCTCCAGCATGCCCTGTTTATTGTGGTGACAAGGTTTCGGTCCCTAGAGTACGTAGCACGGAGGGATTTCTTTAAGTGTACCATGTCCAACAGCTCTGGGTTTGACATAGCTTTATATGTTAGATAGAGATCACCTCAGAGTAGGCAATATGTTATGGAGTAAAGCTGGAGTTTTTTGAGGCGGTCAGTGAAGGGCATTTGTTTGAGGCCAGTAATCCACTTTGTGACATACTTCTGTGGCCTTTCCAGCTGCTGCAGATGTCTTGTCAAGTACATTCCAAAAGGGGCGTTGTACTCTATAATGGGTTTAATGAGTGTCGAGTAGAGGGGAACAATCACCTCTTTTTTCCTGGATGAGAATCCTTTTATGATGAGGTGTGCCATGTAGAAGGACTTCCTGACTACTGTGGCGATGTAACTATCAAAGGAGAGACTACTGTCCACCTGGGTCCCAAGGTCTCTTATCACACATTTGGTGTTAAGTAGATTGCTGCCTATGTGGTAGTTCATGGGTACAGAGTTTTTACCAAAGGGGATGACACTGCACTTTTTGGCATTGAGCTTGAGGCCATGGCTCTGACACCAGGCATCTGTCTCAGTGAGGCCCTTCTGTAGGATGTCCACATCATTTGGGGACTTGACCATGGCTCCTGGTTTGCAGTCATCTGTGAACTTCATTAGCCAGAGGCCTTCTGTGTTAGTCTGTACTTCAGAGAAGTAGATACCAAACAGGAGAGGTCCCAGGACGGAACCTTGTGGTATTCCACTTGTCATTGCTTTGAGGTCAGATTTGGAGTCTGCAACTTTTACAGTGTGGGTTCTGTCAGTGAGCCATTTGGCAACCCATCTTGTGACATAGGGATTTATACCTAGTTTAGTGAGTTTAGCTCTAATTCCAGAATGGGGGATGGTATCGAAAGCCTTGGCGTGGTCAAGATAGGCTGTGTGAACCACCTTATCCTCATCTGCAGCTTTGCTGACTGCCTCAAAGAAGTCGATCAGGTTCAGGAGGCATGATCTGCCTTTCACAAGCCCAAACTGGGTCGGATCCATAATTTGGAGGTTACCAATGACTTTGTTTGAGTTCCATGATGATATGTTCCATGGTCTTGCAGAACAGGCTCGTCAGGCTAATAGGTCGATAGTTCCTGGGATCAGTGGTGGCTCCCCCTTTGTGGAGTGGGATAACTGTTGCTGTGCACCATTCAATGGGCACAAAGCCTGATGCAAGGCTATTATTGAACATGGTGCTTAAGTGGGGAGCCAGTTCGTTCTGAAGTTCATGTGAAACGCAGCCTGGGATGTTGTCCAGTCCCATGGATGCTGTGTTTTTGGCTTTAGAGAGTGCAACTTTTACCTGCGTAGTTGTGATTACAGGGACTCTGCATTCTTCCTGTATAGGTATGGGCCCTTTAGGGGGTGAGGGGGGGGGGTCAAGTTAGCACTGAACCTATCTGCTAGGATGTTGGCAATATCAGTTGGTTCTGTAATTTTCGTGTCTTTGTGCTGTAACTCAGAGCAGATCTGGGTGTTGCCATCAAGATTCTTGACATAGCTATAGAATGCTTTGTAGCTGTCATTAGAATTAGTGGCGATTTTGTTTTCAAAGCTAGCTGTGGAGGATCTTATAAGGGATCTCAGCTTCTTACTAAGGTTGACCAGAGAGCTCCTCCACTCATGGGATTTTACTCTCTTTTGCAACAGTTTCTTCCTTCTGTTGTACAGTTTGTTTATGGCAGGGGACCACCAGATTGGCTTCCTTTTTTTGAAGGATAGCATCTTGGTACTGTTTGGGATAGCATGATCCATGCACTCATGTAAGTGCTTATAGAGTGCATTTGTGTAGGATTTAGCAGTTATAACTGTATTGTCCATCTGCATGGGTGTCATGAAGTTCACCACTTCTGTCTTAAGAAGCATGAAGTTGGCTTTGGAGAAATTTTTTACCATGGTTTCCTTAATGTGGGGTGGAGGTGGGATGTGGATATCAAGGGTGATTAGCTTATGATCGGATCGGACCAATGAGGAGTTGAGTTCAGGTGTGGAACACCGGTCACTCATGTTGGTAATGACTAGGTCTAGGATATTGTTGCCCCTGGTGGGAGTGTGGATAAGTTGATCCAGGGCATTGGAGTTTATGAATTCCAGAAAGCGTTGAGCTAAGGAGTTGGTACACGAGTAGTTTTCCCAGTTAATGGTGTGGTAGTTGAAATCACCAATTATTAGGGTGTTTGATTGAACCATAATATTTTCCAGTACATCAAGAAAAGAGGAGTGGGAATCCTGGGGCATGGTGGAGGATCTGCAGCAAGCTACACTTTGGGTTGCAGTTTTGCCCAGAGTTAGTTGCACTTGGATAACCTTGGATGCATTATGCTGAGCAACTAGCCTGGAGGTGTGGATATCCTTAATGAATATGGGCACACTTCTGCCTTTGGTGTTTCGGTCCAGGTTACATGGCCAAAAAGTGTGGTATGAGTTATAGCCTGGTAGTGCAGGGTTGCTCTCTGGAGCCTTGAACCAGGTCTCAATCACTGCACAGATATCGATGTTCTCCATTTTAAGGAGTGCCTTGAGTGAGTGCATTTTGAGATTTAGACTTCTAGCATTGAGTAGCATTATCCTCAGTTTTTGCTTGCCTGTTCTTGTTACGGTGGTGAATTTGTTATTTGAACCTTGCCTAAAAATGGCACTATAGGGGCAGCAAGAGCCTTAGCCAGTATCCGGAATCCCAGGGGCAATAGTTGCAGGCCATATGTGGCAAAGCATCATGGTCTGTCGACCACGGCATCCCAAGCAGACAGATACTGGATCCCCTTAGAATGACACCAGAAGCTTAGCCAATTGTTGAAGTCAATCATTTTGTCCTTGTACTGCGGTATCATTCGAGGCAATGGCAGAATGCTACTCAGGGCTAGGGTCATACCTGCCTTGGCTACAAGATTGGAGAGCTCTTCCATGTCTCTTTTCATGTAGTCCAGGGAGGTACGTCTCAGGTCATTCACACCAGCATAGACAATGACCGAGTCATATTTGTACTTGTTGTGGAGTGACCTGAGTGAGTGGGTTATGTGGCAGATCCTGGCACCCGACAGGCAGCTGACAGTAACCTTTTCGTTGTTTAGCCTGGTGAGTGGAACGTCAGTGTGCCTGACTATAGTCACCTATGACTAGTGTGTTGGGTACTTTGTTTTGCCTTATTGGCTGTGGTTGAGTGGCACACTGAGTCTGTGGGCTATGTGTCATTTGGGTTGTGCTGGGGGATGGAGGTTGCTTACATTTCTGCTTTGGAAGTCTCTGTTGCTTACACAGATTATTATTGAGAGCCTCCGCAAATGTTTTTGTGTTACTCTGTGTGGATTTTGGTGGTGTAGATTTAGTGAGACTATGCGATGAGTGTGGTGTAGTGCAAATGTTTACCTTCTCCTCATGACTGTCAAGTTCAGTCTTGGTTGGAGAGAGCTTTACCTCCAGTTTGACTCGATAAGTGCATCTCTCTCTAGTTGTAGTGTTGGGTGGTAGGAGGAGAGGGTTGTCTGTGTACATGAGGCCATTTCTACATTGAGACATTCCCCTAATGAGGGAAGAGTAGAGAGAGATGATGACCTCATTTTTCCTGGAGGCAAAACTCTTGGTAATAAGAAGTGCCACATAGAAGGACTTTCTAACAACAGTGGCAATGCGGTGGTCGAAAGAGAGGTTGCTGTCAACCTGTGTCCCAAGATCTCTTGTAACATCTTCAGTGTTCAGTGGGCTCCCATCAATGTGGTAATTAGTGGGAACTGAGTTTTTGACAAAGGGGATGATGATGCATTTTTTGGCATTAAGCTTAAGGGCATCGTTTTGACACCAGTCATTGTTCTCAGTGAGACCTTTCTGTATGATGTCTGTATCACTTGGGGAGTTAATAATGGCTCCCAGCTAGCAGTCATCTGTGAATTTGATCAACCAGAGTTGCTCAGGGCTTGTTGGCCTGGACATCTGAGAAGTAGATGCCAAACAGGAGAGCACCCAGGACCGATCCTTGTGGGACTCTACCTGTAACTGGTTGGCAGTCTGACTTGGAGTCCGCTACTTTCACACTGTGTGTTTTATCTGTGAGCCAATTTGCCACCCACCTAACGATATAGGGGTTGATGCCTAGTTTGGTGAGTTTATCAATAATTCCTGAGTGAGGAATGGTATCAAAGGCCTTGGCCAGATCATGATAGACTGTATGAACTGCCTTACTTTCAAATACCACTCTGGTGACTGACATAAAGAAGTCAACCAGGTTGAGCAGGCATGATCTACCTTTCCCAAAACCAAATTGCGTGGTATCTAGAATTTGGAGATTCTCTATATCCTTATTAATTAGGTCCATGATGATGCGCTCCATAGCCTTACATATCAGTCTCATCAGGCTAATGGGGCAATAATTTCCACGGTCTGTAGTCTCTCCTCCTTTATGGAGAGGGATGACTGTAGCAGTGCACCAGTCAGTTGGGACAAAGCCTGAGGTGAGGCCGTGGGTGAACAGAGCACATACATGTGGTGCCAGTTCACTTTATAATTCATGTAGAACACAGACAGGGACATTGTCGGATCCCATGAAAGCTGTATTCTTGGCCTTAGACAATGCAGCTTTAACCTGTGCTGCAGTAATGTAAAGTGCCTGGCATTCTTCCAGTATTGAAACTGGTCCTTTAGGAAGGGAAAGAGGGGTAAAGTTGGCACTGAATCTATCAGCCAGTATGTTGGCAATATCTGTTGGCTCAGTATAGGAGGTACCATTGTGCAGTAACTCAGAGCAAATTTTGTTACTGCCATGGATAGTCTTGATATGACTAAAGAAGGCTTTGTTGTTGTCTTTTAGTATCTGCCACAATTCTGTCTTCATAGCTGGCTTTGGAGGTTTTGATGAGGGATCTTGACTTTTTGTTAATGCTACTAAGGGAATTTTTCCAGACTTGGGACCTCACCTTTTTCTGCAAGAGTTTCTTCCTTCTCTTGTAGAGTTTATTAATGGCAGGGGACCACCAAACTGGCTTCCTTTTTTGGAGGAGAGTGTCTTGGTTCTGTTGGGTATGGCTAGTTTCATGCATTTATGTACGTGGTTACACAGTGCATTGGTGTATGATTCAGCAGTCATGCATCTATTTTCCATTGGCATGGGTGATGTGAAGTTAGCCACCTCTGCTTTTAAAACTCTGAAGTCAGCTTTGGAGAAGTTTTTCATGATGGATACCTTTGTGGGGGGTATGGATGAGATGTGGATTTCCACCGTGATTAGTTTGTGGTTGGATCTAACCAGGGAGGAATTAACTATTGATGTAGAGCAATGGTTGCTCATGTTAGTAATAACCAGGTTAAGAATGTTGCTTCCTCTAGTGGGGGTAAGAATGAGCTGGTGCAGGGCATTGGAATAGATAAATTCCAGGAGGTGTTGGTCCAGTGCATTGGTGCTTGAGTAGTTTTATCAGTTGATGGAGGGGTAGTTGAAGTCTCCTAGTATGAAAGTGCTGGGTTGGACCTTGATAGATTCCAGGGTGCTTAGGAACATAGAGTGAGAGTCTAGGGACATGGTTGGGGACCTATAGCAGGCTATGACCTGGATCACAGTCTTACCTAATGTTAGTTGTACCTGAAGTATCTCAGATGCATTATGCTGGGCTGCTAGTCTGGAGGTGTGCATATCCTTTATGGATATGGTTCATAGGTTCATAGGTTCATAGGTTCATACTAGGCTATCTGTCCTAGGGCATTTATAAGCCTAGCCAGAGTGTGTTTGGCTTTCGCCACCCATTTTAAATTAATTTTGCTATGCCATTTTTCGAGGTTAGTATACTGTGCCTCTGTCTAACAGTGACACAGAAGTGATACCCGGGGTAAACCTACGATCTCCCATCCACTCATTAAGATTCCTCTTGAAGAGAGCCAATGAGGGACTCTGCCTAACCTGGACTGGGATTTTATTCCAGAGTGAAGGGAGCCTCTGGGTTATGAATCTGTTCCTCCAGCATGTCCTATTTATTTCAGTGCTGTGGTTCAAGTCTCTCGAGCGCATAGCTCGATGGGATTTGGATTTTCTGAGGTGCAGTATGTCCATTAATTCCGGGTTGGATGTGGCTTTATACATCAGGCAATGATCACCTCTGAGCAGGTGGTATGCCACTGAGTAGAGCTGGAGTTTCTTTAACCGGGCAGCATATGGCATCTGTTTGAGCCCTTTGATCCTCTTGGTGAGGTACTTTTGGGGTCTTTCCAGTTGCTGCAGGTGTCTGGTAAGGTACATCCCAAAAGGGGCATTGTACTCAATTATGGGCCTGATGAGGGATGAGTAAAGAGGCACAATGACCTCCCCTGATCTAGATGTGAATCCCTTCATGAATAGGTGGGATTTATAAAATGTTTTTTTAACCACTGTGGCCACATGGTTGTCAAATGAGAGATTGCTATCAGCTTGGGTCTCCAGGTCCCTAATTACTTCTTCTGTACTTAATGGATTACCACATATGTGGTAATTTGTGGGCACTTTGTTTTTGCCAAAGGGGTTGACTATACACTTTTTGTCATTTAGCTTGAGGCCATGACTCTGGCACCAGTTGTCTGTTTCTATGAGGCCCTTTTGGAGGATGCTTGTGTTGGCTGGAGAGTCGATTATGGCACCCAGTTTACAGTCATCTGTGAACTTGGTCAGCCACAGTCCTTCCGTGTTGGCCTGTACCTCTGAGAAATATATACCGAACAAGAGAGGTCCCAGGACTGAGCCTTGTGGGACGCCACTTGTAACTGGTTTGGAGTCTGACATGGCTCCAACAATTCTAACCATGTGGGTTCTGTCCTTGAGCCAGTTTGCAACCCATCTAGTGACATAGGGGTTTATATTTAAGTTGGTGAGCTTATCTATAATGCCCGATTAGGGTATTGTATTGAAGGCTTTTGCGAGGTCCAGGTAGGCTGTGTGGACCACCTTCCCCTCGTCAATGGCCTTGGTGACTGTTTCAAAAAAATCGACCAGGTTTAAGAGGCATTATCTGCCCTTAACAAAGCCAAACTGGGTAGGATCCAGTGTCTGTAGGTCCCCAGTATATTTATTTATGAGGTCCATGATGATCCTTTCCATAGCTTTGCATACCAAGCTAGTCAGGCTTATGGGGCGATAGTTTCCAGGATCCGTTGAGGCACCACCTTTGTGGAGAGGGACCACTGTTGCTGTACGCCACTCTTTGGGTACATATCCTGTAGTAAGGCTGAGATTGAACAGTAGTTTTATGTTTGAGTTTAGCTCTTCTTGGAGTTCATGTAGGACGCAGCCTGGGACACTGTCTGGTCCAATTGATGCTGAGTTTTTTGCTTTGGAGAGGGCAGTTCTTAACTGAGCATCAGAGATGTTAGGGTGGCAGCACTCTCCTGGGATAGATATTTGCCCTTTTGGTGGGGAGGGGGGAGAAGTTTGCGCTGAACCTGTCAGCTAGGATGTTGGCAATGTCTGTGGGCTCGGTGTATTTTTTGTCATTTTGGACTAATTCTGAGCATATCTGGGAATTCCCACCCAGGTTCCTAACATAACTAAAGAAAGCCTTGTGATTATCCTTAGTGTCCTGTGGAATTTTTCTTTCGAAGCTGGCCTTAGACGATTTTATGAGTGCCCGTAGTTCTTTCGCTAATACTAATCAGAGATGCCTTCCCTTTTTGGGATTTTGTTCTATCATGTAGTAGCTTCCTCCTTCTATTGTATAGTTCGTTTATGGCTGGGGTCCACCAGACAGGACGTCTGCCTTTGGAGGACTGGGTTTTGGTTTTATTTGGGATTGCATGATCCATGCATTCCTGAAGGTGTTCATATAATGCGTTTATAAAGGATTCTGCGGTCTGGGCCGTATTTTCCACACGCCCGGGGGCTTTGAAGGATTCCACCTCGGTTTTGAGGAGTGTGAAATTTGCTTTAGAGAAGTTTTTCACTGTGGTTTTCTGGGCAGGGGCTGGGGTCGGGATGTGAATATCCAGTGAGATTAGTATACGGTTTGATCTTACCAGTGAGGGATACACTTCTGGTCTGGAGCATAGAGTTCCCATGTTGGTGATGATCAGGTCCAGTATGTTTTCCATAGCATTTGAGTTTATAAATTCTAGGAACCTTTGGGCTAGGGTGTTGGAGCTAGAGTAATGCTCCCAGTCTATGTTTGGGTAGTTGAAGTCGCCCAATATAATGGTGTTTGGAGAGACCTTCATATTTTCCAGTGTTCTCAGGAAGGCCGAGTGGGGTTCCTGGGTTTGGGAGGGTGGTCTGTAGCAGGCTATAAACTGGAAGGCAGTTTTACCCACTGTTAGTTGCACATGGATAGTCTTTGATGCTTCGTGCTGTGCCACCAACCTGGAGGTGTGGGTATCTTTGACGAATATTGATACTCCCCCTCCTTTTGTGGCTCGGTCCAAGTTTTGGGGCTGAAAAGCATGGTATGAGGTATAACCTGGTAGTGCTGGGGTACTCTCAGGAGCCTTGAACCAGGTTTCTGTTACTGCACAGATATCGATGTTCTCCATGCTAAGGAGAGTTTTGAGTGTGTGCATCTTGAGGTTTAGACTTCTGGCGTTGAGTAGCATTACTCTTAGTTTCTTATCCCTTGTGATATCTATGGCTGTGGGTTTGTCTTTTGAGCCTTACCTAAAAAAGGCACTATGGGGGTAGCAAGAACCTTTGCCGATATCCGAAAGCCCAGGGGTAACAGGTGCAAACCATCCCTAACAAAGCATTGTGGCTTGTCGAGCATGTCATCCCAGGTTGACAGGCATTGGATCCCCTTTGAATGACACCAATACTTAAGTCAATTGTTGAAATTGATCATCTTGTCTTCTCATTGTGGCATCATTCTTGGTGAGGGTAAAATGCTACTCAAGGTCAGGGTCATACCGGCCTGGGCTACATGCTCAGAGAACTCCTCTATGTCTCTTTTCATGTAGTCCAGGGAGGTACATCTCAGGTCATTCACACCAGCATGGACAATGACTGAGTCATATTTGTACTTGCCATGGAGTGACCTGAGTGCTTGTGTTATGTGGAGGATCCTAGGGCCCGACAGGCAGCTCACCGTGACCTTCTCCTTGTTCAGCCTGGTGAGCGGGACATCAGTGTGCCTGACGATAGAGTCACCTATTACAAGTGTATCAGGTGTGTTGTTTAGCCTTAAGGGCTGTGACTGTTTGGCACACTGGCATTGTCAGCTATGTGTTGCACGTGTTTTGTTTTGGGATAGCGGTTGCTTGGGTGCCTGCTTTGGAGGTCTCTGCTGCTTAGGCAGATTTTTATTTAGAGCCTCTGAGTATGTTTTTGTGTGTTTATGTGTTTTTTTTTGCTGTCGTGGTAGGTCTATTTGAGACTGGAATTGTAGTGAGTGTGGTTTCCTTCTCCTCCTGACTGGTTACACCAGTACTGAGTTGAGAGAGCTTAGCCTCCAGTTTGGCTATATGGTTGCATCTCTCACATGTGTTGGAATTTGTTGGGAGGAGGAGAGGGTTGTCTGTGAACATGAGGCAGTTGTAACATTGCCTCAAGATTCCCAGATTCACCAGCTGGACCGTAGAGGAGATTGACAATTGACCTTTGGACATGCTAGAATAGTATTGGGAATTCCTTTATAATTGAAAAAAAGGGCCAATGGGGAACAAGGTACTCAAGGGGAGTTTGTGAGGGTGTAGTGCTTTTAATTTTTTAGTGCTGACTTAGTGAGCAAGTGCCAGGTAAATTAAATGCATTGTGTTACAGGTAACTTAAATGCAAAAATGACAAACAGTAACTTTCTTTCAAGTGAAACAAGGAAATAAGTACAGTAAGCAATGCAGATATCACTAGGGATCCACAGAAACGCTGAAAAGCCGCATTTTAGGTGGAATTAGCGTTTTAGGGAAATAACAAGCAAACAAACTACAAGCATACAAACAAAGCTACATTCAGCAGGCCTGGATCTAGTCTATGCTACAGCAAATAAGGTGTACCAATTTCTGTAAGAAACAGTTGAAATATGCAGGCACTATAAGCCTTTAACCAGAAATTCCCAGCTCAGAATGGCAGAGTGCAGCCTCTCCTCCCACAAGAGTGCAGACGATGAACCTTCTTAATGTAAAATAACTGGCCTGAAGCCCAAGTGCTTAAACCAGAACTAATACACTTTTAGAATAACAGACACTAAGCCCTCAATCAGCAGTTCCCAACTTAGAAGGATGAAAGCTACCTGTCCTGCCACCACAGTGCAGGCCACAAACCTTCTTAATGTAAAACAACTGGTCTGAAGCCCAAGTGCTTAATCCAAAAGACTTAGAATGATAGCTACACTTTAATCAAGTTACTACCAAGCAGTAATAAATACAACTGAATACTTTAAAGAATGCCTGGATTAGTGCTCAAGTTATACAATCAAAGCTAGATTCAGCAGGCCTGGATCTAGTCTATGCTACAGCAAACAAGGTGTACCAATTTCAGTAAGAAGCAGTTCAAATATGCAGGCACTATAAGCCTTTAACCAGAAATTCCCAGCTCAGAAGGGCAGAGTCCAGCCTCTCCTCCCACAAGACTGCAGACCACGAACCCTCTTAATGTAAAATAACTGGCCTGAAGCCCAAGTGCTTAAACCAGAATTAATACACTTTTAGAATAACATACACTGAGCCCTCAATCAGCAGTTCTCAACTTAGAAGGATGTAAGCTACCTGTTCTGCCACTACAGTGCAGACCACAAACCTTCTTAATGTAAAACAACTGGTCTGAAGCCCAAGTGCTTAAACTAAAAGGCTTAGAATGAGTTACACCAGCAGTAATAAATACAATTGAGTACTTTTAAGATGACGCAAAAGCAAAATAATGTAGGAAGAAACACAAATACAGTAAAAGCAGATAACATTTTTTTTAAGTGGAAAGAGAGAAAGGAAAGAGAGAAAGGAGTAGCAGAAACTAAGCTGATTGGCCTTCTCAAATGTTCTCCCTGTACTGGGTAGAATGAGATAATGACACTAGACTGGGAGGAGGGTCCCAGATCAAATTTACACTAGGGGAGGGCAACTGCAAAGCCACCAACTATAAAAACACTATACCAACAGGGTGGGAGGGTGGGAAACAAACTGCAGAAATGTTTCTCACAGCTGAAAAGCAGCAGTGAGCCTTTAAATGAAAGTTTTTAACAGCTAAAGGAGCCTCTATATAAAAAGAGTTTAACTGCAACAAGCTATCAGAAACAAACAACCCAACAGATGCTTAATAAAAGTGGACAATTTCCAGTTAATACCACTGCCTCTGGAGCTTCGGTCCATGTTTCGGAGATGAAAGGTGTGGAATGAGTTATAGCCTGGTAGCACAGGGGTGCTTTCTGCCACTTTAAAACAGGTCTCCATTACAGCACAAATGTCGATGTTCTCCATTTTGAGGAGTGCTTCAAGGGAGTGCATCTTGAGATTTAGAAGTCTAGCATTGGACAGCATGACCCTCAGATTGCATTTATTTATAGCTGTTACAGTGGTAATTTGATGTTTGGAATACCACCTAAAAAGCACTATAGGGGTGGCAAGTCCCTTAGCCATTACCCGGAAACTCATGGATGACAGATGCAGGCCATCTCCAGCAAAGCATAGAGGTCTGTCAGTCATGTCATCCCTAGTAGACAGATACTGAATCCCCTTAGAATGACACCAGAAACTTAGCCAATTGTTGAAGTCAATCATTTTTTGTTTGCACTGCGGTGTCATTCTGGGTGACAGTAGGATACTGTTCAGGGCTAGTGTCATACCTGCCTGAGCCACATAATCTGAGAGCTTCACTATGTCTCTTTTCATGTAGTCCAGGGAGGTGCATCTTAGGTCATTCACACCCACATGGAAAATGACAGAGTCATACTTGTACTTGTTGTGGAGTGACCTGAGTGCATGTGTTATGTGATGGATTCTGCCACCTGATAGACAGCTGACTGTCACCTTCTCCTTATTCAACCTAGCAGTGGGACATCTGTGTGCCTCACTATTGAGTCACCTGTGATTAGTGTATTGGACAAGGTGTTTAGCCTTAGGGGCTTAGGTTGAGGGGCACACTGTACAGATGAGCTATGTGCCCTGTGGTTTGTGCTGTGTTGTGGTGGTCGAGTGCATTTCTGTCTTGGAGGTCTCTGCTGTTTGGATAAATTTCTATTGAGTGCCTCTGTGAAGGTGGGTGTGTGGTTTGTGTTTTTATCTGAGAACTGTGATAGTGGGTGTTCTGGAGAGCCATATGTTGCATGTGGTGTGGTACAGGTGTTGACCTTCTTCTCTTAGCCATCTAGTCTGGGCTTGGCTCGAGAGTGCATAGCTTCCAATTTGGTGATATAAGTGCATCTCTCACAAGTCTGAGTGTTGAGAGGTAAGAGGAGAGAGTTGTCTGTGTACATGAGGCAGTTGCTACACTGCCTCAGAATGTCCAAGTGTACCAGGTTAATAGGAGAAAGCAATGGGAACTGCCCTTTAATCATGCCAGGAGGGGTGATCATAACTACTAAGTACTGGAGCTATTTCCGTGAAGAACGACTAGTGCAGATTGCTCTTAGGCATGCTATAATAATTGCTACAAACACCTGCTGAAGTGCAAAGCAATTAGGCTATCTGAAGTGCAAGAGGGAAAGAACTAGCAAATCTAAGGGAAAAACTGAAGATCAGACTTTCTGGCACCAGTAATAGTTTACCTCAGCTCTGCATCACTGAGTGGAGCTTAAATAAGCACAAACCCATGCAAAGATGGGCTGTTTAAACCAGAAAGTTGAATGGAATGGAAAAACTGGCCAAACGTTCAATAAACTACAATTTCTGGGACAGAAACCACTCCTCTTGTGGTAGATAGGTTACCTAGTGCTTACCACTCCCACTGATAAGCTAGAAGGCTTCTCTCCAACACAGAAAGGCTTGGGGGCTCAGAAGCTTGCAAACAGTCCTGGATACAGAAAATCTGTATCAAGACTGGACTAGTTACAGGAAAAGCAGTAAACAAGTGCAAATGTGGGCTTTTAAACCAGAATGTTGAAGGGATGGAAAAACTGCCAAAACGGCCACTAGACTACATTTTCTAGGCCATATACCACTCCTTTTGTGGTAGATAAGCTACCTAGTGCTTACCACTCCCACTGATAAGCTAGAAGGCTTCCATCCAGCACAGAAAGGCTTGGGGGCTGAGGCGCTTACAGACAGTCCTGGATACAACAAACCTGTATCTGGACTACACTAGTTACAGGAAAGGTGGGAAACAAGCTCAGAACTTTTTTATACAGAAAAGCAGCTAAAACAATTCAAATGCAGTGCAAGTTAGCACACTTGAGTGTATAACAATATTAAAGCAAATACAGTTTAAATAAATGCAGTTAAATAAAAAAAATACTAAAAACATGTGTAGAAAGCAGTGAATTAGGAAAAAAATCAAAATGGAGGCACGTAGAGTATCAGAAAACAGTGCCAGCAAAAATATAAATAATTCAGTCAAGCAAAAAGTAAGACAGTGCAGGATTCTGAACAGTTAAGAAAATGCCAAAAAATATACTTAACAGCTCTATATTTCCAGATTGTTTGAGAAGCACACTCAGTCAGAACACAAGGAGATTCTAGCAATGGTAAGTTCTAGCAAAGTAGTAAAGTAAATAGTGGTGGATTTGTCCAGAAAGTACCTTCACATGTAACTGCAGAGACTTATTTTACTTATATGTGTCCATTACTAAGGTTTTCTTTTTTATTCCTCTTGTTATGCATTCCCTTTTTTACATGATGCACCACATAGCGCAAATAGCTTAAGTGGGTAATGGCTGTGTTTATTGGGTTTGCACAAAGCATTGCAGACCACCTATGAAGCAGCCAGCCAAAAATTGCAACCATATACATTAAATTAATGCCCTTGGCCATTGTGAAAACCCAGCCTTGAGTACAGATGGTACTGGATTCTTGTACAAGAGTGTGCAGGTTTTGTTTTACTGCTGTCACTTTGCAGTTTACAATGATGAAGTGCAACATAGACAACTGTTTCCTCAACATTAGTGTGGCAACAGGTGTAAGTGTAGGATTGGCATACACATGATCCTGGGTTTGAATACACTATATGCCATATAGTATTATTTTTACTGATGTTAGCAGTGAGGCTGGTGTTTGTGCACCAGTTACCAATGCGCAAAATGGTGTAACTCACATGTTTGTACACTTTGTTAACTATTGTGCAAATCTGCTGCTCACTGCACTATGGAACTGTATATTATGCTTTTTTATTGGTGTTTATTGTCCATTTCCTTAGTATGTCATAAAACTACATGTGAAAATGTTGCAAATTCAGGGCACATTCTAAGTATATGTGATATATTCACAATGCATAATGTATTGTCCCCCCTGCAACCAGTGCAATGTTGGGGCTCAGTATTTTTTGCACACATATATCAACCACACTACAAAGTGTAACATATAATATTGTGTGCTCCATCATTGATGGTGCTGACAACCTTGCTCTGATAAACTTAAACATACAACTATGCTCAATAGGAGTACTTGTGTTTTTACACAGCTAGGCTTCTACACATCAAGGACACACTCTGCAGTTAGGCTACTACTGGCCTCATATGAATCTATGAATCTATGTGCCTATGCAGGCCTTCCAAACTGCTGTCCCCCACATGGACTGCTGAAATAATCTACCAGAAGTTAACTTGCAGCCATGTAAAAGTCAGACTTGTGCCATGGTGCTTGTATAAAGTACCGAGTTCTGTAGTCTGCATATTTAGGTAGGGGTTCTGTTCTCACTGCAGTCAACTGTATGTGTGTGTGTGTGTGTGTGTGTGTGTGTGTGTGTGTGTGTGTGTGTGTGTGTGTGTGTGTGTGTGTGTGTGTGTGTGTGTGTGTGTGTGTGTGTGTGTGTGTGTGTGTGTCCAGCCAGAAAAGCAATTGTGTATCCTTCAATTACTTCCACAATCCCATACATTGACAGTATTTTGATACTTGCACCTGCCTACACATCCATTTCAGGCAGAATTCCCATCTCATCTCTCCAACATGCACTGTTGATATCATCCACTATAAGCTGACCTGCAGACATGTAAAAGTCAGACTTTTGCTGGGTTACTTGTGTAGAATACTGTGTTCTATAGTCTGTGTACTTAGATAGGTCAGGGTTCTGTTTTCACTGCAGTCAGCTGGATGTGTGTGTGTGTCTCTCTACCCAGCAGAGTTTACGTGCTATCTACAGTTACCTCTCCAATGCATGGCTTGCCAGTATTTTGATACCTGCCCCTGTCTACACATCCATTCCAGGAAGGCCTCCAATTTTCCTCCTTCTCCTCTCAAACATGCACTGCTAATGTCATCCACCATGAGTTGACCTGCAGACATGTGAAAGTCAGACTTGTGCAGTGGTGCTTGCATATAGTATTGTGTTTTGTTATCTGTGTACTTAGACAGGTAATGGTTCTGTTCTCGCTGCAGATCCTTTTACACCAGCATGTGGGACACTGTTATCATCATATGCTCAACAGTCAATGCTGATGTATCACCATGTGCTCAACAGACAATGCTGATATAATCAATTATATCAGATTATTGCATATACAATCATCCTACCATGGCAGGATCAGAAACTGTCCTGCAGCCCAGGCAGATGTCAACTTAGGTTCATAGGAGATTATTAGGCTATTGGCCCTAGGGCCTTTATAAGCCTAGCCATGTTATACAACTGTTCCCTTATTGACCAACTTACATAGTCTACATTTGCAGTGCAAGTGCATGATCAGCATCGACTGCCCTTATCCAAGAGGGCCATGGGTGACACACTTAGAGTAAGTTTACGATCTCCCATCCAGTTATCCAAGTTACACTTAAATAGGTTCATTGGGGAGCTCTGTTTTATGTGAACAGGGAGTTTTTTTTTTCCGGAGGACTGGCAATCTCTGGGAGACATATCTGTGTTTCCAGCCTGTCCTGTTGATGTCACAGGCTAGGTTAAGATCTCTAGAGGGAGTGAATCTTACACCATGTGACTTGTGGATGTGTAGCATTTTCATTAAGCCAGGGTCTAAGACTGCTGTATAGACCAGGCACATGTCACCCCTCAAGAGCCGATAAGCTACATAGTACAGTGAGAGAGCCTTCAGTCTGTCCATGCAGGTCATGTGTTGCAGACCCTGACTTGTCTTGGTGAGAAACCTTTGAGGGCTCTCCAGCAGCTGCAGGTGTCTGGTGAGGTACATACAGAAGGCAACGCTGTACTGTATTGGTGGTCTGATGAGGGATGAGTACAGAGGAGTTATAACATTCTTAGCTGTAGATGTGATACCCTTACATATGAGATGTGCAGCATTTAAGGCCTTCCTTACCACTGTGGACACATGGTGATAGAAATTAAGGTTGCTATCAACTTGTGTTCCCAAATCTCTAGCTACAGGATTTCAGCTAAGGAGGGTACTGTTAATATTGTAATGTGCAGAGACTTCCCCTTGGCTGAAAGGGATGATAGCACATTACTTTGTGTTTATTTTGAGCCCATGGCTTTGGCACCAATCATTTGTCTGTGTAAGACTTTTTTGTAGTATGTCAACATCATTGGAGGACTCAATGGCTGCACCCAGTTTGCAGTCACTGGCAAACATCAAAAGCCATAGTCCATCTATTTTACCCTGGACATCTGAGAAATACATTCCAAACAGCAGGGGGCCCAACAAGAATTTTTGTTTTACACCAGTGGTAACTGGTCTGCTGCTATGAATCCCCAACTTTGACTATATGTGGTCCATCCCTGATCCAGTTGGATACCCATCTGGTGATATATGTGTTAATTCCCAGTTTAATTTCTCCACGTCTTTTGGGTTTCTTATACCAAGATGGGAATGAACCTCATTCCAAAGTCAAAGTACGATTAAAGTTCATGAAATTAGTATTGTTTCAGTCTTTGATGTCAGCCAGAAGTGCTATTCTTAGTACCTGCAATGTGCTCAGTAATGACTCTTCTGCAATTTGTATGGTTACATGTATTGGTAACATATCTAAATATAATTGTAGATTCTTTTTTATAAGACTCATTGCTCCAACTACTGTTGGAACTTTCTGGGTATCATTCTTCCACATGGTTCTTGTTTCTGCCTGCAGATCCTGATATTTTATGACTTTGTGTCTCTCTGTACACAAGACACTGTAGTCACTGGGTGTAGCAATTTCAATGATCAATGCTACTTTTGTCTTCTTTTCTTGGACCGCTATATCTGGTTTTCTAGCATCTATCTTTTAAATTGTTGGTAATGGGTGATCCCATGTCATATAAACTTCATAATTTTCTATGACGCTTTGTAGCTCATATTTCCAGTGTTTTTCAGCCACTTCAATACTATCATGTTTGCACAATTGCCAGTGCAACAGTCTTGCCACATTATTATACCTTTCAGTATACAGTCCTTCTGCCATTAGTGTGTCACAACCAGCAACGAGGTACACGACTGTTTCCAATTCAGTTTTACAGAACCTAGATTTGTCTGTTTCTCCCACATGTTCAATGGACTTTGTAAACCAGCGTGTATGTAGCCCATTATCTTGGGCTGCCAGTATTAACTTTTCATCTCTTGGTTTGAATTTGCCTCTCCTTAACCATTCCTGTGTTTGTTCCTCATCAACATGAGGTTCTTTCAGAAGTTTTCTATACTTGCAACTATGTTTATGCTTTCTCCATATTTCTTGCCTTCTCATCTGGTCCTTCACCTTATATTCTTTCTTTTGTTTTTTGGCACATTTAGTTGCTGCCTGATTTTTATCTACTTTTGGTTTGATTTCCATTCCTGCTTGACGCTGATATGATTCTGCTAAATTAAGCAGAGAAGTCATCTTAGATTTATTCTCCTCATGTTTCAAAACTTTCACTGCATTTGGGTCTTGTGAGGTCAGCAGACATGTGTGGAGTCCCATGATTGCAGATCTATATATGTAATCAGTTTCAAGGAGGCCCATCCCTTCTTCAGAATGGGGAATATATAATCTTGGTATACACTGATTTTGATAAATCATTTGGTGAGCATGAAGCATCTTTCTTGTTTTCCTATCTAATCTATCCAACACATTTTGGGGCCTGTCAATCACTCCAAAACTGTAAGTTAGGACAGCAAGAGCAAATTGGTTTATAGCTTGGATTTTGTTCCTAGATGTCAGTGCTGTTTTCAGAATTCAAGTCTTCTAAAGTATTTCTTACTAAGTTTTATTTGCATTTGTTCATGTTTTATTGTTGATCCTTCAGCAATTCCCAAGTATTTATACACTCCCTCTTGCTCAAGTTCTTTTATATCACATTCTTGTCCCAAACTCATGTTTTCCTGCTTTAAAGGTTGCTTTTGCGCACTTATCAAGACCACATGACATTCTTAGATCATCTGAAAACGTTTTGACAACCTGCAGCTGTGCTTTCATTTTCTCATCTGATGAGCTATACAGTTTTAAATCATTGACAAAGAAAAGATGTGAAGTCTTTACACTGTTGTTTTTAGGAGCCAAATTGTAGCCATGGCCTAAGTTGTTAATTTAACAGTGTGATAAGTTAATGGCAAGGCAGAATAGCAATGGTGACAGAGTCACCCTGGAATATCCCCCTTTGGATTTTTATCCCTGGGATAATAATCTGTCTTTTATCATGGATTAATTGCAAAGTGGTCTGCCACTGTTTCATGGTCACTGTAATGTAGTCAATCAGTGCAGTGTGTATCTTATACATTTTAAATACTCTTTTATCCATGTGGGATACTATCAAATGCAATTCCCAGCTGTGCGAGTTTATCAATGATGCCTGAGTGGGGGATTGTGTCAAAAACTTTGGCTAAGTCAAGATAGGCTGCAAGCAGTGTTTTGTCCTCCTCCAGGCTTTAATGACATTCTCTAAGAAGTCCACCAGGTTTTAATAAGCATGATCTACCATTAACAAAGCCAAATTGTGTAAGGACAAGAGTCTGAAGGTTACCTAAGTCTTTGTTGATAAGGTCTATGGTTATTCTCACAATGGCCTTGAAGATACTGCTGGTTAGGCTTAGCAGTCTTTAGTTCCCAGGGTCAGTTGACAGACCCCTTTTGTGAAGGGAATTACCGTTGCCCTGTTCCACTCTGTTGGCACAAAGCCAGTACTTAACATTGTGGTTATAGAGAGTGCCATATGCAGCCTGGGATGTTTGTTATCCAGTGCCATAGAGGCTGTGTTTTTGGCCATGGAGAGTGTGGTTATGAATTGTCTTTGGAGATACTAGATAGATGATTGGTGAGAGGTATGCTTGGGGTATGTCTATTGAAGACTGGGTGGGTAAAGTTTGTCCCAAACTGTCTGATAGCAGGTTGGTGATGTCCTCAGGGTCAGTATGAGTGGCACTGTCTATTACTAGTTTGGCACAAAGCTGGCCCTTCACTTGTAGATTTCTGATGTAACTAAAGAATGCCACCTGTTTATCTTTAGCTAGGGATGCTAGTTTAGCTTTGTACTTGACTTTAGAGGAATTTGCAAGATAGCTAATTTACTTGGTCAAGCTGTGGAGGATGTCCTTCTTCTGCTGAGTTAGTTTCCTCTTGTTCTTAGACATTACTTTCTTCCACTTGTTTTATAACCTAACTTTGCTTAATGCCCACCAGGGTGGCTTGTTTTTCTGTGAGGAACTTGTTTTCTCAAACATTTTTTTTTTATTTTTCAAATACATTTGAATGAATTCCGTAGTATTTATACATAACATCTTAAATAACTATGTACACTATTTACATTAGCCTGACACTAAAACAGATCTTAATGTATACAGTTACTTTATAAGTATGTCCAATACATTATCAGAGTGTCTGATCAATTATTGTATAGTGTCAATCAATGATAAGACTTTTCCCCAAGGGTTGTTGATAAATGGCTTTGGATAAATTCCTAGTTTAATTTTAATTTCCAATAATGCTGTGGTCTTCAGTAGGCTGCAGAAGACTTCCAAAGTTGGTATTGTGTTTGTATTCCATCTTCTTGTTATATACTTCTTTGAAATTGCAAGTATAGTCCATACTATATACATGTTTGACCTATTCAAATGAGGAGCTTCATTCACATTTAATAATACAAGAGCTTTAGTTAAATAAAATAATTCATTAAATAAAGCTTGTAGAAAGTTATTAATACCATTCCAGAATGGCTTAATTTTAATACAATCAAAGAAAATGTGGTTCCAATCTGCATTGTGTACTTGCTCACATCTCCAACATATTCCTTTTATGGAAAAACTAATTTTACTGATTCTGTCTGGGGTTAAGAATGCTTTGTGCAAGCATTTCTGATTAAAAACTTTCCAGTATTGTGTAAACGATGTGTATTTTATCGATAATAAGATATTAGTTTTACTATCTTCAATTAACTGTATTGAGTGTCCTTTTGTTATATATTTCTAATATGAGGTTTTGGGTGTTGTTTTATAGTTTATCAATATTTTGTAAAATTTTGAAATACTGTTTCCCATGTCAAAGTCATTCTATATGATTTCATATATGCATTTCGTAAATTTAGGTATTTCTTTAAATGAAGAATTGTTAATTATTCTACTTAAACCTTGTGAATATGTAGGAACTTGTTTTGATCCTTTCAGGTTCAGCCAACTCTGTACATTTGTATAGGTGTTTATGCAGGGCATTTGTGTGCACCTCTGTATAGCAAACATTGTTGACAGTGGTAGCAGGGTGTTTGTAACTATTTATGACATCGCTTAGGAAGCTATAGTTTGCTTTGCAGAAATGTTTAATCTTTTTTGCTTTTGAGGGGGTGTCAGGTAAGATTGTGAATTTGAATGAGACAGAATTCTGATCAAACCTAAATGGGGGGGGGGCAAAACACAGTGGTTAGTTCAGAGACCCCTATGTGAGTGAGTATTAAGTCTAGGACATTCGAGCCCCTTGTGAGGGTACAGACTATCTGTTACAGACCATGTGTATTAACAAAGTCCAGGAACCTTAGGATGAGTGTGTTGTGCTCATATATGTTTCCCAATTGATGAAATGATAGTTGAAATCACACATGACCAAGGTGTTTAGCTGTGTAGTGAGTGACTCAAGTAGATCCAAGCAGACTGAGTGGTACTTGTTCATGGTGTGGGACCTGTAGCTAACAATGATATGGAAGGGGGTTTTACCTACAGTTAGTTGTACTTGGAGTAGCACTATGTAGTCGTACTGTTTGACTAGTCTTGAGGTGTATTTATCTTTAATGAAGATGTATACACCTCCTTCTTTGGTTCTTTCATGCTCATTTTGATGTCTGAACATCTAGAAGGCATTGTAGCTTTGTATGGCTGGGGGCTCTCTGTGGACTTCAACCATGTCTGTGTGACTGCACAGACATGGCCATCTTCCAAGGTAAGGAGTGCTTACAGTGAGTGCAGTTTCTGATTTACACTTCTTGCATTAAGCAGCATAACCCTCAGTTTGTTTCTAGTGGATTGTTTTACGTTGGGAATGTAGTTGTTCTGACATTGCCTAAAAATGGCACTATGGGGAAGATAAATACCTTGCCAGTAACTGAAAGACAAGAGACGAATGGTGAAGACCACCTCTGGTAAAGCAGCATGGTCTTTCGACCATATGTTCCCAGGCTGACAGATACTGGATTCCCCCTGGTTTGACAACAGAAGCTAAGCCAGTTGTTGAAGTCAATCATATTTTGTTTATATTGAGGCATCAGCCTGAGTGAAGGTGGAATGCTGCTTAGGGCTGGGGACATACCTGCCTGGGACACATAATCTGAGATCTCAGTCATGTCTGTTTTCATATAGTACAGTGAGGTATGTCTTCACTCATTCACTGCAACATGGACTATGACGGAGTCATAACGGTACTTGTTTTTGAGAGACTTGAGTGCATGTGTGATCTGATGGACCCTGGCACGTGACAGGCAGCTGACCATGATCTTCTCCTTCTGTATGTCTCACTATGGAGTCTGCAATTGCAGACAGACCAGAGAAACAAGACAAGGGACAGGGATGGTGAAGGACACATGTGGTGGGTGAACACCATGGTTGGGGAGAGGGTGGGAAATCAAGGTCCCATGCCTGTTGAGGCAGTTGACAGTGACAA
This sequence comes from Protopterus annectens, assembly GCF_019279795.1. Lineage (NCBI taxonomy): Eukaryota > Metazoa > Chordata > Ceratodontiformes > Protopteridae > Protopterus > Protopterus annectens. Next base: position 1,991,557,927 of record NC_056731.1, on the reverse strand, counting down.
TCTAGTCCCCGCCCAGTGGACTGTCATCACTGTCACCTCACTACACCACTGGCTGCAGTACCTGATGTCAGTGTCTCCTATGAGTGCACTGCACAAGGATGGAGAGCAGGTGCTCTATCCAACATAGTAGTACACATAGTGCAGAGCAAAATCTTATGTACCATCCCTGGCAGTTCCTATTGGGAAATAAACTCACCAACTCCAACACTGCTCCTGAAGGGAGCCATAGGCCTACTCTACAGGGCAGAACTACCTGAAGAGACAGATAGTGCAGGGGTGGCAGAGGGGTTGTTACCAGGTTGTACACCAGATGTGCTAGGCAGCGGTGCTGTAGCCAGTGGAGTGGGGGAAGGTGGATCCCATGGGATAGGCCTACCCTGCTGCAGTGTTGGAAAACCAAAGAATAAAAAATTAAAAGAAAGAGAGAGAGAGAAGGGTCAGGATGAGAGAAAAAAGGGAGAACATTAGTAACTTCATATGTGACATGCAAAGCATTGATACAGTTATTTGACTCTATTCTCTTACCTTTGCGTTTAACACTACAAACTCCTAAAAAGTTTCTTCCTTATTTTTAAGACTACAAAGTTCATAACAGAGGCACACTATAGTACAGACTGCAGCCAGCATTCCTTGATGTGTGCATATATTGCACATATGTGTGCTCCAGTTGTAATGGACCAGCTTTTGACTCATACAATTACTCACTGAAATTGATACTTACACATCTGTGGGGTGTCCCGTGTACTAAATTCCCCGATCCAATGGTCAAGGGTATCCCGCTTACTCCTCCCGAGGTCATCAAAGTGATGTCTGAATTGTTCAGTAGTGCAGGGGAAACTGTAGCAGTTGTTAAAGCCCCGAAAATACTATTCCAGGCTTTAGACTTATATTCAGAGCCTGAATTGTCCCACTGCAGCAACCAGGGCCCATGCTCCTTAATTAGGAGTCCAAAAAAAACTTTGGACTCCTGGGCACTCCACCTCTGCACCTGATAGAGCACACCCTCGCCAACAACTCTTAACATGCTGCCATATTTCATGCTCAATGAATAATGAACATTTCCCACCAAATGCAATTTATGTGTTGATGTTTTTCCACCTGTTGCACATCTTTCACTTACTGAGAGTACACACATTTTCGTTTTGCAACATTTGAAAGCATTGCACATCACTTACAAGCACAGTAGATGAGGGTGCGTACCTGCAGGCACCATGGTTGTGCAAAGTTAAGTGATGCACAACAGTGGCAAGCAATGCAATTTCAAGATTATTAGGTATGGAGGCACTTGTGTAAATGTGCGAGCCAAATGAACCAAGTCTACAGTTCTCCAAAGAAGTTTGAGAAAACAGTCCTGTATGTTGCACTTCATTACTATAATCTGCAATCTCACAACAATAAAACAAAACTTGCATACCCTGTTCTAGAACTGCAGACCATGTGCACTCTACACCTACACTTAACCCATGCTACCACAGGATTAGTGATATGATGTGCCCTATCTTCATAGTTATTGTGAAGACCTTTCTTTTAATATTAGCTCAGTTCCGCTTACTGTGTTTGCGAGATAGTCAGTATTATTAATTGACTGCATCCAGTTTATGACTACGGCTGTCTGGGTCCTATCTTCAACCTTGGTGATCCATTCCTCCAGTTTGTGTGCTGCTGCAAACCAGGTGAGCACAGCTAAACATGCTTATGCCAAGTGGTGCATCACTCAAACAGTAGCCTGAAAAAAAAAAATAATTAAATTAAAGAAAAGAAATAAATAACAAATGGGAGATTGTCCAGATTTTTGCAGAATGTCCAGATGTTTACATCATATTTTTGGCCTGCTCCTTATAAAATATGTGGTTTACTGGGAAATGATTGAATACTGAAGTCAATACATAAAGACAAACATTTCAGTTTTGTACTTCATACCCTTCAGGACATGCATGCTAACATGAATCCTATTATTCTACCTACTTTCTACAGTTATCAGATCAATATAGTAAATCTGTCTCTATTTTTGACCCTTTACCCCCCTTTGTCCCCCATTAGTTTAGTGTTTGCCCAGATTTCTTGCACTAAAAGGTCAGGTGGTACGATCACCATTCTCAGTCTACCGGTTTTGAAACCTTGCTTGCACATCATTAGTATTCATGGCGTGATGCTATGCATTGCTGCGTGATGAGCAGTATCACATATGCGAGGAAACTCTATGTAGATTCAGTGCAGAGCCTACACAGAGTTTATTGAACCCCACAGAAAAGGTTAATATTTTATTTTATTTTACATTTGTTAACTGGGATGGTCCGACTGGACACAGGTCCATTTTCAGTGGAGGCCCGGGAAGAAAAGCTCCACAGTAAGTAAAATTTTATACAATATGCTAAAATACAGTATACAGGGAATTTTCAAACAATATGTTAAAATATAGTATACAGCAAAAGACATAACAAGACCTATATATACAAGAAAAAATAGATACACATTGTTAATAACAGAATAAGTATACAAATTCAATCAGCATTAGGAGAAGACCTAGACTGTAATATATATTACAGTAGGTAAATTAGGAAGTGAGGTATATAAGTGGAATAATTTGAGGACTTATGTAATACACGTGCATAGCCACTTATTCTTTAAGTGAGTTCTAAGTGAGTTTTTAAAGTGAGAAGAGGTAGGGGCAGAAATCAGAGCAGGAGGGAGATTACAAGAGGTAGGGGCAGAAATCAGTGCAGGAGGGAGATTATTCCAGGTTCTAGCTATGGAGTGGGAGAACAGTGCTTTTCCTGCAGTATTGTTAGCCCTAGAGATACAGAAGAGGGGTTTCTCAGAAGATCGGAGAGGATGATTTGTATTATAGTGGGTGAGAACTTAGCCTAGTGCAGGGTTTTTTTCTGGATGTGTTAACACATTGTAGGCAATGACTAATCGGTGATAGGTTAGTAGCTGGGGAAGTTCCAGCCATTGCAGTTCCCTTAGAGCCTGGCAATGGTGGGTTCTAAAGGTGGAGTTGTTTGCAAACTTGGCGATTTTATTATAACATGATTTGAGTCTGGCAAGATCAAGTTTTCTAAGCTGGGTAAGAATTGGAGCAGCATAGATTAGGGTAGACAAGAGGTGAGTTTGGGCTAGGGTAGTCTGTGCTTGTTTAGAGAGGGATTTCCTGTGCTTATATAGTGTTCCCATTTTTTATAGACTTTTTTGATAGTTTGTGAAATGTGGATGTCAAAGTGTAGATTTGTATCAATTTCAATGCCTGGATAGATTGTTGCCTATTTGACAGATAGATTTTAAACCAGGCTATAGCAGAAGGGGCAAAGGATAGGGATGTCAGGGTGTCTAGTAGTAAGGAATGTGAAACCATGTCAAATGCTTTGGAGAGGTCTAGAAATATTGCAGATACAAAGTTATTATTATTTCTATATTGGTTGATCAGATTAGTGAAGAGAGCAGAGTGGTTGTTGTGCTATGGTGTTGTCGGAAACCATGCTGTGTGGGGGAGAGGAGATGGTGTCAGTTTATGAATTGTTTTACCTGAGAATGTATACATTTCTTTAATATTTTAGATAAGGGGGTAGAATGGCGATGGAGTGATAATTTGAGTATTCATAAGAGTTTCTGCCTTTATGTAGTGAAATAATGTATGATACCTTCCATAGCTGTGGGACATATACTTCTTGTATGGAACAATCGATAAAAATAGAAATAGGGTAGGATAAGGATTCAGCAGATATTTTTAGAAAGTTGGCTGGTAGAGTGTCAGCGGCAAGGGTTTTAGATTTCAGTTTTAGGCGATGTTTTTTAATTGTTGAGGTGGGAGCGGGTGAGAGCGTAAAGGATGGGATGTTGTCAGGGCATTTGATTGGGTTATATGTAGGGCTGTTTTTAGATAGTTGGGAGGATAGTGTTAAGATGGATTCTGTGAAGTGGTGATTGAATTGGGAAGCCATGCCCTTGTGGTCATTCGTGGAGTTAGGAGTGGTAGTGGTAGTTTTGCCTGGTTTTAGGCGAGAGTTAATGGCATGACAAATCTTTTGGGGATCTTTTGAATGTTTGTTTTGGATATTGAGGAAGTAATTTTGTCTATTGAGTTTAGTTTGTCTTTTGGCCTGATTTCTAAGCTTTAGGTAAGTTTGTTTGGCTAGGCTAGTATTGTCTTTCTTCCAAATTTTCCAAACCTTATCCCTTGACTTTAGAAGGGCTCTAGTTTCCCTAGTTAGCCATGGTGGATAGTTTGAATTGGCTCTTATTTTCCTAATTGGTGCGAGTCTGTCAAGGATATTGATGAGACTATTGTTGAAGTAGTCAATGGCTTGGTCTAGATTTAGGGTTTGTAGTGGTTTCCAGTTACTATGTTTTAGAATACTGTTTAGTTGTTGTATGTTTAGTTTACGATCATCTCTGACTTGTCTAAAAGAAATGGGTTTGGCTATGTTGGTATGTTTCCACAGGAGGAAGGTGGGGAGATGGTCACAAAGGCCATCAGGAAGGCATCCTGTCTGCTAGTTTTGTTTGGGGCAGTTAACTAGTATCCAATCTAGAATAGATGGTTTGTGGGTGTTTTTGTCAATTCTAGTGGGTTCTTGGATAAGTTGGATAAAACTGTAAAGATTAATATATTTAGTGGGGTTGTTAGAGGTACAGGCTGACTAATAAGTGTTCAGGTCACCTAGTAAGATGGTTTCTTGGGGGAGATTATCTGTGGCCCATTGTAACTTTCTTCAATGATTGGAGAGTTATTACCTGGGGGAATATAACAGCATAGAATGATAATAGTTTTTGTGTCAATTATGGTTAGGCTTGAACCTAAGGTTTCGGCATTTTGAAATTTAGGCATGGGGGTTTGCAGAGGTTTGATGTTGATTGCGTTTTTGTAGAGGATAGCAATTCCACCTCCCTTTTTGCCTACTCTATCCAGTCTTAGGATATGATATCCTGGTGGGAGAATTTCTTTATTTTAGGTACTAGGTTTTAGCCACATCTTGGTAATGGTTAGTATGTCAGGGGAGTAGTGAGCTATAAATGCGTGTAGGTCAGAAAGTTTGTTAGAGATACTTCTGGTGTTGACATTCAGAATCAATAAATCAGAGATTTGCCTAGCAGAAAGGAGAGAGTATTGTGGTCCAGGATTTGGGTGTATGTCTCCAGATATAAGTAGATTTTTAGTGATAAACAGTATGTGTTTAATAATGTGCACTATGTCTATGTTGGATCTAAATGATGTTTTTCTAGTGTAAGATGGTGTTGTCTGAGACTTATGAATGGGTAGGATTAAGCTGTCTTTAAATAATGTAGAAGAGATAGGAAAGAAAATGTGTGAGTGTATATTTCTTTGAGAAAGTGTTATGTGGAACGATGTGTTTTCTAGTGATGTGTTTGTATATAATGATGTGATGTTTGTTAGGTATGTGAGGGTTAGGAAGAGAAATCCTAGGATTAATGGTATTTTATGAGGAAGTAGTGGTTGGGTCTTAGTGGTTTTGGGGTTCAAGTATGGGTATGAGTGTGAATGCCTGGCAAGTAGATACTATGTATCTTTTTAAGGTAGAAATTGGATAGGGGATGTGTATGAGAGGTCGTTGATTGGAGGAGGGTGTGGTCAGGTGATCTGGGGTTAGAATAAATGTAGAGGTAGTGGGAGCAGGTGGGAAATGGGGGCAGGGTGGTGGAGCGGAGTGAGCCGAATGTAGCAAAGTTGGGCTACACCAATCCTCAAGACTACAGAACCTATCTATAGGGCTGGTCAGGGCAGAACAATAACAGGAAGATATCTCAGTAATTAAGCAGGAGTGCGAGGGAGTTGTGAAGGTTCAAAGTGGGGGAGGGGTGTAGACACAAAGTAATACAAAGTTGTGAGTCAGAAAAATTGGACTAGGCCAGCTGCTAAAAAGAAAACAGGAAAACCAAACTAAGTCAATTCCAGGTCAGTGTAGTGCAGTATCTTCCTAATAACTACAAATCTTATGCTACTAATCTAGTACAGTGTGGTGAAAAGACCACCATTTCTACAGGGAAAAAAATTGAAGTATGGACTGCAGTTACATAGGTAAACCTTTTCCAAGAATAAGTACTTTTAAGTAATTGAACTAGGAGTACAATAGGAAGAGAAAAATGGGGGGAGACCAGTAGTGTGTATGTGTACAGTGAATGGGGAAAGAGTCTTCAGTTTAGAGGACAGATTAAATACAACTCTAACATACACTAGTGTAGCTGAAAGCACTTTAGTGTTCCAGCGACGCAGGGTCTCACAGTGCAGGGCGAGACAGCCTTGGGTTGATTGGAGGTACAAGTTAGTGGACTATACATTTTGGTTTACAAAGTCCATTGAACATGTGGGAGAAACAGACAAATGTGGGTTTTGTAAAACAGAATTGGAAACAGTCACACATCTTGTTGCTTGCTGTGATATACTAATGGCAAAAGGAGTGTATACTGAAAGGCATAATAATGTGGCAAGACTGTTGTACAGGAGATTGTGCAAATGTCTTAATAGTGAAGTAGCTGAAACACAATGGAAGCATGAGCCACAAAGCATTACAGGAAATGGTGAAGTTTATATCACATGGGATCACCCATTACCAACAGTTTAAAAACTAGATGCGAAGAAGACAAAAGTAGCATTGATCACTGAAATTTTTATACCCAGTGACTAAACTGTTTTACGTAGAGAGAGACACAAAATCATAAAATACCATGACTTGCTGACAGAAATGAGGGCATGTGGAAGAAGGATACCCAGACAGTTCCAATAGTAGGAGGAACAATGGGGCTTATAAAAAAGAATTTACTATCACACTTAGATATGTTATCAATAAATGTAACTCTGTATGAATTGCAGAAGGAGTCATTACTGGTCACATTGCAGGTGCTACAAAGAGCACTTCTGGCTAACATCAAAGAGTGAAACAATACTAATTTCATATCATACCTTGACTTAGGAATGGGGTCCATTCCTATTATGGTATTAGAAGCCAAAAAGATTTGGAGAAACCAAACAAATGGAGATCACATCATATAAAAATATCCATTTTATTTATTGTGATGACTACCTTCAATTTTATATCTGAACTTTTATTGTATTTCTGTGGTATAATAATGAGAACAATATTTATATGTGTTATTTGAAGATTCATTGTATTATAAAGAATATGCACTACACATATTTATTTATTATTTTTTTATTTTATTTCATTTTATTTTACATTTGTTGACCGGGATAGTTCGACTGGATATATGTCCATTTTCAGCGGAGGCCCAGGGAGAAAAGCTCCAAGATAATAATGCACATTGAACATTTAGTAAATGCTAGTTTCAAGCAAATTACAGTCATAAGCAATACCAGCATTTAGCACATATAGTACTAACTTATTATAAAATACTTTACAAAACATAACAATATTTTCAAGGTTATATATACATAACATTACATTCAGGAATGTGTCTCAGAATACCCAAATGATACTCTCTACTTTCGTATAATTATCCTTTCCATGTTTATGTAGAGCACAGTCGAAAATAATCATGTATTTATAATTAATTTAATTATCATTATTCCATATATTATGACCTTTTTCTTTTGTACATTGTACATTTTTGGAGCTTTAATCTCTAAATCTACTCTGTAAATGGACATTGACTGGTAGTCCAGAGCTCACTTATTACTTAATACAGAAGATTGTGATTAGGTCTCTGGTCATGACCACAATACTATGAGTTTGAGTCATAGATGCCAAGAAATTCAACAGAAGAGTGAAGCTTGAGAGGTGAAGCTTGGCAACCATGATGAGAACACATAAGGTAGGATTAGCATCGGAGACCCCAAGCACCATGTACTACGAGCTTCAGAAAAATAAAAGCATGAATGGTTTGCAGGCTTTCAAACCTGCAAAGCACTAAGTGAGCACTATCAAAAGACAGCATAACACATTGTCTTACATTAGGGAAAGAAACTGGCACAAACAGCATGCAGAAAGAAATTTGTTTTTAATTCTGTTAGTGTCATTTGCTGGCCAGTTTGTTTGTTAGTCTTTCGGCTTTTCCCAGTTAGAGGTCACCACAATGGAACTCCGGTCCGCTAATGATTGGCAGCTGTTTTTTATGGTGTTGAGTTGCCAGCCCGATGCCCAACCTTCAACGAAGGCACACTCATTCAACACATGTCTTTCGAACGCCCACTCGACTGCGGGGAGGACATGCAGACTCCACACAGAAGGCACGCCCAACCCAAGCTGAGAATCGAACGGGAGAACCTCTTGCTGTGAGGTAACAATGCTACCGCTGCACCACTGTGGAAAGATTTTACTGTCCAGTGTGATACAAGATCTTAACAGCTTCAGCAAGGGTGCTTAATTGTTAAGACTGGGTCTCATGACACTGAAGCACTTAACCGGTTTGTCTTTTCAAAATATTGGTGTGTAATTTCAGTGCTCCTTGCAATACAGTAAATTGATAAGTAAATAATTGGGCAATTATTAATCACATATATGCTATTTTTAGTGTATATTTGGAAAGTCTTAAGATGACACTTAAATATAATATCTATAAACCATAAATTATGCATGTTTCTTGTGCGCATCACATATTCTCTAGCCATATCAGCAAATGGAACAGATTACAAATTTTATGAGTTCCTTGTTGTTTTGTTACAGCACAGGTAAATAAAAATATTGCTTTCTAATTGTCCTGTTCACTGGTTAAATATGTTCACCTTGGTCTGACTATTAGTTGTTGAACAGCAGACTTTTAAACAGGTCACTTTTTGAAGGTCTCCGGTTTTCAGAAATATCTCTGATTTTACCTGAGCATGTTTTTCTATGTTATTAATGGTTACAACCACTAAGTAAAATCATGCATTCTAGTAATACATTTCTTACTTTCCTTTTTTCCACAAAATACCCGCTAATGTATTACAGCATATAATCTTACACTTCTAAATGAATAGGTCTAATTTCTGAAAAAGCTGTTGCTATGAGACCTTTAACTCCTGTTTAAGTTTGTCCCTAATACCTGAAGAAAATCTGAGTAGAAGCTTAAACAGATCCATGTTATAGTTAACAATCCATTTATTAAAACTGATGGCAATTGACTTAAAAAATAGATATGATTAGAGTATGTGCCTTCTCATATAAATGCATAAAAGAGAAACAGTAAATAATGGCATTCAGCAACTGTTGAATTATACATCAGAAATACAGAAATTAATGTTCTGTTTAAGTTACACTACACTGTACATGAAGATTCTGAAACTCATTACACACACACACCTGTGAAACTAAATGCCTTTACAATGGTATCCATCCTCAGCCATCTACAGATAGTATTTAACCATAAGATTTCAAAAGGAAATAACTGCTAAAGGTCAGTCCTTACAGGCATTTTTACCACCTTGACAGCATAATGCCACATGTAAACATTTATATACACAGGGTGAAAACACTCATCAATTGGAGTTGTGATTAATAACACTCTTAGGTGTTTGGTGTATTTTAAACATTCAGGGAGATTCAGTAAAGTCTACATGGTCATTATTCAACAAGCTATAAAGCAACAGTGTAGACTTTGTGCTGGTGTTCCTGGTGAATTTGAAAACTTTTCAAATACAGCCATAGAAAGGAGTCTACATGGATACAAAAAACTGTAAAATGCATAAAATTTGTACAGAACTGACCCTAATATGTGACGGCATGCTGGATGTAACAACAGGAGAGTACCAAAAGCTGCATACATCTTTTTTCTTTGTGCCAGAACAGAAATGCAGCTTTGCTCCCCCACCCCCTGATGAACAGTACACATTGCAGACCATACCTGTCAACCTCTTAGGGGAAGAAATCTGGACAAAGCCAGAAATAACGGGGGAAAAGGCCCAAAAATAGGGACAATTTTTAAATATTGCTCTTACAAACTTAGAAAGAATAACAAATATAGAATAGAATAACAGATTTTGTGTTAGCATGAATTTTGCTAAGGGTATGAAATCTGAAACTGTAATGTCTGTTGTTATTTTCTGACGTCACGCTTTAATGACTGAGCAATGTTTTTCCAAAAAATCACATATCCATGTAAAAAACATCCTCTGTGCAGGTTTATCCCAAAGTAATATCATCCATTCTGTGTTCAACATTTGGCTCCCATTCAATTTCCCTAGATATACAGTTGCCAAAGGTGTATATTCAGGACTGTCTGCACAGTGAAGATGCAAATGAGGTCTGAACACATTTAAATTGCTGAATCCCAAAAACTGGAGCCATGTAGGGATCATGGGAAACAAAGGAATACTATTCATATTTTGTTTGCCCAGCATTATGCAATGGCCTAAAGACAGAACTTAAGAATGATTAGTAACTAAGGGAATGTCATGTAACCATTCCAGTGTCAGCATTGCTAAAGTTTGACAATTAGTTCTGAATCTAGGAAACACACCTGCTGCTTATGTGTCAGCATGTGTTAATGCATTTATATATTCCTTTTTTTTGGGACACATGGTACTGGGTTTGAATACAGGTGTATCTAATACAATTCATTACAGTGTGATAATGCAATGATATTATTTTTTTATACGAGATATGTTGCTGTGTTTGCATAGAGCAGCTACTTTAAGCAGCATCGTGCAGGGATAACTGCAGCTTTTGCCACTGCTCACTGTTGGTGGGTGATGCGCACCTCCACGCAAACAAGGAGCCCAAAAAGTAAAGGGATCCATTGGTTCTCCAGCATTACTAAAGTCTGATAGTATTCAGTCTGTGGAATACAACTGCTACTTAACTGACTCCGTGGTAGTAGGTGTTAATGCACTGAATGCAATGATATGCTCCTTTTTGGGGCCAGATGGTACTAGGTTCAAATAGAACTGAATTGTATTACCATTGCTGCATGTCGGTACGTAATGCACATAATCCCACAATAATGCATTAAATAAAAGAAAGTGTGGAAGATAGGACAGTGGTGAGATGTGGAGCAAGCAGAGGGAAGAACAAATGGAAAGCAATACATGATGGACATCTTCAATTCAAGTGTAGCAACTATAATTTGCCTCAGATTTCCCAACATAGCCTGTGACATAAACAAAACATGCTGGAAAGACATATGCCACAACAATTCACACTCCCCTATAATAGGTTCCCACTGTATGTGAAGCAGTGCTTCTCAATGACCCTGTTCAAGTGCAAAATTGACTACTGGCTGGGTGATTGTAAAGTCACCTCTAGGCTGGCACCTATGTCTCTTATACAGAGGGCCAGTTGGTGCTGCTCACAAACATGGTGTGCTAAAAACTACCATCCAACAATGCTCAATAAGGGTACTTGCGTTTTTACACAGCTACACTTCTAAACACCATAATGTTATTAGGCTAGTAGCCTCATATGAACCTATAAATCTATGTACCTATGCAGGTCTCACAACCTGTTGTCCCCCACATGACCTGATGATGTCATCTACTATAAGTTCACCTGCACTTGTGTATAAATCAAACTTGTGCTATGTATGTATGTATATATTTATTTGTAAAGTGCATGAGAGTATAATGTATACATATGTGTTGGTTTTAAATGAGAAAGAATATATATATTTTTTTGAACAAATACCATTTCCCTTTTAAGAAAGTATGGCGGGAAATTAGGTCATTAATTAATATGATTATTGAATAATCAGTATTGTATAAATAAATGGTGTAGAATGATAGACTGTATTCTGAGGAAGTTCGTAAGGACGAAACCTAGGTCAACAATAAAGCAGTGTTCGTGTAAAGGTGGTTACGGAGTCTTTTCTGCAGTTTTTTGAGTTGGTCAGTATTTACCAGTTTGGTTTGTTCTCTTGTGGATATCTGTTCATCTCCTTATTGGCATTGGTATCAGCTTCACCTTGCTTTTGTACTACAAGCTACAGTATATTTGGTTCCTGGTTATGGCGAGCGAGAGTGGTCCGATGGATGTCGGGGGTATGTTACAGCATATCCAAGATACCTTGAAAGAACATTCGGTTCTTATACAACAACTATTAACAAGAGACAATGTACATTCCACGCAAACGGGGAACAGTTTGGGGTTCCCGTTGACACAACCAACACCACCTACAGCAACGGATACGAACACTCAAGGTAATACAGAATGTGGTGGAAAGGAACTTTTGGTACAAGATGTAAATAGTTGGAAAAATCAAAAATACTCCTTTTCAGTCGGTTTAACCAAACAACATATTATAACGGAAACCACACATAATATAAAACCTTTGGAAAGTATGCTCAAAATCTTTGAGAAAAAACTTTTTAAAGTCAAACGGCTACAATTAGAAAATAGCTACTTACAACGGAATATGGAATTGGGTATCATTCCGAAAGGCTTGCGGCTTTGGAGGTACCCGAATGGTTGTACTGACAATAAGCATATGCTTCAAGATCTACATGCACTATTTGACAATTGTGGCACTCGACTGATGGAGATTATTGTCAAATACAATGACATTCATATTTCAGAACTTTTTGATCAATTAGAAGCACTTAATAATCAAATATCTCAAGACCCATCATTCGAGAAAGTGTATGAGCAGTATGCATTCATTACAACAGATGTCACCAAATGCTGCGATGTCATCTTTAAGAAAAAAAGTAACAAAATCTAACGAGACTTACAAACTTATGCTCAACAACAAGCATATCCAAAATCAACGAATCCAGGTAGCAGTAACCATAGCACTGGTTTAACAAGACAACATTCGACTAATAACAATGACGTCAATCCACCGGTAGAGGGTGATGACGAAGATACCCGGATGGAAGGTGAAGAGCACACGGAAGAAGGCGGAAGATGGTCAGACCGGTTAAGGAATCAAGGTGACACACAAAACCAGCGGGAATTTCAGAAGACAGGCGCCAGACCAAAACAGACTTTTTTGGGACTTTCTGTGGGCAAAAAGCGGAGGAATTAACATCACACACTGGGACAGTTACGAGAGCACAGTTGGGTACGAGCGTTCTTATAACAACAGATGCATCTTTTGTAGCGGAGGACTTTACATCACCACAAAAAACTCTCAGTAAGTCCCGTATTAACTATCATAATACAACTGACTGTATAAAGATATTCAGTAATAGGGTTACGGCTTCTCCTGAGGATTATGTTAATGATATGAAAGTAACGGATGATGTCAAACATGTGGAACAACATCATGATAGTAGTTGTTTGGATACACGATTGGTTCAAGTGAATGATTATGATGAGAATGATAATATATTACTAGAATTAAGTACGTATCAATATAATGAAGTATTTTCAAGTAATGATGCAAATGATGGAATAGAAACAAATGGAGATAGGCAAATCATAAACATGCCAGATTATTTGCAATATTCAGTTAATTTTTGTATTAATCAAAATCCAGACAATTATATTGTACAATGTGGGAATCATGAGCAACCCTTTGATGGAGAAACAATGGTATGTTCAAACATGGATATTCCGATAGAACATAATGTGCAATTTTTAAGTCATCCGATTATTATAATGAATGCAAAGCAAGATTATATGATATATATATTCTTCTAAGGATATTACAATAGCACATGCAAATTTATTTTCAAAAGGACTGAATTTTGTCCCATGTATTAAAGGCAATATTGTACAATCTATATTAGATTTAAAATTATTTTCTAGAAAATTAAATTTAAAAGTATATTTCAACAATAATAATGAAAATAGTATTGGGGAATATAATGTGTTCACGAAACCAAGTCTATTCAACCCACCCATGAATGAGGAAATAATTCAATTTGAAAGGAGAACTGAATATGACATAAGACAATTTTATAAAAAATATAAATACAACAATTATGTCAATATTACAGCAAGTGAAAAACAGCTTTTGAAAGAAATCCAAAATGATCCAACATTAAGAGTCATGAGACCTGACAAAGGTAATGGTATAGTCATTTTAGACTACAACGATTACAGCTTATATATGACCAACATGTTAATGAACAAAACATATGTAGAAATAAGTAGAAACCAAGTACATATAGCATATAAAAGAATTGATACAAAATTGGAAGATATGTTATATCAAGGGGGTATCACTGAATTAGAGTATAACTATTTGAGAAATGAATATCCAGTAATCAGTGGTATCTTCGGAATACCAAAAATTCATAAAGGTCTTGATAACTTGGATTTCAGACCCATAGTAGATGGAAGCAGAAGTGTCACATGTAACATAAGCAAATATTTGGATCATTTTTTTAAGGAAAGCATGAAATTTTTCAGTTACATCACTAAAGATTCATGGGACTTTTTGAGTAGACTAAATAAAGTCAATATGAAAAAAGAATATATTTTCATTACAATAGATGTAGTAAGTTTATTTACTACAATACCTCATGATGTAGGCCTTTTATGGCTGGAAGAACAACTTTATTCAACAAAGTTATATGAACAAGATCAAATCAATACATTTATAAATTTAATGGAAATTGTATTGAATAATAATTATATATTTTTCGAAGGTAGTTATTTCCAACAAATTAGTGGAGTAGCAATGGGGGCACCTTGTGCCCCCATGTATGCGAATCTAATCATGAGTTACTGGGAACAAAACTATCTATTTACTACAGAATTTCGTGAACACATTATCATGTATACCAGATATCTAGATGATATTTTCATTATATGGAATCAAAATAATGATATAAATATGTTGGACACATTTTTACAATATATAAACAACACAGTTAAATTTTTGAAGTTTACTTATAATGTCCAAGAAAACAACATTAATTACCTGGATGTGGATATAATATATGACAAACAAACAAATAAGTTGAATACAAAAATATATAGAAAACCCACATTTTCAAATGCGCATTTGCACTTTGACAGTTGGCACCCTGACCATCAGAAAAAAGCCATTGTGAAGGGGCAGATGGTCAGGGCGGCCAGAATGGTCAGTGAAGAACTTGACTTCATAGCAGAAATGAAATACATTATGCAGCTTTTTATGAACAGGGGGTATCCAGAACAATTTTGTGTCCAGATATATGAAGAAATAATCAATAAAAGAAGGAATGGTATTTACACAGCAATTCTAAATACTGGTATAATATCGAATCAAAATCTGGATAATATGGATGTAAAATTTAATAATAATATCCCATTATATATCATTAAATTTGATGATTGTTCCAAAAATATAGAAGGTATTATTAAGAAAAATTGGGATTTTTTTATTAATGATAAAATTGGGAGACAAGTATTTTTTGGAATAATAAAATTCGTGTATAAAAAAAGTCCTTCCTTTAAAAATATATTGGAACACAAAAGAAATACTGGACAATGTACGAGTGCAAGAAAAGGAAATTTCAAATGTGGAACATGTAAGACATGCAATTATATTCATGTAACAGGTTCTAATGTTATAATTAATGAATGTAACATATCAATATACGGACATTACAATTGTCAAACAACTAATATAGTATACATAGCCTTGTGTCAACAATGTAATGTATTTTACGTGGGAAAGACGAAAAGAAAATTCAGAGAAAGAATCAAAGAACATCTATTAGATATAAAACATCAGAAGAATAGTAATGCTTTAGCAAGACACATTATGGAATATAAAGATCATACTTTTAAATTTATGG
Organism: Protopterus annectens; assembly: GCF_019279795.1. NCBI lineage: Eukaryota > Metazoa > Chordata > Ceratodontiformes > Protopteridae > Protopterus > Protopterus annectens. The sequence goes on along the minus strand of NC_056731.1, from coordinate 1,991,542,311 downwards.
TTGTAACTCAAATTAAACAAGATCTACAGGGAAGGACAACCATATATCATTTGGACATGGAAGAATTAAAATGGCAAATACTGCTTAATGCATGTATACCTCCAGGTATAAACGAATACATGAGCATTATGCCAGTATTAAAATTAAATAGAATATATAATGTATGATACAGTATGATATTCATCAATTAAGTATCAAATTTATTTATTCATTTAAAATTTAAAAATTTAAATAAAAATTAAATATAATATTAACATAAGATCAAATATTGGTACATATTATGGACACATACATTTATAATGGAATCAATATTTATAGGGTGCAATTTTTTACACATTTTTTATAATATAAATATATTAACTGATTAAAAAAGATTGGAATACATCATATTACAAATATTATAGTTAAGCTTTCTGCTTATAAGCTAATATACTAATAGCATATAACTTGATATATATTTCATTAATAAATTAATTTGTGGTAATAAAATATATACTTAGTAACATCATAGGGTTAATATATATATTCATCATGGTATATATGTAGTATAACAGCAATAAATAGGGTAATATATCATTCATTATAATGTCATTATAAAATTGATCAAATAAACATTTATATACAAAATTAGATATATATTAATAGAATTTTGAAAGTTGATTTTGTATTAGATTGTATGTATATATTTATTTGTAAAGTGCATGAGAGTATAATGTATACATATGTGTTGGTTTTAAATGAGAAAGAATATATATATTTTTTTGAACAAATACCATTTCCCTTTTAAGAAAGTATGGCGGGAAATTAGGTCATTAATTAATATGATTATTGAATAATCAGTATTGTATAAATAAATGGTGTAGAATGATAGACTATTCTGAGGAAGTTCGTAAGGACGAAACCTAGGTCAACAATAAAGCAGTGTTCGTGTAAAGGTGGTTACGGAGTCTTTTCTGCAGTTTTTTGAGTTGGTCAGTATTTACCAGTTTGGTTTGTTCTCTTGTGGATATCTGTTCATCTCCTTATTGGCATTGGTATCGGCTTCACCTTGCTTTTGTACTACTGACCCTAATATGTGACGGCATGCTGGATGTAACAACAGGAGAGTACCAAAAGCTGCATACATCTTTTTTCTTTGTGCCAGAACAGAAATGCAGCTTTGCTCCCCCACCCCCTGATGAACAGTACACATTGCAGACCATACCTGTCAACCTCTTAGGGGAAGAAATCTGGACAAAGCCAGAAATAACGGGGGAAAAGGCCCAAAAATAGGGACAATTTTTAAATATTGCTCTTACAAACTTAGAAAGAATAACAAATATAGAATAGAATAACAGATTTTGTGTTAGCATGAATTTTGCTAAGGGTATGAAATCTGAAACTGTAATGTCTGTTGTTATTTTCTGACGTCACGCTTTAATGACTGAGCAATGTTTTTCCAAAAAATCACATATCCATGTAAAAAACATCCTCTGTGCAGGTTTATCCCAAAGTAATATCATCCATTCTGTGTTCAACATTTGGCTCCCATTCAATTTCCCTAGATATACAGTTGCCAAAGGTGTATATTCCGGACTGTCTGCACAGTGAAGATGCAAATGAGGTCTGAACGCATTTAAATTGCTGAATAGCAAAAACTGGAGCCATGTAGGGATCATGGGAAACAAAGGAATACTATTCATATCTTGTTTGCCCAGCATTATGCAATGGCCTAAAGACAGAACTTAAGAATGATTAGTAACTAAGGGAATGTCATGTAACCATTCCAGTGTCAGCATTGCTAAAGTTTGACAATTAGTTCTGAATCTAGGAAACACACCTGCTGCTTATGTGTCAGCATGTGTTAATGCATTTATATATTCCTTTTTTTGGGACACATGGTACTGGGTTTGAATACAGGTGTATCTAATACAAATACTTTTCATTACAGTGTGATAATGCAATGACATTATTTTTTTATATGAGATATGTTGTTGTGTTTGCATAGAGCAGCTACTTTAAGCAGCATTGTGCAGGGATAACTGCAGCTTTTGCCACTGCTCACTGTTGGTGTGTGATGCGCAAACAAGGAGCCCAAAAAGTAAAGGGATCCATTGGTTCTCCAGCATTACTAAAGTCTGATAGTATTCAGTCTGTGGAATACAACTGCTACTTAACTGACTCCGTGGTAGTAGGTGTTAATGCACTGAATGCAATGATATGCTCCTTTTTGGGGCCAGATGGTACTAGGTTCAAATAGAACTGAATTGTATTACCATTGCTGCATGTCGGTACGTAATGCACATAATCCCACAATAATGCATTAAATAAAAGAAAGTGTGGAAGATAGGACAGTGGTGAGATGTGGAGCAAGCAGAGGGAAGAACAAATGGAAAGCAATACATGATGGACATCTTCAATTCAAGTGTAGCAACTATAATTTGCCTCAGATTGCCTGTGACATAAACAAAACATGCTGGAAAGACATATGCCACAACAATTCACACTCCCCTATAATAGGTTCCCACTGTATGTGAAGCAGTGCTTCTCAATGACCCTGTTCAAGTGCAAAATTGACTACTGGCTGGGTGATTGTAAAGTCACCTCTAGGCTGGCACCTATGTCTCTTATACAGAGGGCCAGTTGGTGCTGCTCACAAACATGGTGTGCTAAAAACTACCATCCAACAATGCTCAATAAGGGTACTTGTGTTTTTACACAGCTACACTTCTAAACACCATAATGTTATTAGGCTAGTAGCCTCATATGAACCTATAAATCTATGTACCTATGCAGGTCTCACAACCTGTTGTCCCCCACATGGCCTGATGATGTCATCTACTATAAGTTCACCTGCACTTGTGTATAAATCAAACTTGTGCTATGGCACTTGCATTTAGTACTGTGTTCTGTAGTCTGTGTGGTTTACCATCAAAATGTCAATCTCACATCAATGACACCACTAACATTAGCTCTGAACTGTGACTGTTGAAAATGTCAAACACCAATATTTCAAACTACAAAATCTCGACATTCAGTGTTTTTGAGATATTCTGAAAAATCGCCATTAGGATTTTGAGTAAAAGTGTCAACAATATGCACATTCTTCAATGTGCAATCAACATTTTGATGGTAAACCAGTCTGTGTACTTAGGGTTTCTGTTGGCACTGCAGTCAACTGTGTGTGTGTGTGTGTGTGTGTGTGTGTGTGTGTGTGTGTGTGTGTGTGTGTGTGTGTGTGTGTGTGTGTGTGTCTAGATAGCAGAGCAAATGTGTGTATGCTGCAGTTACTTCTCCAATTACATGGATTACCAGTATTTGATACTTGCTCATGCCTACACATCCATTTCATACAGGCCTCCCAACCTCTTGTCTCCCACATGCCCTGCTGATGTCATCTACTATAAGTTCACTTGCACTCTTATATAAATCAGACTTGTGCTGTGGTGTTTGTGCAAAGTACTGTGGTCTGTATTATGTGTACTTAGGTAGGGGTTCCATTCTGACTCCAGTCAACTGTGTGTGTGAGCTGTTGCTTGACATTACAGAGAACATTTTACACCAGCATGTGGGACACTGTTATCTTCTCCTCAACTGACACTGCTGATGTCATCAGCTATAGCCATTTTTGGATACTTAGTACTCACACCAGGGCAGGGTCAGAGACTGGCCTGGGGGCCAGGCAGAAGTCACCTCATTATATACAGCAAAGTTTACAGTGACATGGCTTTTAAATTATCCACATACATCATGGTATGGTGTGTAGGCCCTGTGTTATCTTGCTGAGAAAGCCCTGTGGTTTCTCCATCTGCTACATGTAAGGTTTGACTACAGTGCTATCAGACAATTCTAACATCTCAATATGATGGCATACGTTATGATGTGTACAACATAGGTTTTCAGTAGCAGGGTGGACATTTGATGGTCAAAGTTCAGATTAGCTAAATGTGTTTCTAGTGCTTGCATCACTGTGTTTCTGCATAGCAAGACTGTTGTCAATGCTATGATTAACATAAAACTCAATTTTTCAGACAGACAATATGGCAAACACATTTCTGCATTTATTTGTACTTCATCTATCTTTGTCACCATTTAGTTGTATGTGTTAGCTCTTCCTGCACTATGTTATCACCATTGGTGGACTCAGTGACTGCACAAAATATGCAAGAATCAGAAAACTTGGTAAGCCAAAGGTTATATACTTTAGACTGAAATGTTAAGAAATACAGTTCAAACAGTGAAAAGCCAAGCACATATCCCTGGGGTATGCCAATCATGACAGCTCTACTGGTACAGGTTGATTCACCAACTTTCCCAAGATGTATTCTGTCAGTTAGCCACTTGTTTACCCATCAACTGATGTAAGGCTTAAGCCCCAGCTTGGGGGTTTTGTCAATTATACCTGCATGTGTGATTGTGTCAAAACCCTAGGCCAGATCACAATAGGCAGTATGCACTTTCTTACCTTCCTCCAGGCCTATCACATGGAATCAATGTTCTCTGACAACATCACAGATCACCTATGGCATGGCCCAGTATATACACCTTCCTGATACGGTGTAATACACAGTTCAAAACACCCTCCACATAGCCTATGTTCCCATACAAGGGTGTACATTAACAGAGACAGCACCCGATGCATGCATGTATGGAGGCATCCTGACTCTCCTAGACTGTGAGGTACACCAACATGTCATAATGGACCTCTTCTACATGTATACTAGTAATATTCCAGGTGTGTGCAACAGACCTGTGTGAGTTGTTGCTGCTACATCAGGTCCATTACATCTGATGGATGTCGTCAAAGAATTAATCGAGGGTATGCATGATGACAACAGTATCACCTACTGGAACTTGACCAGGTCAAGGCATTTGACATCAATCCATACTAATGCATTCTAGCAACACTGTCATAAGTGGCCATAAATAGCTATATGACCAAATGGGTAGAGCAGTGTATGACATATGTGGCATCTCACTATGTTGAAATATGTGATGTGACATATATCTTAGGTCCAGTGATCAGTTTGATACAGCAGGTGTGTGTGCTAGGACCTTTTCTGTCCATTAGTTAAGTGATGGACATCACAGATGACATACACATGCTGTGTCCAAACAGCTACCTGAAGGACTACAGCTTGTAGGCAATCATTGACTCCAGCTGTGATATTAGTATTAGTATCAATTCATACCAGAGACCGCTGCCACAGCCATGACAGCACCTGCATTAACAAGACACATGGAGGAATTTGTTGAATAAAGAAACAGACACACTACCCAAGTATAATGTGGACATGACATCTAATAGGTATGTGATCTGTGTCCTGGGGTAGAGAGTAAGTGGTACATCCACCAGCATATGGTCACAGTGCTGACTACTGTCTTGAATGTAACAGAACTACTGGGTATGCGATGGACATACACATCAGGCACCACAATAACTTCATTTTTCCCAGATTTTATCACAACAATAACTGTGCACAATGCACCCTTCTTCATGCACCTCCCCATGCATCTTCCAGTGATGTATAACTGAAGTGTACCACCTTTGTCACAGTGTGCTGTCATACAGCTTATTGGCTATACCTAGGTATTGTTTCTGGGGAAAATATACATGACTACCTGATGGTGTGGAACACCAATATGTTCACAGATGTTTACTAGGACAATGACCTTTTTAAGCCTAGCCACACATACCAAATCTCTGACAATTTATTTTACACTTGATAAGTGTAAGTAGGGGCTTGGGAAATGAAACATTTACAAGCAGGGACCTGGGATATGAACAATTTACAGGTTGCCTGTGTCCATTAAAGACAAATGTGCCAAACCAGGGATGAATTTCTGGTTTCCCATCCAATTGTCCAAGTTGCATTTGAATTGGTTAGAGAGGACCTCTACTTCACTTGGATAGGGAGCCTGTTCCAGAGATGGGGTAGTATCTGGGATACACACCTGTCTCTTCAGCAGGTACTACTTATATCTCCGGCAAGGGTAGTCTCTGGGATACACACCTGTCTCTTCAACAGGTACTCTTTATATCTCTGGCAAGTTTAAGTGTTCAGAATGGGTAATTCTGGTACTGTTTGTTTTGCGGATAAGAGGTCCATCAGAGTGGGTCTGACATAGATATCCTCTCAAAAGCCTGTAGGAGACAGACTACAGGGATAGGACCTTGGGGTGGTCTGCATAACATATTTTACATACAGCCTGTATTCTTTTTGTGAGGAACCTCTGTAGATGCTCCAATTGTTGGATATGCCTGGCTAAGTACATACCAAAGGGGCATTGTACTCAATGATAGGTTTGATGAATGCAAAATACAGTGGAACAATGACTTCCTTTGACTTAGATGCCATACCTTTGTTAATAAGTCACACAACATAGAATGATGACTTGTGATGGTCAATGGTCCAGATTACTGTCTATGTGTGCTCCTAAGTCCCTGACTATGGGGTCAACTGTAAGGGGTGTGTTGTCAATATGATAGTTAACAGTGCTGGATGACTTCCTGAAGGTTGCCATTATGCATTTTTTGGCATTTAGTTTTAGTCCATGCCCTGACACCAGTTGCTTGTCTGTGACAGCCTTTCCTGGAGAACATTTGTGTCAGTGTGGGGATTCATTGACAACTCCTAACTTGTAATCATCTGCAAATTTAGTCAGACAGAGACTACTGACATTGGCCTTGATTTCAGAGAAGTAAATTCCAAAAAGGAGCAGTCCAAGGACTGATCCCTGAGGGACTCCACTTGTGACTGGCCTCATTGTAGAGGTCGACTCCCCAGTTCTAACTTCCTGGGACCTGTCTCTGAGTCAGTTGTTATCCACTGGATAACATACGCGTTTAAACCTAACCTATTGAGTTTGTTAATGTCCAACTGGAGGTATCATGTCAAATGCCTTGGACATGTCAACATAAGGCAGCGTGAACCATTTTGCCCTCATCCATCACTTTGCTGACCTTGTCAAAGAAGTCCACCAGGTTGAGTAGGCATGACCTGGACTTGACGAAACCCCAAACTGGGCTGAGTCTAGTGTCTGGAGGTTTACTATATCACTATTGATCATTTCTATGATAATTCTTTCCATGTCATTACATAAAAGACTAGTGAGACTTATGGATCATTAGTTTTCAGGATCTGTAGATGGTCTGCCTTTGTGCAGAGGGATGACTGTTGCTGTTCTCCATTCATGAGATACAAAACATATTTGTAGGCTACAGTTAAAAATCAATTGCAAAAGGCCTGATAGGTCATGTTTCATGCTATTTAGAAGGATATTGCCTGGGCCCATTGATGCAGTGCTCTTGGCCTTAGAGAGTTGTTACACCAGATGCATGTCTGCTACCAATTCAACTTATGCACACACTGCATACATAGGTATTTGACAACATTAATGGCATGTATATCATTTGTGACAATGTGGATTGTGCCATAGATACATGCTATGCACACAAGGCAACTAACCTGTTTTTACCATACTGTCACATACAGATATAGCAGTGTCCCTCCTAACACTTCCTGCAGATATTATAGTACCAGGAGAGTGTGTGATTACAGTCATTGAGTTTGGATATATCATAATAGTTGTCAAATGTGTGTGTGTGTGTGTGTGTGTGTGTGTGTGTGTGTGTGTGTGTGTGTGTGTGTGTGTGTGTGTGTGCGCGTGTGTGTGCGTGTGTGTGTGTGTGTGTGTGTGTGTGTGTGTGTGTGTGTGTGTGTGTGTGTGTGTGTGTGTGTGTGTGTGTGTGTGTGTGTGTGTGTGTGTGTGTGTGTGTGTGTGTGTGTGTGTGTGTGTGTGTGCGCGTGTGTGTGCGTGTGTGTTTGTGTGTGTGTGTGTGTGTGTGTGTGTGTGTGTGTGTGTGTGTGTGTGTGTGTGTGTGTGTGTGTGTGTGTGTGTGTGTGTGTGTGTGTGTGTGTGTGTGTGTGTGTGTGTGTGTGTGTCTGTGTGTGTGTGTGTGCGTGTGTGTGTGTGTGTGTGTGTGTGTGTGTGTGTGTCTGTGTGTGTGTGTGTGTGTGTGCAGACTCATCTTTTAACACTCCACATCACATATGTGTCACAAGCATGGGATTAGTGGTGGTATTATTCTGATATTGTCCATGATTGTGGTTGGTTCTTCTAATATTTGTCATGATCCTTTACCCGTGGCCACCTTGATTGACACTTCTGCTGAGAGTACACATATTCATGTATAACACTTTCCTAATATGCACCCTACCCCAAATGTATGTCAGATCCCTGATAGATGTCCTCTGCATTATTCATGTAAGGATGCTTATCTCACACAGACATCCTCCCCATTGTTATGTCACCTTGTGTGATAGTCGCAGACAAGATGTTTTCATGGTACAGTTTGTATTGCGCCACATAGATATGTGCTTGGTGTTGCTGCTACAACCATCTTCCACTGACATGCCCTCCTCTGCTGTTGATGTGGGGGTTTCACCTGTACTCTTTCCCTGTGTTCATTCCTACAATTCATCTGTGTTTCCCTATTCAATACACACATTTCCCATGAGTGATTATTTTACATGGCAGTCCCATGTTCTATTACAGATCATTAAAACAGCTTCAGTACAGTATACCAGGAATGGGATATTGCAATAATCTGCACTGTAGGTACACTGTCCTGTACTGTGTTTGGATCATATACTTCACATTCATACCCCTCAGCTGTCCAGAAATTCCCAGGATACCCAGGTGTTTTCCTCATCAAATATGTGGCTTTCTGCTATATTGCTGGCATGATCTTTGCACTGATGTGACTCAGTAATACATACATTTGAGTGCATACCTCTCAACTGTCCTGATCTGTGCAGAATGTGCAATTTTTGTGTCATATTAGTGATCTTTTCCTCGTAACATTTTTTCCTGGCAAATCATTGCCATGTCCCTGTAGAGTGCAGTCAGAAACTGATAACTGACATTTGAGTTTCAAACATCATGTTCTATAGAAAGTTCAAGTAATGTACAACCTATAGAGTCCATCAACTTCCTAAGTTTGGGAGTGCAATATTAAGCATCTGTCCTTATTTCTGCTTTATCCACATTTTTCACTCTAATAAGGGTTTGAGGGTGTTACATTCTGACACTTTCCTATGTGACATCTATGGTCAAATATGTCCTCATTACTGGTTATTTGTCCTCTGATTAATTTGCCTCTGTGCAGATATGTTACCCTAACAAAATGATAGCTTTTTGTAAAGATCTAGTGAACATTGTGGCATTCCGTGGAAATCTGTGCACCGTAGCTGCTCTTCTTTACACGGAATTGCTATCTGCATTCGATTAAAAAGGTTTTGCGGCCAGCAACACTTTTGCGAGCAGCAAAACCTAGCTGATTCTTGCTGTGCCTCCTTAATATGCATTGCACAGTGATGCACCTCGAGTAATGTTGCACTCATAGCCGGCCTTAGGCATAGGCCAAACTAGGCGGCCGCCTAGGGCACCGCTGTAGCAGGGGCACTTTTCCAGTATTTACTTGGTGTAGGTAGACCAAGATGGGGGCACCAGATGGTGTGGTAGGGGGCGCTGTGGAGCCCTTTTGCCTAGGGTACCAGTTTACCTAAGGCCGCTCCTGGTTGCACTAAGACATGCGATCTATGTAGGCTCTGTGTGAAGCTTACATGGAGTTTATTAAATGCCACAGATTGCATATCCTTTCATACTGAATTGGAATAAGTTCCAAGCAACTTTATGTTGAATATGTTTTTATGATGAAAGTCTGTCCATGTGTTAATGTAGTACACAAGTGTCAGAAGTCACTAGCATCCTTCTCAGATACTGTGCTTTTTCTAGATTTGCATCAGTTGTTTTAACAGAGTCAGAATTAGAACAAACTGAATCCAGTATCTGGTCACCTGTAATTCATATATTCTTATACTTGGCTATTGGCTATTTTTATCGAAAATTATTTTAACAATACTAAGCAACGCTATGGTATCTTGTAAAGTAAGCGTATGCATTTATTGTGCGTACGTGAGGTTTGTACCAGTCCAAAATAAAAGAAAATGTGCTCACAGGGATTATAGTTTCACTAATTGTTTTTGTTAATGATATGGCTAGCAACTTGTACAGCAACAAAACATGTTCATATTTATTACATTCAGTAAAGCAGTCTTGGAAAAGAACTGACCCAAAGCAAACATGTCTCTCTAATCACAGATTAGAAAGGTACAGACTAAATGAAGACCTTCTTAGCCTGATGTATATAATTTGTATATGAAATTAAGTTTTATGGATAAATAGTTTTGTTATCATACTTGAATTATATATTTCTGTATCTTTAATGAAATGAGCTCACGCAATAGTGAAAGTCTCTTTGGTCGCAAACTAAAAAGAATGTAAACACATTCCTGGTTTGATCGGTGTATTTATCATAATATAAATACAACTGACACATGGCATTTAGTTTTATAAATATATACTTGAATTATCAGGCATCAGTAAATTTAATTCTGTATGTCTCTTTTCCATTCTGTTTTTTTTTTAACCAAAAAGAAATTAAGGTCTAGCACTCTAGACTTCTAGATTTCTGCACTTTCTCCTTTGAAATAGTGCAGTATACAGTCAACACGGTTATCACTTTGAAGAAGCATTTGACTTGTTGTTATGGCAACGGACTACTCATTAACTGCCTTGCAAAGCACAGAAGTCCACATACAGAAGTAAGTACTCCACTTTATCAGCAAGACCGTTGCACATGTATCCGCTTCTTCTGAGTGCACATAAAAGCTTTACTTCAAAACGTAGCTCAGTATGACCATAAACTAAATCAAGGCAAAATGGACTGATGTATTGCATGAGAAATTAAAAAAAACCCTTTATTCATATACACCTTGCATACATATTTTTCTTTTAGTTTGCTGTCTCTTAATATGCCTAGTTTGTGTATTATATAGAATAACCAAGCATTTAAGGAAATGGACATTAGATGGCTTGCAATGAATAGTTTGTTTTTAGAGTTTCAGCTCTTAGTACAGATGTCAGACATAAAACATAATATAATGCACTACACATAGGGTTACCACCTGTCCCTCTATGAGTGGTACAGTTCCTCTTTGGGTAGCTGTGTCCTGCAAAAAAAAAAAAAAAAGACAAATGTCTTGAGATTTTAGAACAAAAAATATTTCATAAGTTTTCTGTAATAGTTACATAATACAATTATTTTGTATCTGAAACAGTAAATGTTATATGAAATAGCTCAAGTAATTCAAATGCTGCAAGAATAAGCTTTCATTCTGGCAAAAAAAAGTAAAGCCCTGTCCTTTTCACTGGCCATGGGTATGTTTTTTCTTTTCCTGCAGAATTTCTACAAGAAATGTGTCACTTTGCACATTTGAAATGGTGGCAACCCTAACTACACAAAACAGATGAATACAGGAAATCTTTACAGTAACAACACAGATTTTGTATGCACACACACAACTACTTGTACCTTTGATCAAGTACCACATATACATCTCCAATTAAAAATAATTATGATAAGTTAAAATAATGAATTAGTTGAAAGTCTGACTTACAGAGCAGGGAGAGTTCATTAATTCACTGCTGTTACTTGTAGAAAGACGAGTTAATGATTAATGCATTGACTTCATATTCTATGGCAACAATATGATTCAATATTCTGTGGCAACAATATGATTCATTAACTTAAATACTGCTCTTCAACTGCATTCGCTGGGCAGGTTGAAACAGTAAAAAATTATTCGAAGCTGACGTTGTTAAAGTTAAAGCTATACAAAACACAAAATGAGCTCATAAGCAAGTGGGCATAAATGAAATTTTATATTTCCCCAAAAAACATCAGCAAGAGTTTTCTGTATGCATCAGGAAGTAATAAATAATAAACCAACATTATTTCCTAGTACAACTGACTAATATATATATATATATATATATATATATATATATATATATATATATATATATATATTTTTTTTAATCCTGTCCTGAGCATCCACAGCTCTTCTGTGCTGGTCCTGTGGTTTAGGCTGCTTGTTTTTGCCTCCCGTAATCCATCCCGGGTGCTCCCTCCCTGCTTTAAATGCAGGAATACCTCCGGCCATCACCTGAAGATACCCTGAATTGGCCAGCTTGCCTGGTAGTTAGAAATATACTACTGAGAAGACCCCCCCAATAGGATTGTGTAAATTAATCCATCCCGGGTGCTTCCTCCCTGCTTTAAATGCAAAAGGAATTACCTCCGACCATCACCTGAAGACACCCTGAATTGGCCAGGTTGCCTGATACTTAGAAAAATACTACTGAGAAGACCTGCCAACAAGATTGTGTAAATTAATCCATCCTGGGTGCTCCCTCCCTGCTTTAAATGCAAAAGGAATACCTCCGGCCATCATCTGAAGACACCCTGAATTGGCCAGCTTGCCTGGTACTTAGAAAAATACTACTGAGAAGACCCCCACCCCTGTGAAGATTGGGGGAAGATGGGCAAAGGCTGTCAGCCTAGTCAAATAGAATTTGACACATAATTCTATCTATTGTATAAATAAATGTAAAATACAGGCTTGTTGTTTTAAATGAAAGAAAACACTGTAAGATGTGAACTTCAAGATTGCTGCAACATTGCCATCTGCTGTAAGGAAAACCATGCCAAGCATTTCAAATGTGTCTTTTGAAGCTGAAAAGATCTTATGAATCTCTTTGAGGTTTACAAGTCGGCTCCAGTGAGTCTGAATGAAGGTTTCAGGCCCATTGTTTTAAGGTTAAAGTTAAGGGCTAGAATTTACATGTGGAAGGTGGTTTATTGCTCTGGTTTCTGCTAGAGTATATATATGAAATGCCTTTTATTGCTGTAGTCTCATGAGAAGGTGTTAGCTTGCTAAATAATGCAGTTTGTGGCCTGGGAACTCCAGTCTAAGTGTCAAAATGATGTAATTTGGGAGGGCCTTAGAGAGCTGTTGGTTAGTGTTTAAAAACTATTGTTGAGTGAGAGACTAAAAAGCATTATGATCTTGGACATCTAACCCAGCACTGCTTATGCTTTGTGTATGTAAGTAGGATTATATCACTGTGATTTGTCTTAAGAATAGCTAAAGATTAGAAAGTTAGATTAATTTTTTTCTTTGACATCAGACCTGTCCTACTGTATTATTTTAAGTGTCTGTCTGATCTCTGAACTCATAGATATCTCTGTGGTGTGGTATTATTGTCTTGTGTTTTAATTATGTATTATTAAATATTTTAAAAATCTTTATCTGTGGCTGGTTTGTATAGGGAAGTAGGCTCTAGAGTACATTACATAAATATAGAGTTCATTGTAATAGGCCACTCTAATAAGCCTTAGACTGAATAGTCACATTATCAATTGGATAATAATATTGCACAGTAATAATTGGACACCCTTTCAAAGGCCTTTGGGTAGCTGATAATTATATTAAGCTGGTGGTGGCAGTAATTACTACTGCATAGTCTGGGTAAAGGGGCACAGCTCGAGAATCTGTGTCAGCCTTTCCCAGGAGTGTCTGTGAAGTTGTATAAATACCTATCTCAAAGTGTGGGTGTGTGTCAGCAACCTGGGCAGGGACACGAAGCACTGGTTGGACAGAGAGGGTACTGGAGGTTAGCTTGCCAGCTAGGCTGAGATCTGGACCCTATAGCTGTGCCAGTGGGGAGTCTTATTGGGAACCTGGTGAGGAAGGGAGCAACCAGCCCCAGACTGACTGTGATCTCTGTGTGCACTTAAGGGAAATTGTACTTTACTGTGTGTATTAGTTATCCTTTCCTCTTCTAGGAGATGACCTCTCTGGTGTTAGTGATGAGGATTTAGGCTCCTTGATTGCTGGGCCAGGTCATGGTCATCACACCCCCAACAAGATTGTGTAAATAAATCCATCCTGAGTGCTCCCTCCCTGCTTTAAATGTAAAAGGAATACCTCCAGCCATCAACTGAAGACACCCTGAATTGGCCAGCTTGCCTGGTACTTAGAAAAATACTACTGAGAGGACCCCCCAACAAGATTGTGTAAATTAATCCATCCCAGGTGCTCCCTCCCTGCTTTAAATGCAAAAGGAATACCTCCGGCCATCACCCGAAGACACCCTGAATTGGCCAGCTTGCCTGGTACTTAGAAAAATACTACTGAAAAGACCCCCCCCCAACAAGATTGTGTAAATTAATCCATCCTGGGTGCTCCCTCCCTGCTTTAAATGCAAAAGGAATACCACTGGCCATCACCTGAAGACACCCTGAATTGGCCAGATTGCCTGGTACTTAAAAAAATACTACTGAGAAGACCCCCCCCAACAAGATTGTGTAAATGTATGTTGATTAACACTAATTAAATGTAGACTTGATGTACTATCTACAGAGTTGGTCTGCCCTCCCGTGTGCGCGTTCTAGCAGCCTACCACAGACCGTTTGCCCTCTCCCCCTCCTGTTATCACTACCCTAGAATTTATTTAAACCCAAGACTGGTCCAACTATTCCTTCTGTTTGCTATCTCCTTCTACCATTAGGTGGCAGCATCTACCAATGTAAATCCTAGATATTCTTTATAATCCCAACAAGTTTTATTTTTGCACAAACAGTTGGCTGTGAGTTAATATCCTTAGACTGTAAATATCTTCTCCCCCTGCTAAACCACCCTCTGTAAAGGCAGCCTTCATTTTCTGACTGGAAATATGTAGCTCATACCTTCCAACTACAGCCTTTAAACTGCTCTTTGCTGATACTTTTTCTGCCATACTCACCTTTAGTGTTCTTTCCCGCTCTGTTCGCCCTACGGGCTCACTGCCCTCCCCTACCCTGCCCCCAATTTCTACCCACCCCAGTACTTCTAGCTTTATTCCTATCTTACCCCACCCTCCCAGCCTAATTATCCAATACCAGCTCCCCCTCATTACTCCTCCCACCTATAGCCATCCATTTTAAACTCTATAATCTGTACTCCACCCAATAATTATAGTCCCCTCCTCTTTCCTTAAATCTCTAGAATACCTCCTTCACTTTTTAAACCCTTTCTTCTTCATAGCCTTCTCTATTTTCCTAACCACTCATACCACTCTCTCTTTGCTCCAACATGCTCTCCTTAAGTTATCATGCCCTCCAGTCCCACAGCCTCCTCTTTATGTTCCTACTTCCATTATACTGTGATACCTCATATTCCACCTATGCTTGTCCAATACCACCTATAAAGACAACTACCATACAAACCCACCTTCTCCCTCACTCTTACTCCCATTTCCACTCTGTCTCCTCTTCTCTCATTCAGCCTAACCCTCTGCACATATTTCACCCTAAACTCTTCTCCTCTAAAGTCAAGACACTGTCACCTTCTCCAATCTACAATCTACCAAAATTCATGCCTGACAGACCAATATGGCTAAAGAATATCTCCTTCAACAACCTTGTCCAAGCTGGGGATATCCATCCTAACCCTGGTCCTACATCCTTTATTAACAACACTCATCCCTTATCCTCTTCCTCCTATCTCAACACCCTAACGATTTTTACAATTAATGCGCAAAGTCTAAAATACAAAGTACACCAATTTCAAGCTTGGTTAAGCCATAACCAACCAGATATCTTAGCCATCTTTGAAACCTGGCTCAAGCCCTTTATCTCCAACTCTGAGATTCTGCCCCCAGGATTTCATTGTCTCAGAAATGACCGACTAAATAAAAAGGTGGAGGCACTGCCTGAGTCTACTCCAACCTCCTTACCTTAATTCCCCTCCAAATTCCAATTCCTCAATTCCAGAACACTGAACTAACTGCTGGAATTCTAAAACTAAATAAACATAAAAATATCTGTTTCATTACCCTATATATCTCACTTGGTAACAGTATATCTACACTCAAAAATATTCTCCTATGGGCCTCTACAGAAATTAACTATGAAACTTATATCCTTGGTGATATGAATATTGACTGGAATAAAATTAATTGCCCCTCTCCCTCCTTATCCATTAACCTCTATAACTTCACTCAAATAATCCTCTCCATCACTCGACCTAACAAAATAAACCCTCCCGAATCCACTATAGATTGGATCCTAGTCTCAGATCCAAATAAAATAACCAATTCTGACACAATTCCTGATACCTTTAGTGACCACCTCCCAGCCTTTATGCATCTCTCAACTAGTTCTTCCCCACACCAGCATCAATACATTCAAACTCATAACCTCAGTAGCTTCAACCCGACTACTTTCTCAAATACTTTCAAACAAATGAACTGGCAAATTCTAAACATCCTTCCTGTTGACAATGCTATAGAATACTTCAACTCTGTCTTCCTTGATACTTTAAATTCACTAGCCCCACTAAGAAACAAAAGGATAAAAACTAAAACTGCTCCTTGGCTATCCAAAGAGACAAAACAGATTATGCACCACAGAGACAAACTACGGAAGCTTTACCAAAACAATAAACTGGCCAATACCTTCCTCCAATATAAACAGCTCTTCAACCATGCAAAACGCCTAATCACCAAAGACAAAAAAAAATTACTATATCAAACTTCAGTCCAATAACAATAAAACCCCCTAGAAATTCTGGAACTCAATAAACTCACTCCTCAATCCAGGCTCTAAGAATCATCCCTGTCCTGCCCAAGTAAATCTGACCTCAAACTAGGCTCTGAATTTAACTAATTTTTCATAGAAACTATTACTACCCTCACCAAGACATTTCCCAATAATAACCCATCTGCTCTACACTCTCCCACTTCTAACTCATCTGTTTGAACTCAAACCCATCTTCACTAACTTTATAAAAAAACTTTTGTCCAAACTTAAACTTTGCTCTAACGCTCCCGACAATATTCCCTCTTCCTTCCTAAAATGTGCTGGTGATGGCATTGTTCTCCCAATCAGCATCATTATTAACTGATCCTTAAAAGAATCATATGTCCCCAAACTCTGGTGATCAGCTTATATTCTTCCTCTTCATAAAGGAGGCAAACATACCAGCATCTCAAACTTTCACCCCATTGCTTTGCTCTCACCAATCTCCAAAATCCTAGTAAAATGCATCCACCTCCAACTTATGCCTTTCCTGACCCAGCATGGCTTCTGTCCAGGCCATAGCACAATAACCGCTCTACTCTCTTTCCTAGAAACTGTCAATCAAGCCAGAGATTCAGGACACTTAGTTTCTACTGTTTTACTCGATCTGTCTAAAGCCTTTGATACTGTTTCCCACAAGCACCTTCTCTGTCATCTCTCAAACCTTAATCGCTTACATAATGCTTTATCCTGGTTCTCCAGCTATCTATCAGACAGATCACAGGCAGTCAAATGGAAGAACTCCATCTCTTCCTTCCTACCTACCCCAACTGGCATACCACAGGGATCCATCCTTGGGTCAATGCTTTTTAACATCTTCATCAATAACTTTCACACTGCTATTCCTGATGCTAAAATCATTCAATATGCAGACGATTCAACTTTAGTCTGCTCTGCCTCAAACCTCTCTGAATTGCTGACTAAACCTCAAACTGCCTTCTCAACAACTGAAAACTGGATGCGTCAAAACCACCTCTGTCTCAATGCAAATAAATCAAAGATTCTACTATTCCCTCCCACAAAGACCTTCTCCTATGATAAAAACAACGTCAAAGTATATAGTCAAACAACTCACCTATAGAAGTGGTCCCTTCTGCCAAACTACTTGGCATTACTGTAGATGAACACCTCAAGTTTGATATTCATATTCAACAAAATATTAAGAAAACCCACCAAAAGCTAGGTATGCTGTATAGGAATAATCACTTTCTCTCCAACTCTACCAGGAAAACTCTGGCCTCGACTTATCTTCTTCCTTCCTTATTATACAGAGCCCCTCTCCTAACCAACCTGTTCACCTCTATCACCTCTAAACTAGAAAACTGCTACAACAAAATCTCTAAATTTGCCTCTAAATCTAAAAATTCCATCCATCACTGCCTAACCCTACAATCCCTGAATTGGCTTGAACTCCCAAACTACCTAGACTATCCCCAACTCACTACTGCATATAGACTCATATTTCACCCAACAAAATGTCCGCTCTAACTAACATCCTTCCCCCTTATACACTCAACAGAGCTCCCAGATCTGAAAATCAGAACTTAATTACTATCCATAAACCTAAACGTCCTGCTGAACAACTTCTCCTATCTTTCTCACTAGGCAAAAAATGGAATTCCCTTCCCTCCACACTAAGAACCTTACCAAACTCAGAAAACTTCAAAGCCCAACTATTCAAACACCTGTCCACTAAATGAAAATGTACCTGCCTTCACCCAACCTAATCAAAGGGGATTATTTCTCTGGTTCCCAAGCTCTACATCTCTCATAGTTATCTTCCTATGAGCCTATCTAAGCTCTCAACAATTTCTATAGCTTCTCTCTAAGCTCTCAACAACTCCTACAGCTACCCTCACATAGCCCAACCTTGTAAATATTGTAAATAGCATTCTACTGTTGCTGTGTGTATGTAAAGCGTATTTACATTTTCTTAAAAGGTGTGTATGTAAACTGTTTCCACACCTAACACATATCTATTTTCCTCAAATGAAACTGTATGATCCCTATCTTCAAGCTTAATGAATTTGTTAACTATGCATGATATCGAATGCATTTATGAGTAAGTATTCTACATAGTATTATCTTTAATATTAACTATCATTTGTATCTAAATTGTATAATGCATCTTGGAGCTTTTCTCCCCGGGCCTCCATTAAAAATGGGTCAGTTCGGCCCAGTGGACTTCCCCGATAATCAAACTGCAAATAAAATAAATAAATAAATAGAATTGCTGAGCTGAATGAAGTTTGAACAGGTAGTTCATAAAAAATGGAAATTTCTATCATTGTATACATTACTGTGATGTTCAAAGCACAAGTCAGAATTTATTCCTTTTAACACAAAGAACTTATTAAATGATAGTTTACCATTCACACAGAAATGTATTTGTCCTAGAATATAAAATAACATAACACTGTAAAGAGACAGAAGAAGAAATCACCACACATGGAGTGTTTGTGTGCCTACTGCCTTAATTATTAACTGGTGTTTCATCTGCTAGCTTGCCTTTTAGCTAATTTGGGCATCAAACACTCTATAATTCTGACCCAAGCAACCTTCTTGCAACCTTTGAACAAATTCAACAAATCTTGGACTAATAACTACAATACTAAAATTAGAAGTTTTATTTTGTCTTGATGTTTCAGATATCAATAATAATCAGGATTTTTCTAGCTGAAGCTTTATATCTACCAGCTGGACAGACTGCACATGAATGCAGTAAGCTGATGACGGATGTATTGTTGTAATGTCTGACTCAACTTGCGTAAACTACTGAAATATGTAGTAACTGTCTTTGATCTAAAATGACTATCTAGAGAATCGCATCACAAAGCAATCTGTTGCCTGCAGCAAACACACAAATACAATTTCTCCAACAGTACATTCTGCAATCTGTGAATCCTGAGTTAGGCTGACAGCGTTAGACACCAAGTGCTCCAATGAGCATGATGCTCAAATGTTAAATAAACCATTACTCAGATCTTTTTGTTTAATACAGAATTCTGTCAGAAAAATCAAACTGCAGAGTTTTCCAACTCTGCATCATAGTAAAGGTAATATTAAAATGCTTTAATTTTGTAGGCTGCTTTTATCTGACATATCTGTTCATATATATCCAAACACACACACACACACACACACACACACACACACATGCATGCACAAATATGTATACATATATATATATATATATATATATATAGATGAATTCACTTACCCACTCTCACACACAAACACACACATATATATATATATATATATATATATATATATATATATATATATATATATATATATATACAGATATGAATTCACTCACTTACTCTATCACTCACTCATTCATTCACACACACACACACACACACACACACACACACACACACACACACACACACACACACACACACACACACACACACACACACACACACACACACACACACACACACACACACACACACACACACGACTAATCAGTGTTGTTAGTTCTCAACTTGAGAGACTGAAGTTTATGTCTTGCCTGCAGATGCCATCCAGAGATCATGTCCACATTTAAATCCAGGTACATGCTGCTTAGTTTTGCTGACCTCTGAAAAATTGTCATCGGTCACCATGCTTGAATTACCTTAGCTTTGTGGCCTTTACTTCATTAAAAAATAAGCAAAAATAGAAGAAGGCTCCAGACAATGGCACTTTACTCTTTAGTAACAAAGTAATGGGTGAGCACTTTTTTATTAAAGAGTTTATGTTCTTAAGTGCCATGGTCTGGAGTCTTCTTTTATTTTTGCTTATTTTATACTTCGTTTTGCTGAAGGGCCTATTTACCTGCATCAGTAACTGGTTTTGGACTATTATTAAAAAAAAATATTCAGTAGTAGGAACATGTGATAAAATAGGTATGGCGAAAACAGGTGTTATTGCCATTTATTGAGTTGAATAATGAGGCATGATTTACTGCTGAAAGTATTGCTATATATTTTGAGGATATTGTTTTGGAAGGGATGGTCTTCTATGAGCAACTAGTGTGAAAGGAAGACAGGATATTAGGACAAAAACAAAAAGAACAACATATTAGAGTGAATAAATGGGTGGGGAAGCATCCATTTCTTGTTGGTAGAACAGGCAAACAAAAGAGACAAAGAGGGGACAAGATAAGACCAAATCATGCATCTGCATAAAGAAAGAAAGTGTGGTTGATGACTTTTGGATAAGTTCTTTAGGGATTTTATTTGATTTTGATACAGCAACATCATCATTATCCTTAATCCCCTCTCCCATATTTGTTATGGCATAGATGTGTTACATCAGCCGTTGCCACCTCTCTCAGTTGAGAGTCACTCACCTACATTCTTGAACAACCATGCCCAACTATTACAGGTCTTTTCTTTCACACTCATCCATCTCTTGGGAAGACATCCTCCTCTCCTTTCCTCTGGTCTGCTTTCTGTCTTTTTCCCAAATCTGCATTCTGAGACTGTCTTTTATTTTCCTGCACATGTGACTGAACCACTGCAATCTGTTCTTTTTGACATTCTGTGCAACTATGGTTACGTGGTTTCTACTCTAGTGTTCTCATTTCTTCCTCCTTTCCCCCATCTCCATCACCTCAGTCATCTTCTCACATTTCAGTGTCATACACAAGCACTGGTCTCACCACTGTTTTATACACCTTACTTTTCAATTGTTGGCCTTCTTTTGTAGCTACAAATGTAGCAAATAGTTTTTACAGTTCATACCTTGCCTGCAAGAAGCACTATAGGCTCATATTTTAGTATTTAAAAATTCTTGTCTTTAAACTGTAGTAAACTACTTGCTACAAATGTAGCAAACATTTGCTACAGTGTCTACCTTGCCTGCACAGAGGGCTACAGCATTTAAGTTTTAGTTAAAAAAAAGTATATATATATATTATATATATATATATATATTACTTTTAAACTTTAGCAAAATGCTTGTTACTGTGAAACAAGCAGTTGCTACAGTTTAGACCATACACATACACAGAACACCCCAGCACTCATATTTGACCACAAATGCATTACCAGCTTTTAAAAGCTGGTACTGCATTAAAGAGTGATCAGGATCAGCTGATTGTGCTCCCAGACCCCAACACTTTACACCTGGGGCAGTTGCCCCTTTTTCTCCACCCTAGCTACACTACTGTATATATATATATATATATATATATATATATATACACACACACACACACATATATATATATATATATATATATATATATATATATATATATATATATATATATGTTTTTTTTTTTTTAATTTGTGAATGTTTCATAGTATGTAATGAGTTTTGAGTTCATGTCAACTGATTCTAAACAATAATTTCTGAAAGTTATTTAAAGCTTGGGATTAATTATGTTTATCATTTTAGTTTAATGTTTGGGAAGCTGGAAGAGCTGTGAATGGTTTACTGAGAGATTTGCAATTTAAGCTGGAGAGTTTGCCTGAGAGTGTGGGATTTTATGGCTCCACCCTCTTGTAGTGACATTGAACTCCAGGGCAGTAGTTTAGGCTGCTTTCCAAGAAGAGGGCCCAGGGGATGGGGACAAACATGGGTAGGACGACCTAAGCCAGTATGATGGCCCTTATGGAACTGTGTCAAGGAGCAAGCACACCTCTGTATCAATTGCATAGGTGGTCCATCTGAAGTAATACACAGTCCATGTTACCACTGGTGGATGGAGTTAGGGTCTATATTAGATCACCAACCACTTAAAGAAGTGAATGGTGATTAATCAACCCTGTGTAAGCGAAAGCTTACAATCCTGAACTGTCAGGGCAGCGATTTTTTTCCCAGGGAAAAAAATCACTGTTCCAAAACACATACACACAACACAAGCACACCAAACAAACAGCAATCCACACACCCAAAATCTTACAACTAACCCTACACTAAACTATACACACACCAATATAGACCCTGGGGTGAGTCCACATCCATATAAATGAACTATTGGCTACCAGGATGTTACCTCTGTGATTATCTCTTGCCTCTGGGAGAGATCAGCTGGGCTGGTTGTGGTTCTCATCCAGTGAGGAACAAATGGATCAATAAATTATGGAGTGCTGATGGCTATCAGTTAGTAGAGTGCAAAAGAAATGTAATTAAAACAAATGGGAATAAATATATTAGACTACTTTTTGATCAGTTATTAAATTTAGCCACCTTTGTATGCCAGAATAAAATCATTACTATTAAATTAAGTAGTCTTCTAGAACATAAAATAGTAGCAAAACCTGGAATGAAGGTTAGACTAAGGCCTTTTAAATTAACACAGTCACAAAACAATGATTAAGATAAGAAGTTCAAAAATGTTCAAATTAAGCATGATAGAATAGTCACAGAGTGACTGGAAGAGCCCTGCAATGTTGTTAACAAAGTTTAAATGCGAATATCAGATTCTGTAATAGTTTTGGGAAATGGAGTAACTTTTTGGAACTTGATAGCTGTCCCAAGTCCATAACTGATGATTTGAACAAGAACTGGAAAAGGCTCGATACTTACTAATACTAGATTTGACAAAGAGGTATTGATAGTTAAAACTTGCCCCCTCTACCAAAGAAAAGCAGCCTTTGTAACCTCTGACAGACTATTTCAGTGCAATGTAGTCATTTGGCCTATGTGAAATGCCATTTACTTTTCATAGGCTGATGGATAAAATACTGAAGCCCCATTCACTATGTAATACTGCATACCTGGGTGACATGGGCATTCATTCACATGACAAGGGCACGCACTTACCAAAAGTGCAAGCTATACTAGAATCTACAGGATAGACAGGTTTGACTTAATGCTAAGAAGAGTAAATTAGGTATGGTGAAAGATAGGTAGTTGGGATATATTATAGAAGAGAAGTGAGAAGAATATAAATATAAAAATTGTGGCCATAAAAATGGCTTGTATCCCACAGTAAAAGACAGGTGAAGGATTTTCTTGGAGTAGTTTGCTACCACTAAACAGGTACCTAACCTTGTGACTCTTGATTGTCCTT
This sequence comes from Protopterus annectens, assembly GCF_019279795.1. Taxonomy (NCBI): domain Eukaryota; kingdom Metazoa; phylum Chordata; order Ceratodontiformes; family Protopteridae; genus Protopterus; species Protopterus annectens. The sequence goes on along the minus strand of NC_056731.1, from coordinate 1,991,518,783 downwards.
TGACAGATGTTACAAGACTGTAAGGTCTTGTCAAGCTGCAATAGTTTCTTGAGGTAGACAGATGCATTTAAGGAACTAAAATGATTATGTGTTATAAACCTGTATTAGTGACTCCTGATCTTATTAAAGAATTTACCTTTTATTCTAATGTATCAGAAGTAGGTTTATAGGCGGTGCTATCTCAAGACATTCATGGTGAGGAACACCCTGTGTGCTCTGTTGGCAAGAATACCTATCTGTCATTTGAGGCTTTTAATGCATTTGAAGATGATTTTGTTTACATTTCTTTTTGTCTGAGTGCATAATTTTGTAGTTTATGTCTCCTTCTTTCTCAGTAATCTTATACAGTCCCTGTCAAGTGGCAAGAAACTTGTTCTGCACTGTGGGAATACATACATTGTTACTAGGCCAAAATGACCCAAATGTAACATCCATATTATGGCTGTTCCAGTAATGGATGCTCCCTCACTATAAGCCTAATCATTGTTAATTTACTGCTGCATTTCTCTAATATGCTTTACTGCACTGCAAAAAGGGATATCTGCCTTTTCTCATATTTATTTTCTTATGATCGATAAACCCCTAGGGTATCTTCATTAGAGTAAATCAAATGGGGTGCATTCAGTGGAATACTAAGGTACCTAACTCATGCCAAAAATAAGATGGGGTGACAAGAGTTCCAGATTTTTCTCATCCCTTGTCAGCCACACTTATAGGTTCATAGGTAGGTTCATAGGTAGGTACTAGGCTATTGGCCCTAGGGCCTATACAAGCCTAGCCAGAAAGGTACCCTGGCTTTCGCCACTTCTCAACATGTTTTTCAAAGTTTTATTAAAATGCTCCATCAAATCATTCATTTTGGGTGATACATTGAACAGCTAAGCTGGTTATTTTGCAACAAGTAGAGCTCCTTCATAACCTTAGACATAAAAGGTGTCTCTTAAAATTTCCCTAAGAATTCCCATTTTGTTAAACAAAGCTGCCTTTCTTTTAATAGCTTCAGCAGAGGCTTTACTCAGTGACTCATCCTCAGGGTAACAGTTAGCATAATCCTTTAGTACTGAAGTATATTAATACACTTTACAATTTCTGACCAAGGCACTTACCAAACCTATGACAATCCCATCCAATGCAGTATAAGTTATTGGTAGTAGCATAAAGGGACAATGGAAGACCCATTTTTTGACAGTGATGAAAAACAGCAAAAAAATTTTCAAGGATAGAAAAAAAAATTACAGAGCATAATACTTCCATAAGATTCCTGTCTTCTTTCCACCTCTGTGTGACCTCATAATATGGCTATGGCTCAGGTTCAGCACTTTGTTTCAGAAGGCTTGTAAAACTAAAACGTGTAATTAAGTATCTCTTCCAGTTTCCTCTCTCTCTGCCTGGTAAATTAAATCATTATCTTCTCTGAAATGGGAAACAGAGCAATTTGCAAAGTGGAATAGCTGATGTGACAACACAGCAACACATTTATAACCAGTTTCTAATTTATGGCTTTATAAAAACACCAGAATGCCAGCAAAGGTTTGTGTGGATCTATATTAGAGAAAGTGTATGTTTTTCCATTTGACGAATGTAATATTAAAAATGTACTGTTATATAAATAATCTGTATATATTTTATATAAAGAATCTGTATATATTTTAAAGCTTGACACTTTAGCCCCTCGTGGGTTAAACGCTGAAATAAATTGAAGTTTTTGTTTTATTGTCTTAATTAGCTATTCAAATGATGTATGTATTTAAGGCAGGTGTATTTTTGAGATGTTATTATTCCTTGAAGACTGTTATAGTTGAGACGTTAGAGAGAGAGAATAAAGCTCGTTGGACTACTAGTTGGTGGTTGTTTCTAATTTATGGCTTCTCTTGAAGGTGGAATAATCCCATTGTTCTTTCTTAAAACTCATGCAACTAATGTTTAATGTTATCATGCTTTTTAATATATTCTGACACATAATCATTGTGATTTAAACTACTCACTAATTTTAACCCTGGTACATTTAACAGAATTCTCAGCTCTTTTAACTGGTCTGTCCTGAAACATACTCCACTCAGTGAAGCTGTATGTCACAAAAGGAGCTACTGCCAGCCAAGATATCTGGAATTTTGTAAATAATTATATGTCATTTGTGCATATTAACATGATTTATATAGAAGTGTAACAAAAGGAGATACACCTAGCCCAGCTATCTAAAATTTTGCAAATAATTATATGTCATTTGTGAATATCAACATGATTCATATAAGATTTTGTGTTACAACTGTATTAGAACTGTATTCTATGTGTATATTGTGTATATCAAACTGCTGGTAGAGAAGTGTGTGTTGAAAAGGTATTTTACAAAGTACTGAGCTTAAAGATGTATCCACAGTGTACCCTACTGGAAAAGAACAGAAATGTAAACACACTATTGTAACTGCTTAAATGTAAATATTTTAACAGGGAAAAGGAAACTGGAACACACGAGGTTAACATGAAAAACTTCAGAAAAATAGTAGACATTAAATTACTTTATGGATGGCCATAAAAATAGATGTTCCCCGGGATTCAATAAACTCCGTGCAGGAATATTCCTGCACAGAGTAAACTGTGTCCATTTACCCTTAGCTTTAACAGCAGCGCACCTTGCATATTCATGAATGAGTGCTACTGTAAAGGTTAAATGGACATGAACACTACTGAGTGCAATGGGGTGTGTTTAAGCAGTGTACGTACATCTAACATGCCCCCTGCACTCAGAAAGTGCCATACAGCACTTTTTAAAAGCTTTTCAGTATCCGCAGACACTAAAATCAAATAAAATAGTAAAACAGTGTCCATGGATACTGAAATAGATAGGGGATCAATAAAGTAATGCAGGAGGTGTCTGACAGGTTCTGTCACACATACCCTTCACTGTCAAAGGGGCCTTACGGCACTTTACAAGTGCTTTCAGTGTCCATGGACACTGAAAGCAGGAAGTCTGGATAGGAAGCAATGCAGGGGGTTTGTGACAGGTACTGTCACAAACCCCTTGCATTGTCAAAGTGCCATACGGCACTGTGCAAGTGCTTTCAGTATTTGCGGACACTGAAAGCAGCTATACCAATAGGAAGCCATGGAGGGGGGCTGTGATGGGTACTGTCACACACCCCCTGCATTGTCAAAGTGCCCTACGACACTTTGCAAGTGCTTTCAGTGTCCACGGACACTGAAAGCAGCTATTCCAATAGGAAGCAATGCAGGGGGTGTGTGACAGGTACTATCATACCTCCCTTGCATTGTCAAAGTGCCGTACAACAATACCTCTCAACTGTACAGGTATTTGCAGAATGCCCAGATACCTGCCTCACATACCTCTCAATCTCCAAGAAATCTGTACAAAGCCATAAATAATGGAGGGACAAAGAAACAAAAATCGGGTCACGTTTTAAATATTGCACTTACAAACCTGGAAAGATGATAAAATAGAATAACAGGTTTAGCATTAGCACATATTTTCTGAAAGGTATGAAGTCTGAAACTCAAATGTCTGTCAGTATGTTCTGATTTAAACCCTGAGTGATTTGCCAGTGATTTGCTAGAAAACCACAGTCATATGAAAAATGGACCACAAATATGAGGCAATAAGCTGGACATTCTGCAAATATATGTACAGTCAAATAAATTAAAAATATAAATTATGCAGTGTTTTTAATAATATACCTTTTTTCATTCTGTGGTATGTTTAAGAATAGCTGAGTGGGTTTGCGCTCTGCTCAGCATTGCTTAAACATCCCATAGGAGAGAAATAAAAATATACAGCTAAAATCCTAATGCCAAAATAGCATAGTGGTTAGAGTCCCAGTTTTGCCTGCAGGTGTCATGGTTCAAATACCAAGACAGGCACGTTATTTTTACATGGGAAATTTTTGTTTTAAATTATGTAGTAATTGATATTTGCTAACCAGGGTAGTGTAGCTGGCTCAATATGTAAATGTGAGTGCATATAACATGTGAAATCACCCATGTATACACAAGTATCCCATACAGTTACACCCCAAGGTAATGTAATGAAAGCACATAGAGAGACATCATGTAAAGTAAATCATATACACTTAATAATGTGTCAGTAATGATAAATGAAGTCATAATTCTGATGTGTTTTTAAAATGAAAAGTGAGCAATGGTTAGCAGTAGTCAGCTCTGCTTAGCCAGTTTAAGCATTGCTTAGACATAAATACTAAGCAGCAGTCAGCTCAGCTAAACAGATTTGCACACTGTTAAGCAATGTTCAGCAATTACCCTTTTAAGCACTGTTCAACTCAGCTTAGTGGATTTACGCACCACTTAGCTGAGCTTAGCATTTTCAAAATGATCTAATGAAAGCAAAGGTTGGGAATATGGCCTTATTTAAATCGCACAGGTGGGAATACAGCCATAACCTGTTGTAGCCTGATTTCTGCAGGTACCATGTTAGGTGTTGGAGAGGGCTTGCTCTTTCGGGTGCAGCACTGGGGCATTTTGGAATCCAGGGTCATGGCTGGGCTCCTTGTATCAAACCATGACAGACTACTGCAGGGCCAGTACCAGGGCTCACAGTATAAAGCAGAGACCTGGGACTATCTGGCACATGACCTCACCAGTACCACTGGTCTCCCCCAAACTGGTGAGTAGGTATGGCATCACTATGCTAACCTAAAGTGGAGGAAGGCAGCCCTTGGCTCAATGGATCCAAAATGCTTGGGACAACCATGCTCCAGCAGTTTGTAAGTATCACAGATATAGGTGTACCAGATTCCAGCCTGAGTATGTGATAGATAGGTATGCATAATGTTTGTTTCTCACTTCTGCAGCTGCAGCAGAGAGGGTTAGTAACATTGAGGCCCATGCAGACAGACTGACACGGATGCATTGACAAGCTGGTGAGTACAGATCTAACTTGAAGTATGTAGTGGTATAAAGTAGGAGTACATAGTCTACTACCAGTAGGTATAGTGTGTACTGGGGCTAATGAATAAATGATGCTTGTCACACTAATATTTATCCACAGGATATCCATTAATAAAAGTGTAATTTCACTGTAATAAAGCTGTATAGCAGAAACTGTTGTGTTTACACTGGTATGTTGTTGTACAAATAGAATGTGTACAGGTTCTTCACAGCAAATATAGCACTGACAGCATGAAGTAACTGAGGCTGTTCTGAGAACCAGCTAGTAAGCAAAACAGTAGAATTTGGAGCTGTAAACCAAGATATAAAGGAAATATGAAATATGTATGCACTGAGTTCTGAACCCTGAATAGTAATGTCTGCAGTATTATAGTGTGCCCCCTGCAGCAATGCATTCTTGTGTTAACCTTTGCTTTCCAGATAGTATCATTTCAAAGGATTAATACACAGTACAATAACTATCTGCTATGCATGAATGTCAGGATTACAAGGTCAGACTGTCTAACCCAGAGAGTATTAGGAAGAAATCATTCAAACAAGAGACATCAGTTTCCTGGTAGCTCAGTGTGATGGACAATAACCCTGCTGCTCATTTTAGCATACCCAGACACAGTTCGAATCCAGGGAGTGGTAATGAGATGTGTGCATATATACACTAAAGAAATCCTGAATATTTGCAGAAACCATCAGAAAGTGTTAACAGATATTTTCTCCACATGTCTTACAGGTAAAGAAATGTGTGTAGTAGCTGTATGAAGGGTATACTAATATACCATGTACAACTGTTGCACTTTCCAAACTCATATTCCTGCAAATGACAGCAGGATAGGTAAATACACCATGCACTCTCCCTGGTACATGTCCCTCAAGTGTAATGCTGCCACAGCTAATGGTCACTGCTGCCAATAACCTTGGGCACAGATAGGAATCCAGAGAAGTATGCCAATAGCAGACACACAACATCAGTGCAGGGTACCCCTTCTCTGTCAACTATGTAACCCGGACATGTACAAGTCCCCTCTAGTAATGTAGCCATTGTCCTTCGAGTCTGCCCCACACCATGACAAGTTGACAGTCTAACTGGTATGTATGTGCTTCAGAAGCTATGGGCCATAGGAAGATGTAAAGTGAGGGCAGACCTGTAGAGAATTGAGTAGTACAGTTGTGAAAATTTTAAGGGAAAGAAAGGAACTCATATTTACGCCTGCAGATTAGGGGGACAACTAGTAATAATGCATTACACATGATATGTAAATATGTGTTTACAGCATCTAGAAAACGATAAAATCTATGAAAAAGTGTTTTTTTAACTTATCAGGAGATGGTCAAGAACTATGAAGAATGAATACATAAAGGGTTAGACTAAATTATTTTAGTTATAAAAATGCTAAAAATAAGTTCTTGAATAAAAGCAGTGAGTTGGCAAAGTTTTTTGTTTGCCTAAAATACATAAAAGCATGGTTAATCCTCCAGGTCATCTCATTGTGTATCTGCCTGTAATTATGAAACCCATAATTTGGGATATTTTTGCATCAATTTTTGTTTAAAAAGGTGATACAATTACCGTCATATATCAAAGACAGTTTTGATTTTTTGGATAAAGTAAAGATAATCACATGGCAGAAGAACCTGCTTTTTATAGTGATAGATATAGTCAGCCTATACACTAGTATTAAACATAGTGATATAGAAGCTATAGATTTTTTTTCTGGGGAAGAGCCCCAGTACACAGTGTATCACAGAACTGACATTGTTCTGTTTGGAAAATAATATATTTGAATTTGATGGCTCTTTGTATCAACAGAAGTATGGGACAGCTATGGGGGCAACTTTTGCCCCCACGTATGCTAACTTATTTACGGGTCTCTGTGAAAATGTATATGTGTATAGGAATGAAGTTTTTAGAAAATGTTGTAAATTTCTATAGATACATTGATGATTTGATTTTTGTTTTCTGGGGGAGGGGCTATGAAGAAGTGGAAAAGTTTGTACAAGATCTGGAAGTGAACGGGTTTGAGATCAAGTCTGATGAGTTACAAAAATGAAAGACAGTAAATTATTTAGATATTGCAATAGAAGGGCAAGAAGATGGTAAACTTAAAACTTAAATATTTAGAAAAATAGGACAACCAAGCTTTATGTTACATGGAACTAGTTGTCACCCCCATACTATTTCTTCCATTCCTTATGAGGAAATAGTTAGGGTTAAACGTTTATGTAGTGACAGGAAGGAATGTGAGAAGGAAGTTCAAAATACAGCTAATATGTTCATAGAAAGGGGGCTATGAGACAGAAAAAGTATGGTTGGGGTATAATAAAGTAATGAATAAAAAAGTGAATAAAGCACAGAACATAATAATGCAGAAAAAGAATGCTGAAGAAAAAGAAAGTGAGTTATATTTTGTCTAAGTATATTAATTTTTCTAATATTTTAGAGAAAATAGTCAGGTATAATTGGTCTTATATACAGAAAGAAAAATCCAGCCTAAAAAATGTCAAACTTTGTTTTTCAATAAAAGAGGCAGGAGTCTTAAAGATATATTAGTACATGGAAAATTTGAGAGACCAAAAAATATGTGACAGTTGCACAGTATGCAAATATATAGTGGATAGTTTTGAAAGAATTAATTAAAAAAATTGTCAGAAGAGGCAGCTTCACTTGCAATAGTGAAACAATTATATATAGTTTAAAATGTCCTTCTGGATTGTTTTATATTGGGGAAAGCAAGAGAAGCTTTGCTGTATGATTAAAAGAGTATATAAGGGACATCAAGAAGCAAAGCATTCAGAGTCCTGTAGCTATGCACTTTAAGGAACAGCATAATGGAGACCCACATGGGTTACAGGCAACTGTTTTGGAACAAGTGAATACTAGGTTTAGTACTGATGAAAACATTAAGGAACACTTAAGAAGGAAGGAAGCAATATTTATTTTGCAATATGATACAATGTTTCCAAGAGGATTGAATAGGGAATTCTCTTGGAAGCATTAATATAAAAAGGTTAAAAAAAGAATATTAGAAGTTGGCCTTTTAGTGAATTCTTAATTGGATGATTATTTAATTGATTAAATGCATGTATTAAGTGTATGCTTACTAGCAGAAAGATGTACTCTGAAAAGGCTTTTCTGAAAGCCGAGGCACCAGAGAAGTGTTATTTTTTCTTAATAGTATTAGAGTTTGAAGTTTTGCTGTTAACTTTTACTGCAGAAGTTATTTTTTTATTTTAATAAATCAGTCTGTGTACTAAACTGAGTGAATTCATCTGGCCTGGAACTTGTGGTGTGAGGACTCACCAATATATCTTGGATAACCTCAAAACCATGACATGTTTGGGACGGAAGATCCTGTTGGATCCACCTGTTCCACCCCATCTGGCCATGGCACCAGGCCCCAGGATATCTGGGACCCAACCTGGATCTTCCTCATCTGCTGGTCCTGCAGCACCTTCGGGTGGAACTGCCTCAGGGGGTGGGGCTTGGCCCCCCTGGGGTGCCGGTACAAAGAGGATCCTGTCATCTGCAGCAAGTATGGTGCACAGTGTCATCCGCTCTAAGTTGGATGGACATCTGCACCAGATGGAGGGCCACCTGATGCACCTGGAGAGGCAGGCTGCCCCTGTTGTCCAGCCTCCAGCAGAGCCACCTTGGGGCTGTGAAGTTGCAGTGGTGACTGCCCATGGGTGGGGACCTGAGCTGAGTCCAACTGTATTAATTTGGGGGCTCATGGGCCTCTGATTCCTAAACACCCTCCCTGTCCAAGCTGTTTACCCCCCATGTGTCTTATACCACCCCTGCCTGCAGTCTTGCGTGTCTTGTCTGTCTGTGAATGCAGCCTATCCTTCCCAGCCTACCTCCCAAACATATCTACAACTCTTCCCCAAAATCCCACTCTCACCTAAATAAAAAAAGGCATCTGTCCCACATAAAAGTCATTGCCCCATACATAGCTCTACTTTTTGCCCCCATGTAGAGTGAAATTAATCAATCTACCCAAACATTATTTTAAAAATGTCTGTTGCCAACACCTCTCCCTGTGGGGCGTGAGGCTGTAAATTCCAAATTCTACACATTATTCACAGCTATTGCTGCAGAAGAAATGTAGAGCTATGGTCCTTTCCTACACCCAACCTGCACATCTCTAGATGGTTTTCTTAATATTTTACCACCTGCTTGCTCCCATTGTTTCTTTTTTTTAATTAAAATTAGAACAGGTGTAAGTGAAGCTAAGAGGACGTAACCATTTGTTAGCATCGCTTAGCTTCAAGCAAAACCGCGCACACCTGCTTACAACTGCTTTAATCACTCTGTCTCCATCAGCCCTTGTGCTGCCCAGCAACAAAGTAATCAGTCCTGCCAAGTCTCAAACCCAGGATGCCACACACTATAATCACAACAAATTATGACTATACCATCTACGCTGTAAGAATTTGTAATGCTTTTACAAACATATCACGCATTATGGACATTTAACATTAATTTAAAAAAAGTCATCACTACCAAGTCTTGAAACCAGGCCACTGTACACTACAACCACAGCAACGCACCTCTACACCATCTGAGTCATAGGAGCTGCCAATGTTTTTGCAAACATATCATGCACTACAGTCATTTAACATAAGTGAAAAATATATATCTGTACTACTCTTATATACATATATATGTATATATAAATACAAATATATATATATATATATATATATATATATATATATATACACATATAATATATGTGCATATATTTATACACACACACACACACACATATGTGTGTATATATATATATATATATATATATATATATATATATATATATATATTTATTTATTTATGTATACGGTTCCCCTTTACAAGATTGAATTACTGAAAGCTCAAAATTCATAAGCACTAGTCCAGAATCTCGAGTATTCAGTAACTCAAAATTGTAAAGGGAAGCTGTAAAAGACAAAAAAAAAAAAAAAAAAAAAAAAAGAAATGTACTTACGTGTATGCAGGGAGCTAGTTCCCCTGCATCGTCCCTGGTGTAATATGTGAGTTGTGTGACCGGACTTTAGTGGAGGAGTGGACATTTTCCCATTGTGTGCTTATGCATATAGCGCAGAACGGGAGAATTCCCTTTTCTTCAGTGAAGTGCGTTCTCAGAGTTGGTATGTTTAAGAATGGGGGTGTGGGGGTGCAGGGGGGGGGGCTTGCTCCCCTGCAAAAACTTAAAAAAACTGTTTTTTAGTTGTTTGTGTTCCCCTGCAGAATTTCGAGTTACTGAAAACTCGAGATTCTGGCTTCGAGCTTATGAATTTCGAGCTTTCAATAATTCGATCTTGTGAAGGGGAACCATATATACATATATATAATATATGTGCATATATTTATACATACATATATATATATATATATATATATATATATATATATATATATATATATATATATGTATATATATATATATATATATATATATATACACACACACACACACACACACACACACACACACACACACACATATATACAACAAAAACCGTACACCAGAAGAGAAAATAATATAAAAATAAAACTTCTTCTATTTAAAACAATAAAATAATAAATAAAGTAAATAAAACTCGCAGGCACCAAACAGTTCAATTAAGCTTTCACTCTTATTAGATGAAAGAGCTTCTTCAGAATAACCAAATTTTCAAACACATACAGTATAATACAGAGTAAATCACATGTAAGTACAGTAACCAATGAATTAAATCAAAACATTAGTACATAGACCAATGAAATATCAATATAACATTCAAACAGTACCAATGAAATAGTATAAAGTGTGAAACTAATATGAATATGTATATATGTACATGGAATGCATATTCATAAGGGTAAAGTACACCACTCCTAAGAGTTCCATCTTAAAGCACATTTGATGTTGACACTTTCATTCAACTCAGGGAATGCTTCTGAATTCAAAAGCAATTGCCACTTAAGTTCCCTTAGTTCTAGGTAACATTCCCAATCACAAAAAAAACATTCTACTTGTTCAAGAATAATAAAATAAAATTTCTTAAAAGAAGTGGAGGCAATGCTATGTTTAGCTAGGGCATTGTTCATATTATTAGATCTAATTGCTCCTAAGCGTTCCTTAATCCTGTCTGAGAGCTTCCTAGCTGTTTTCCAATATAAAAAGCTGAACAAGTTTCACATATACCAGCATAAACTACTGCGGTTGAGTGACAGAAAAAATGTTTGGAATATCTAATAGTATAGTTACAGTGGGGAAAAGTGTATTGGGTTCCTGATAAAATATAAGGGCAAACTACACATTTCATGCAAGAATGCATACCTACTAGTACATTAGATGTAGTTGTGCTATTGATCAAAAAAGGAGAATCTCTATTTTCCAGATTCCTGAAATCAACACCTTATACACACTAGTTAAAATTGTTTTAGATAACAATTTCTTTTTTTTCAATGGGCAGATTTATAAACAAATTAAGGGCATAGCCATGGGTTCGAAACTAGCACCTGCATTTGTTAACATTGTATTAAGTGCTTGGGAAATGAAAAACTTACACACTTTAAACAATTGTCATATGATTCATGTTTATAAAAGATTTATTGACTATATTTTTTTTGCATGGAGGGGCAACCAAACTACTTTAGATGCGTTTATATCAGATATGAAAGAAAACATTGGTTTTTTGAATCTTATTATATCAGACTGTGGTTTTTCTGTTTCATTTCTTGATACCAAAATCAGCATTCTACCATCTAAAATAGTTTGTTCTACCATTTATAGAAAGGATACTTATAAGAACAATCTGCTTGATTTTTCCAGCTCCCATCCGTTTTTCATGAAGAAAAACCTTGTCAGAAGTCAGTTTATACATATTTCTAGAATCATTAGTCATGACCAAGATTTTCATACCAATGCTATGCTGTTAAAAAAGATGTTTCTAAGAAGAAATTACCCTGAGTGGTTAATTGATTCTATTTACACTGAAGTAGCATCTGAGAGATACACAAAACATTTTCCTATTCTACTATATGGGACCTGTTAACTGAATCTCAGCACATGACCACAGCTATTGGCACCTCACCTTCTTTTTCTTTTAAAAGGACTAGAACCATCAGAATGAATCTGGAAAATAGAGATTCTCCTTTTTTGATCAATAGCACAACTACATCTAATGTACTAGTAGGTATGCATTCTTGCATGAAATGGGTAGTTTGCCCTTATATTTTATCAGGTACCCAATACACTTTTCCCCACTGTAACTATACTCTTAGATATTCCAAACATTTTTTCTGTCACTCAACCACAGTAGTTTATGCTGGTATATGTGAAACTTGTTCAGCTTTTTATATTAGAAAAACAGCTAGGAAGCTCTCAGACAGGATTAAGGAACGCTTAGGAGCAATTAGATCTAATAATATGAACAATGCCCTAGCTAAACATAGCATTGTCTGCACTTCTTTTAAGAAATTTTATTTTATTATTCTTGAACAAGTAGAATGTTTTTTTGGTGATTGGGAATGTTACCTAGAACTAAGGGAACTTAAGTGGCAGTTGATTTTGAATTCAGAAGCATTCCCTGGGTTGAATGAAAGTGTCAACATCAAATGTGCTTTAAGATGGAACTCTTAGGAGTGGTGTACTTTACCCTTATGAATATGCATTCCATGTACATATATACATATTCATATTAGTTTCACACTTTATACTATTTCATTGGTACTGTTTGAATGTTATATTGATATTTCATTGGTCTCTGTACTAATGTTTTGATTTAATTCATTGGTTCCTGTATTTACATGTGATTTACTCTGTTACTCTGTATTATACTGTATGTGTTTGAAAATGTGGTTATTCTGAAGAAGCTCTTTCATCTAATAAGAGCGAAAGCTTAATTGAACTGTTTGGTGCCTGCGAGTTTTATTTACTTTATTTATTATTTTATTGTTTTAAATAGAAGAAGTTTTATTTTACACACACACACACACATATATATATATATATATATATATATATATATATATATATATCTACATAACCAACCTCTTACTGCAAGACATCTGCAAAAAGCCTGGCAAAGTGGGAGGATAAAGGGCAAATGATAGTGACATATTTGAAATATGGCTGTTGTATGCGTAGACGTCTGCTAGAGTAGCATGGTTCAATTTAACATATATTTTCTGATAGATTCCAGGTCTGAAACACAAATGATTGTCATCATTAACTGATGTCAATGCTCACATCATCTCAGTGCAGTCAACAGTTGAAAAAACACCTACTCAAATCATAGCTAGCTACAGACCTCCAACTATAACTCTGGTCACCCACCACACCTATTGGGACTTGCTGGAATCTGTCAGGATTCAATCATTTACCCTGTTCCTGGGTGACTTTAACTACCCAACCATAGTGTGAATGACCTATGCCATCCGAACATGAACGCACAGAGATTCCTCGGCTTTGTCAGTGGCAATGCAGTGGATCAGCCTGTCAAAACTCTTATGATAGGTGGACATATCATGTATCTGGTCCTAACCAACATGAGGAGCCACTGTAGCACTCCAACAGTGTCATTCTCCTTCATAAGATCTGACGACATAATCATCACTGTTCAAGTCACCATGTCTGGGTCAAACAAAATAAACTTTACACAAATGACTATGAATTACCTCAGAGGAGGTAGAAGTAGCTTTACAGCCACCAACCCATCAGTTGGAACTAGCAGTAGTGTCCAAGCCCACACCACAATACTATGCGAGCACCTGCATAGGTGTATGGACTCAGCAATACTTGACAGGACAACATCATCTTTCTCAAGGTAGGGAAAATGTCCGTGGTGGACAGCAGAACTACACAAATACCATAATAGGTGTAAATAATTGCAGGACAGGGCCAAGAAGGAGCAGCTGCCTTATTGGAAGCAATATCACCTTGGTCTGCAGAAGTAAATAAAGTCACAGGTGAATTACTCTAAGGCTATCTTTGAGTCCAAATTGGACATATCTATCAAGGTGAATCACTGGGCCTTCCACACATATGCCTGCAATCCCAGAGACAACACCCAAATCTGCTCTGTAGTGGTGGTCAATAACTCCACATACACATAAGGCATAGATATAGCCAACCTGCTGCAGACAGGTGAAGTGTAAACATCACCCCCTGTCCCTCCATCGGTACGCATGTGCATGCACAGTACCTGCCCCCCTCATCATCAGGAAGCAGGTCTGTAATGCCCTCTCAAAGACAACACACAGAAGTCTCCATAGGCCTGATACCATCCCTGGCTGCATTCTACATAAAATCAGGCATAAGCTCTCAGTTCCTTTTCACACTGTAGTCAGCCAAAGCTTGAGCAACAGTGTCATCCTATCTGCACAGAGGACAGCTACTGTCATGCCTATACACAAAGGTGGAGCAATCCACTGACCCAGCCAATCATATGCACATCAGTCTAGCTAGCCTGTTCTGCAAGGGCATGAAAGGCAATATCAAGGACGTTATGAACAGGGACATTGGCAGCATCAAAATGCCTGACCCCACACAGTGTGGTATTCTTAAAAGGAGATCAGGATTTTTAAAGCTGGTTGACTTCTCTGAAGTGGTTAACAAACACAAGGATGAGAGGGAGATGGTGAAAAATGCCCACCTTTATCTAGCCCAATTCTCTCACAATAATACCAAGTGGCCAGGATACATATGCCTACACAGCTAAACATCAACCAATATGTTACCAGATGGGTAGCTAACTGGCTCAATGATAGTACCCACTCAGTCAAAGTAGTGGAACCCACTTCTAGTAGTGGTCTGGGGGCCTCTTCTGTTTGACATATATGTATCTGAGGTACAAGACAAAAGCAGTGATCTGTGGCTGACCAGGTTTACTTATGTTTGCAAGCTGGCAACTGTCTTACATTTCAATACTGATGTGAGTATCCTCCAAGAAACCCTCCCACAAATTAATGACTGGTGCAAGAAGCATTGCTGGAAACTGAATGCCATGAGATGCTTCATTCTCACTGCTGTGGCAGATGTTATCCACACTAATTATGACAGTAATAATGTACTAAGCATGCAATCAGGTGTGAGGCGACTTGTTCACCAAGGTTGGTAGCAACCTGACAGTTTCCCACCATGTGAGTACCATTGTATGGAAGGCTATCTACATGGCCCACCTAACAAATATGAATATGTCATCCAGGAACCAGGAGGCTACTACATTCCTGTACTCCACCCTTATCAGATGCATTATCAAATACAATGGCTCTTTTGACATTGTACATTGCCAAGCACATGCAGCAGTTGCAGAGACCACAGAGGTTCCTGACCAGGCAAATCCAGAGTCTGCAACACCTATCCTATACAGATAGGCTGAAAGCCCTGTCCTTGTACCCAGTCTCATACAGACTGATCATAGGTGACCTGTGTCTGGCATACAAGGCCATTTCCAAATGATCCTTGATGGCATTTCTGCATATCTGTAAGACAAGCCCCACTCACTCAACATGCATGCAAGGCCCTCACCTGGTCTCTGATATGTATAGTACTTGTTGGCGGGATAGTGTGGTGTCCCACACAATACACTGTCTGTAAAATACACTCCCTCCCTGTATCTAGCAGAGTATGTGTATAGCTTTCTTGAAGAAGAAGCTGGACAACTGCATGGAATATGGATGAGACACCCCTGGGATCCTGCATATGTCCCAGCTGGACAGGGGAAGCAGGTGCTGGCTTTGAAGGGACATGGGCAAAAGTCTGAGCCAGGCTTATGAGGGCATCAGGGCCAATAGCCTGGTATAATCTTATGAGACTATGCACCTAGTACTTTACATGTTTCCTTTATGTATTGCAGACTGTCCTGCAATGTTGTCTGAAATGAATCCCTGTAAGTTTGAACTGTGTAGGAACTGCAGTGATAGTGTATAATGTTGTTCCTTCATCAGTTATCATCACATATTATTACACCTTGTCATTGTGTGTGGTCTGTATAGTAGTAAGTCAGCTCTTACAGTACGTGCATATGCACTTGGTGACACTGCATAGGATACTCCCATAGCCTTGTTCATGGTCACAATTAACATTCTGCTACTAGGCCCATCACACAGTAGGATTTGTCACCCTTTGCTGTGGGCCTTACAGTAGCTGTGAAAGAGATGGATTGTGGCAGGCAGAACTACCGTAAGGTCTGCCCTGGTGGGCCCATAGGTGTCAAAGCTGTGCCAGACTGTACCAGGAGTGTGTGTGTGTGTGTGTGTGTGTGTGTGTGTGTGTGTGTGTGTGTGTGTGTGTGTGTGGGTGTTTGTATCAGCAAACATTATACCGCAGAGTATTAATTTACATATGTTGTCTTTCCCTAGCAGGTGAACACGAGGGTTGGTGTCTCTCCCCCTCACAACCTGATGTCAGTGTCTTAGTGGACTCCCATGATGTTGGTGGTCATAGTGAGGCACTCGTGGGGTTGTTTGTGTGCCTGCATATGTGCCATTGTTTGGTATCCCACTTTCACCCACCATGTCCCCACACACAGTCAGTATGCCCACACATACCCAGTCCCCAGCAGCCACAGATAATGGACAGGTTGAGGATGGTGGCCTGGAACAGGCCAGTGTGCTAACTATGGTGAGTGTGAGTGTAGACACCAGCCATAGACAGAGAGCAGGCGAGGTCACAAATGGGTAGATAGACACGGGTTCTCAATGGAGGACTGCTGCCTATCAAGACCCTGTCAAAAGTGCCACAGCAGGTGTAACCAAACACATGTTATGGTCCATCATGGAGGCATAGGCATGTACTGACTGCAACACCAGACAGATGCTCAAGGTCATGAATGCAGCACTACCTGCCATGCGTGTTGACCTCCACGGCATGTGTGATGCCATACATCATGTCGATATTGTGGATAGACAGTGGGGTGAGACATTGTCACTCCTCAACCCTGCAATGTCTGTGCTTGAGAATGTGGTGGGAGTAGGGCATCGGCCAGGTGGACGTAGGTCAGCAACATGATTAGCTGAGAGCCCACATGGCCATGCACATTCACAGTCCTGTAGCGGCAGTACCAGCAGCAATACCAAAGGGAGGGTGCTGTCCACACCACACTGGATCAGGCCATAGGCACATTATCCTGGCCAGTCCAGTCAGGGATGTGCATCCAGCAGACAGCAGTCACCATCAGGGAGTAGTACTGCATCTTTCCTTGGGCCTGGTCGTGCCAGTGAAACTTCTGGCAGAACCAGTTCCCACGTTCCTGCCGGGAGACAGTGACCCATACATCTTGCCATGTACAGTCCATGGATGTCCAACATAGCCCTGTGTCTGGCATCTACATGGCTTGATGGTGTGCAAACAAACACTCACACATCCCTATCACAGGCTGGTCACCACCAGACACACACAACAACTCTGCATGGCACAGTTGAACACCAACTCTTCAGACACATACACACACATATGATGTCAGCCATATGGCCCAACCTAAGCCTCTGCCAATCCACCAACACACCTGTGCATGTGATGATACTTGTCCCACAACCCTGTTAGCCATACCATCGATGCATGGACATGCTCATATGGGTCTGATGCACAGGGTGACTATAGTACAGTGTAGCAATGTCATGCTGTGTAAGGTGCTGTCTGCTGGCAGTAGTTATGGGTACATATCAAGGTGTACGTACCCTGTTAGCCATGATGCACTATTGCTGTTAGTACTGCTGACTGACTGTAGTGTCACGTACTGTATTCTGGTTGTGTTCCAGGTGTCTGTGTGTCTGCAGGCTGTGGGCCTGCTGACAGTAGCAATGATGAGTAAGGTGAAGTGGAAACACAGTGACCTTTACATAGCCAAGGTACAGCTGTATATGAACATGTTTACCAGGTGTGTTTACATGCAACAGTGTCTGAGGGGCAATTGTGGCAGACAGTGTGACCTTGCATACATACCCTTGACATAGCCACCTAGCATTCATACATGTCACCTGGATATTCTGTAGAACTGCAGGCTCACATATACAGAGGAGGTTACTTGAGTACTAGCACTAGGTTCCTCACAAGCTTAGCCATTATTTTAACTGAAACAGATTCACTTAGTACTTGTTGCCCCTGCCATTTCTGTCCTATCCACTCAACCATCATGCAGTTGATGAGAGTATGCCTGGTACTGTGTATGACTGGTTTGGGGTATGTATTCCTGACACAGGTCAGCCTGTGTTAGTCTAACCTGACAGTCACCAGCATGTGTGTCTGCTATCTCATATTCATGTCTGCCCTCTCATGCTGGTAGTGGACATAGAGTCACAGTCCTGTACATGGGGCAGCTGATGAAGGGCTATGCACATGCCCTAGCTGCAGAGTCTTATGAACAATAGCACTAGATACATAACACAAATAGCACAGTGGTACTGAAGTGTGGCAGTGTCTGCCACTACTATTGCAGTAGGTGACAATTGCAGGGGCCCAAAACATGTTAGAGCCATCTGACACACACACACACACACACACACACACACACACACACACACACACACACACACACACACACACCACTGCATAGGGACATGCATGGAAACACAAATGCACATGGAGGTGGCACTTATCAAAAAAGATGACCTACCCGTCTACTAATGTACAATACACAGTGATATGACCATTGCATGCACCACAGTGGCTTGGTGTTAGAAATTGTGTAACTGTGCTTGCATGGTGGATGACATCTGTATGAGCTGACATAAGGTTGGCAATGGGGGAATTCACAGGGTGGAAGTTGCACACAATATGGTATAGCCATCACAAACACACACTAAAGACAGCCACAGGGGTTGTGCAAACAGAAACACATACACAGTTGCCAATAGACATATTAGTAACCCTACATATCTACTTGTATGCACTATGATGCTGTGCACTCATGACATGCTCCACATAGATTATATGTCTGGGACATACACAACCTCTTACAACAGCTAATCTTGCAA
This sequence comes from Protopterus annectens, assembly GCF_019279795.1. Lineage (NCBI taxonomy): Eukaryota > Metazoa > Chordata > Ceratodontiformes > Protopteridae > Protopterus > Protopterus annectens. Next base: position 1,991,499,906 of record NC_056731.1, on the reverse strand, counting down.
ATGCCTTCATACATGGTGGGGTAACCCACCAGAATAGCGATTGGTCTTGTCTACTGCTCCTACAAAACTGCACAAGTGATAGAGTTACAGACTTTGTATCAACATGATGCGTCAGTCAGGTACGATGTCCGATGCTGGCATGTGTGTTATTATGGTAACTGTGACATATTTGGCAATGATATCACAGGAATGCTCATTGTTAGGGACACAGACCACATATAGATTGCAAATGTGGATATCCCCTGTACAACTGTACAGATAACTGGGATGGGCTGTATAGTGTTACATGGTGCATGTAAGGCAGATGCCATTAACAGCATCTTTAAAGTAATGTCAAAGGTAGAGGCTCAACAAGCCCTAAAATGGTATAACCTACACACACAACAGCCACAGGGAATATGCTTCAAACACACTACAGTTGTCAGTATTGAGATTAGAACCCTTACATATCTAATTATTTCCATGATAATATTACACAGTTATTGCACATGCCACAGAGCCTAGAGAACTGACAAGTGTATACAGGTACATCTAAGGTGAATGGCATCAACAAGCTTGTAAAGTAGGGCAGTGGGATGTGTACTGGGTGGTACAGTTCTCAAAATGGTATAACCCACACCCCCAGACGATATGATGCTCATCCAAACACACACACACACACACACACACACACACACACACACACACACACACACACACACACACACACACACACACACACACACACACACACACACACACACACACACACACACACACACTTAGATTTGCCAGGACTAAGATTATAACCCCTGCTGATCTAGTTATTTGTACAGTAGTGTTGCACACTTATCCCATGTGCTGCAGAGCTTACAGGGCTGACAAGTGCCCAAGGGTACTTTTAAGGTGAATGACATCAGTAGGACTGCTAAAGTAGGGCACTGGGAAGTGTTGTGAGTGGAAAAGTCCTCAAAATACTTCATCCTACAAAGATACACACTTACACACACACATTTGCCAGAACTGAGAAGAGGACTCCTGTCTACCTAGTTATTTGTACTATACTGTTACATAGTTATGGCACATGCCACAGAGCCTGTAGGGCTGGGAATGTGCAAAGGTACTTCTAAGGGGAATTACATCAGCAGGACTGCTAAAGTAGGGCACCTGGAAGTGTACTGGCTGGGAAAGTGCTCAAAATACTTCATCCTACACATATACACACTTATACACAAATTTGCCAGAACTGGGAATAGAACCCCTACCTATTTAGTTCTTTGTGTTATACTGTTACATAGTTATTGCACTCACCATGGAGCTTAGAGGGCTGGGGCTGTGGAAAGGTATTTATAAGGGGATGACATAAGCAGGACTGCTAAAGTAGGGCACTGGGAAGTGTATTGGGTGGGAATGGCCTACAATATGGTATAGCCATCACATACACACACTAAAGACAGCCACAGGGGCTGTGCAAACAGAAACACATACACAGTTGCCAATAGACATATTAGTAACCCTATGTATCCACTTATATGTACTATAGTGCTGTGTACACATGACATTCTCCACATAGATTATATGCCTGGGACATAACACACAACCTCTTACAACAGGTAATTTTGCAAATGCCTTCATGGATGGTGGGATAACCCACCAGACATAGTGATTGGTCTTGTCTACTGCTCCTACAAACCTGCACAAGTGATAGAGTGACAGACTTTGTATCAGCATGATGTGTCAGTCAGGTATGATGTCCAGTGCTGGCATGTGTGTTACTATGGTAACTGTGACATATTTGGCAATGACATTACAGGAATGCTCATTGTTAGTGGACACTGACCACATATATGTTGCAAACATGTGGACTCATATGGGCTGTATATTGTTACAGGGTGTGTGTGAGGCAGATGCCATTACCAGGGTCTTTAAAGTGATGTCATGGTTAGAGGTCAACAGGCCTTAAAATATTATAACCTACCACACAACAGCCACAGGGGATATGCTTCACACACACTACTACAGTTGCCAGTATTCAGATTAGAACATCTACCTATTAAATTATTTCCACAATAATATTACGCAGTTATTGCACATGCCACAGAGCTTAGAGGGTTGGCAAGTGTATACAGGTACATCAAAGGTGAATGACATCAGCAGACCTTGTAAAGTAGAGCAGTGAGATGTGTACTGGGTGGTACACACCTCAAAATGGCATAACCCACACCCCCAGAGGATATGACGCTCATCCAACCACACACACACACACACACACACACACACACACACACACACACACACATTTACATTTGCCAGGACTAGGATTAGAACCCCTGCTTATCTAGTTATTTGTACTATAGTGTTACGCATTATCACATGTTCTACAGAACTTACAGCACTGACAAGTGCCCTAAGGTACTTTTAATGTGAATTACATCAGTAGGACTGCCAAAGTAGGGCACTGAGAAGTGTTGTAGGTGGGAAAGTCCTCAAAATACTACATTCTATAAACATGCACACGTACACACACACACACACACACACACAAACACATACACACAGACAAACACACACACACACACATTTACATGCACACACACACACACACACACACACACACACACACACACACACACACACACACACACACACACACACACACGCACACACACACACTTGCCAGAACTGGGAAGAGAACCCTTGCCTATCTGGTTATTTGTACTATACTGTTACACAGTTATGGAATGTGCCACAGAGCTTAAAAGCCTGGGGCTGTGCAAAGGTAGAATGGGTGCGAAGGGGAATGACATCAGCAGGACTGCTAAAGTAGGGCACTGAGAAGTGTACTGGGTGGGAAAGTGATCAAAATACTTCATCCTACACATATACACACTTATACACACATTTGCCAAAAATGGGAATAGAGCCCCTACTTATCTAGTAATTTGTATTATACTGTTCATAGGTTCATAGGTTTGTACTAGGCTATCTGCCCTAGGGCATTTATAAGCCTAGCCAGAGTGTGTGTGGCTTTCACCACCCCTTAGGATGAGAATACTATGCCCATTTAGGGTTTAGTTTACGGTACCTCTGTCTAGTAGTGACACAGAGATAACATCCGGGGTAAACCTACGATCTCCCATCCACTCGTCAAGATTTCTCTTGAAGAGAGTTAGTGAGGGGCTCTGCCTAACATGGACTGGGATTCTGTTCCAGGGTGTAGGGAGCCTCTGGATTATGAATCTGTCCCTCCATCATGTCCTATTTATTTCTGTGTTGAGGTTCAAATCTCTTGCTCTCGTGGCTCTGATGGATTTGGATTTTCTGAGTGAGCATGTCCATTAATTCCGGATTGGACATGGCCTTGTACGTCAGGCATAGATCACCTCTGAGTAGGCGGTATGCAACTGAATAGAGCTGGAGTTTCTTCAGCCGGGCAGCATATGACATATGTTTGAGACCCTTCATCCTCTTGGTGAGGAACTTTTGGGGTCTTTCCAACTGCTGCAGGTGTCGGGTAAGATACATCCCAAATGGGGCATTGTACTCAATCATGGGCCTGATAAGAGAAGAGTACAGGGGCACGATGACCTCTCTTGATCTAGATGTGAATCCCTTCATGATAAGGTGGGCAATATAGAAGGTCTTCCTAACCACTTTGGCAATGTGAGTGTCAAATGAGAGGTTACTGTCAACTTGGGTCCCTAGGTCCCTGATTGCCTCTTCCGTACTTAATGGATTACCACCTATGTGGTAATTTGTGGGTACCTTGTTTTTCCCAAAGGGTATGACTATACATTTTTTGGTGTTCAGTTTAAGGCCATGGCTCTGGCACCAATTATCCATTTCTATTAGGCCTCTCTGAAGGATGCTTGTGTCCGCTGGAGTATCAATTATGGCGCCCAGTTTGCAGTCATCTGCGAACTTTGTCAGCCACAATCCTGTTATGTTTGCTTTCACCTTGGAAAAATAAATGCCGAACAAGAGGGATCCCAGGACTGAGCCCTGTGGGACACCGCTTGTGACTGGCTTAGAGTCTGACATGGCTCCAGCAATTCTGACCTTGTGGGTTCTGTCCTTGAGCCAGTTTGCAACCCATCTTGTGACATATGGGTTTACATCTAAGCTGGTGAGTTTGTCTATGATGCCCGAGTGGGGTATTGTGTCGAAGGCTTTTTCAAGGTCAAGGTAGGCTGTGTGAACTGCCTTACCCTCATCAATGGCCTTAGTGACTGTTTCAAAAAAGTCGACCGAGTTCAAAAGGCAGGATCTGCCCTTGACAAAGCCAAATTGGGTAGGATCCAATGTCTGTAGGTCAGCAATGTATTTGTTTATGAGTTCCATAATGATCCTTTCCATAGCTTTGCAGACCAGGCTCATCAAACTTATGGAGTGGTAATTTACAGGGTCTGTAGAAGCACTGCCTTTGTGGAGTGGGACCACTGTTGCTGTACGCCATTCTTTGGGTATGTATCCTGTAGTAAGGCTAAGATTAAACAGCAGCCTTATGTGCGGGTTTAGTTCCTCTTGGAGTTCATGTAGCACACAGCCCGGGACACCGTCCGGTCCCATTGATGCTGTGTTTTTAGCTTTGGAGAGGGCGGCTCTCACCTGGGCATCTGAGATGTTAGGGAGGCTACACTCTGCTGGGATAGATATTTCTCCTTTGGGGGGGAGAAATTTGCACTGAACCTGTCTGCCAGAATGTTGGCAATGTCTGTGGGTTCAGTGTATTTTGTGTCATTTTGGACTAACTCTGAGCATATCTGGGAGTTTAC
>NC_056731.1:1991225152-1991490152 GCF_019279795.1 Protopterus annectens | reverse complement strand
GGTATTTGGGGTTTGGGGTAAGGCCTTAGTGTTTGCAAGACCCTGTTGTGTAGAGTCTACATCGTCTGTGGTGTGTCGGTTTGTGGAGTTCTCATGTGATTTTGCCTCTGAGGTGTCCATTGTTTGGGTTTATGTTTTGTTGCAGACCTCCACTTACATGGGTGTGTGTTGTGTATTTGCAGGTGATGTTTACTGACTCCTTACACTGCATGCCACCTATGTTACTGCACAGTCTGTTCTGGTGTGCACATTCTCCATTTGTCTGGCCAGTGGTTCCCCTTCTCATTATGTGTGTCTCTTTGTCCTTCTGTAGTCCAGTCACAGGCTTTGGCCACAGTGGCTGCTGTTATGTATTTGTAATTCTGATGTGAGCGGGGTACATGCAGTTACATCACACACAAGGTTATGCACTTCAAACCTTTGAGTGTACCTATTTATCAGGTTGTCCATCATTGCACCACTCCATTTGCTGTGGTCCTTAGACGGTTTGTATTTCTATATGTTCTTATGCTTCTGCATGTGGGCCTAGCTGTCATCTCATCACAGACTGACATCTGGACAGGCCCAAATATGACAGTCAGACAAAGGCCCACACATGGGGACAGGGTGTAAATAATGCTCTGCCAAACATAAACAGTTGGGAGACTTGTTTGGTAATTGCTTGCTTGTTCTTATGGGTATGATGTCTGCTTCCCCACTGTCTGCCATTGCTGTTTTGACATAACCCTTTCTTGTTTTGCAAATAGTTAGCAGGCAAATGCAATGTTAGGACAAGCAGAACAGATATACTAGGCATACTTGTGCTCCTTCTGTGACAACCTATGTCATTCCAGGGGTATGGCTGCTGAACAGTGACATGTTGTCAGTGCTGACACAGAATGATGGCAGCCTTTTATAAACTGGTATTTCACTGACTTTCAGATACCTGCTGTCCTATTAGGGACCATACCTCTCAACTTCTGAGAGCCAGACATCTGGACAAAGCCTTAAGTAATTGGGGGACAAAGGCCTAAATATAGGGACCATTTTTAAGTATTGGCCTTATAAACCTAGAAAGGTGATTCAATAACAGGTTTTGCATTAGCATGCATGTTTATATAGCACATGAAGTCTGACACTACAATCTGTCATTATTTTCTGACCTTGGTCTTATGTGATTTGCAAATGAACTGCCAGACAACCACTATTTCAAGATATACAGACCACAAATATGATGCAAACCTCTGGACATTTTGCAATAGGTCTGTATATTTGAGAGGTAGGGTAGGCACTGTGTAGGTTACTCCAAGCTTTGTACTGTCCATGTGTGTGGCCCCCTGTCCATTATCTGTCCAGCTTTCCTGCATTAACAGATATTGATGTCTAGACAGTGTGTACAACTCCAACTGTAGGTATAGCTGACAAAGAGAATAGTTGGCACTGCAGTTCTTGGAACATGGCCCTGTCAACCACAGTACTTTACCTAAGCCACTAGGACACAACAGCTGGGAGTAAGTGTTGGCCACATCCTGACAGTATTAACCACACACATACACATAGCTCATTCACCCCTGCATATTGTGGACATGCAACAAGTTATCAGGTTGATTTAGACATCCCTGGCAATGTGTGCTCTGCTACTATTTCCCTACAAACATACATGTTACTACATTTTTATGAAAATATGGGTGGGGGGGGGCACAATTGTCAACTGCACACATTTTCACAGACTGTTCTGATATTTGCTTTACATTTTGGTTGTATTGTACCGAGTCTTGGAGACTTGTGGCATATCACTAAAGACTACAGGTCAGATTGTAATTGCATACATTTGAGTTTCAGACTTCTTACCCTTCAGAGCCTTACTGCAACTAGAGGATCTACTGGGCTATCACTGTGTAAGTCTCTGGGGGGGGGGGGGTATTTCTTCATTGTCACAATTTGTGTGACTTTGCCAGACATTTCTTAATGGTTTTCTATGGCTGACTTGCTGGGTGAGGCTGAGGAGGTGAGTATGGGACCCCACACTAACATCCATGCCTGTGACCTATGACCCCCAGTCAGTTAGCCCCCCACATATGCTGCAGTGGGATTTGTTACCTTGGGTACTACTGCATAGTGTGGGGAGACAGTACTGGGCAAACATTTCCTGGTGTCCCACATAGCTCTCAATTTGCTGCTATCTCAGTAGGCCACCCCATTCCCTTGCATGCATGCAGAAATACCATAGATATGCTACCAGATCATACTACTCCATTAATTTATTGTTAAGGAGACTGACTTACCTTGTGCCTGCAGCAGTTGTGAAAACAGTGCTTGAGAGCTGTCTATGTCGGATGCACGCAGTACACTGCCTATACATGGTAAGGTACAGGTAGTGTGATGTGTGTGGCATCCATTTTACTGTGTGTGCGAGTCAGAGATAGGTGTCATTCCCTGAGTCCCTACAGTGTCAGTGTGTGTGCTATGCCTTGCCTCTTTGCCAAGGTCAGTGCATACTGGTCATGCCTCCATCTGCCAACAGGAGCTGGCCCAGGGGGTTCCTCCTCCAAGTCCCACTGTGCCTGTGGGGACTTTGGCAATGGTGGGAGGTTGTGTGGCCATTCCCTGTGCTGTTCCTCCCACTGCTGTTTCCACAAAATCATATTGTGTAGCATGGCACATACTATGAAAATGTGTGAACATGCTGCTGGACAGTACTGCAGAGCTCAACCAGATATGTCAAGGCAGCAGAACCGTGGCTTGAGCATCCCAAACACATGCTCTATAATGATCCTGGCTTGTGCATGTGCCTCATTATGGCATTTTTGAGTGGGTGTGTGTGCATTTCTGATGGGTGTCATCATCCACGGCTCCAGTGCACAGCCATCCCCCCCACCAGATGACCATATGGGATGTCCCCCCTGGCAAATCTCTGGTACAGCTGTGAGGAATGCCAGATGTGGGAGTCATGATAGCTTCCAGGGCTGCCAGCCAACACATTAACGATAATGCCCTGGGCATTGTACATGACATGACACTTGGAGTGAAAGCCCTTGCAGTTTAGGTAGACCCTACTCTCCTCACTGGGTGGTGCTTTGATGTGGATGTGCATGTAGTCTAGGGCACGCAGTACCTCTGGGTAGTCTGCCATATGGTGGAAGAGGTGCATATTGCTACTCCTCTCCTCACAGGTACTGGGGAAGTAAATGCGCTCACTGGCATGTGGTAACATGGCATCCAGGAACTGGTGGAGTACTGGGTCTGAGGTGAGGCCAGCATAGGTCGATGAGTTGCTGAAGTATGTCCCTGTCCACCCTGTAGTACTCTAGTATCTCCAGATCATGTAGCCCCTGGTGGGCTACCCTGAGTCTGAAAACTCATCTCCTCCTCCTCAGTCTGAGGCAGTTGTCAGCATTATCCTCTTTACCACCCGCAGCCTCTAGCACATACTGATGTATCAAGGTGACAGCAGCTCTTAACATTTTGTTGGTTAAAATTCCCCCAAAGTGTGTACACCAGTGGTGCAGAGTTTGTGGGAAAAAACAGACTGAAAGGCATTTGCATAATTTATACTGTTGTGCTGCAGATGCTGCCTGTATGATTGGCTGACTGTGATACATTCCACCTGCCAGCTATATTATTTGTAATTGATTGCTTTTATTCTGCTATTTTACATGTTTTTCCCTTCCCATTTCTGCCCCTTTTAAGCCCCATGGTACACTGTGCAAACACTCTGCTCAAATGTAAACAAGTTCTGCTATTTTTTTTTTTTTTTTTGTTTTGTTTTGTTTAAGACCCGGTGCACTCTGCACAAACCTGTTTAGCTAAAGTAAACACTTTTAAGCATAAATGGCCCTCCTCTGGATGCGAACACACTCCCCATTTCATGGAATAAGTAAATACAGCTTCAGACACACACCCTTGCTTAGCTGTGCTTAGCTGAAATCAAAGCTGAGGAGCTCCAATGTGCTTACACCAAGCATGACACACACCCCTGTCATGTCAGCTGCTTCGCCTAATTACACCACTGTCTTATAACTCCTACACAGTTAGGTGCATCCAGACAATGGTCTCCCATTTTGCTATTCAGTAAATTTGCTCATTTGCATACCCCACTGCCTTAGTCCCTTGTTACACCACTACACCAGAGCTTTCCCCTTAGCAACCAGTGATACTTGTTATTGTTTTGATTCTGCATGCTATACACTATAATGGCAAAATGCAGGTTTCACTTAAAACTGTCTTTTCACGACTTTTTAAAAATTTTCTGCATGATCTTGTTTGCATGCCACTGCACTACGTGTAAACGGCCAAAATCGCCCAAAAAATAAACTTTTAGTTTGATAATTTTGCAACTGTTTTCCATGCCAATGGCCATATTTTGACCATTGGCTTGCCTAATGATCATAATACATGCCTTACTTTGAGCTGTCATGCCCCCATTTTGATTTTTGCAGAAATGGACACAGTCAGTAACCTAATACATTACTGCAATGGACACTGTTCTGGCACGGATGCCTGCCTGCTTAGTGAATTGCTAATTCACCTCATTTGCATAGTTTTTACCATCAGATGAGGTAATTAGCATTATTCAGTGCTGTCCATGCCAGCATGGTGCTGACAGGCTCGTGCATGCCCCCAGCCTTGTTTACTGAATTGTTTGGTGGCCATATTCCGAGTAGAAGCTGCTGCACTATTCTGGCACTGAAAAAATGCTTTATTGAATCCCTGGGGTTATCTTTTAGTTTCAGTGCAACAGGAGACATAATGTCTGTACTAGAGAAGTTTTTATATTGTCTATAAATGGGGAGGAATGCAAATTATTTTATGACTTCCACCATTTGTCAAAAGATCTGAGGTCTATTTATTTTCACAGGTAGAGGCTAAATGCTACCAGCTAGCATCAGTGCTTGTTTTGAGCCTGGCAATTGAAGTCAGATGACAAGAAATAATGTCATTCTGCAAGCTATCCAAGCAGTAATATTTGAGATATTAATTTAAGAACTCTCTGAGGGAGAGACAGTATTTTGTATTTGTCTTTGACCTGACAACATCAGGATCCACTCACCACATCTGTCTTGCTGCTCTAAGTAACTAAGTGCACTAGGGTATAGTAATTCTCTTAGATTCAGTCAGGAATATAGTGAAGCATAGTTTAGATGTTTTTCTTTATTTATTTGAGACTGTCCTGCAATGTTGTTTTAATATTTCCTGTGATTTTGAACTCTGATGCAGTGAATTTTTAAGGTGCCGAGTTGCCAGCCCAATGCCCAACTTTCAAAGAAGGCACACGCATTCATGCATGCACCTACCTGCATGTCTTTATATGTCACTTGACCACGGGGAAGACATGCAGACTCCACACAGAAGGTATTTCAGCCGAGAATATATTTAGTATTGTCTTGTTCTTTTATTATTTATTTTTAAACACATTTAAACCTTTCCTTGTGGCTGTGTGGCCGATCTGTCTACAGATATTTAAGTTTTGGGAGTACTTGCATATTTGTTTGGTGACACTGTGTGAACCACTCCTACTAGTCTTGTTCTTGGTCAAACTAGCATTTGTATTAACAGTAACATTACAAAGTAAGATTGGACACCCTTTGTTAAGGGTCTTAAAGTAGCTGATAAGGAGTGACTGGTGACAGGGGAAACTACCTTATAGACTGGGCAGAAGGGGGAATAGCTAGTAAACCTGTGCCAGCCTTTTCCAGGTGTGTGTGTGTGTGTGTGTGTGTGTGTGTGTGTGTGTGTGTGTGTGTGTGTGTGTGTGTGTGTGTATATAACTCAAACCTCAAAGAGTGCTTGTGTCAGCTACTTGGGCAGGGACACAAAGCACTAATTGGACAGAGAGGGTGCTGGAGGTCTTGACTTGGTCACTCAGCTGATATATCAACCCTATAGCTGTGCCAGTGGGGAGTCTTATTAGGGATCTGGAGAAAGAGGGAGAAACCAGCCCCGAACTGACTGTAGTCTCTGTGTCCTCTTAATGGAAATTGCACTTGATGCAGGAACCTGCATCTGGAAATGTGTGTGCACCTGTCATCCTCCCACTGTTTGTCCCCCACTGCTGCTATTGGTGAGAATTGAGGCATCATGATTACTGGGTCAGAGGTGGGGCATCACACTGTACATAAATTTAACTCACTTTTCCTGAAAACCCTCAATAGTCTGGCTCCAACTAGAATGAAGAGAATAAAGAATAACCATACACCTTGGTTATCCACTGAAAGCAAGCACTTAATGTATGAAAAAGATAGGGCTCATAAAGAATAATTAAAAATAGAGCTCCTCAAAACTTACAGTACTTTAATGAACTCTGTAACCACTCTAAAAGGCAGATTATTGCAGACAAGAAAATCTACTTCAGTAGCCCCTAAGTAAATCAGTCTTTCAACCCTATTCTGGTCTTCTGTTAATAATATTCTTTACCCTGTAGCTTCCACCACTTCTAATCCTATCCCAAATAGCACTCCATCAAAAATACCTACTTAGTTTAACACACATTTTATAGAAAGCATTAAAGCCCTTACAAAAGATTTTTCTCCCAACAATCCTGTCATGCCCTCTCCTCAGACAGCAAACATCTCCTATTTTACCCAAAACCTATCCCAACCTTCTACATTAAATCTCTAGTTCTCAAGCTGAAACATTGTTCTCCTTCAGTAGATAATTGCACAGCAGAATATTTCAAGCTGGCTGGCTGTTCTATAGCCTATCCTCTGTCTCTTCTAATTAACAGATCAATCAAGGAATGGCATCTTCTCTATGGAAAACCATCTTCAGCATTCCCCTTAATAGGGAGGAATTTCATCCTATAAATAATTTCAGACCTATCGCCATATTATCTCCTTTGTCAAAAATTCTGAAGAAGTGCATTCATAAGCAGCTCCTTCAACATATTCTTCAGGAAATCCTCCAGACCCCCACACAGCATGGTTTTAGACCCACTCTAGCACTACCACAACCTTATTAACTTTCACAGATAATACTAACAAAGCCAGAGACAAATACAGACTTGTTTCATCCACATTCCTTGCACTCTTTAAAAGCTTTTGATCTAGTCTCTCAAGAAAAACTCCTCTACCAGCTGTCTTCCTTTAGGTTATCATAACCACATTACTATGGTTTAACTACTACTTAACCAATAGATACTAGTCTGTTAACTGGCAAGCCACTTTTTCTCCCTTCCTTCCTGTTAATAATGGTGTGCCACAGGGCTCTATTCTCGGCCCCTTGATCTAATATATTCACTAATAATTAACATTAATCTTCTCAATAAGTTTCCCTCATACAGTACGCTGATGAATCTACCCTAATATGCATTTTTGACAACCTAATACATCTACAGATAATTACTCAAGAAGTCTTTAATTCTTTTGAAAGTTGGCTACAGGATAATCACCTGTTACTAAATCCCCAAAGAACTAAATTTTATTTATTTTATTTCATTTTATTTTATTTTACATTTGTTGACTGGCTAGTCCAACTGGATATATGTCCATTTTCAGTGGAGGCCCGGGGAGAAAAGCTTCACATACAGATGAATATTTAGGAAGACATTGGTACATTACAAAGTTTTGGCAATCATTTCATTTCATTGGATTTAGCTTATTAACAAGACAAATCCCAGTGCGTAACAGCTATGGATATTCATACAAAAATAGGCACAATGATACTATCAAACTGTAAAGTCACATAAAATTCCTAGTGTATTACAGCTAAGGATATTCATACAAAATATGTACAAATACACTATTCAACTGTAAAATCACATACACATTATTGTCACTAGAAAAGAAACAAGCTTATACAGGTAAGAAGATTAGTGTGTAGGGACAGGTTAAGTAGCTAGTCTAGGGGCAGGATTCACGAAGGCTTGCACGGAGTGTAAGAGATGTGTAACACTCCATGCAAGCCTCACGATCCAGGAACAGCCCATAACTCCGTGTAAGAGACCAGCTAACATGTCTCTTACACGGACTGGGCGTGGACATGTTAAATACCTCACTTGCAGCTGAAAGGTATGCAAATGAGGTATATTAGCGATCCACGAAGCAGAAACCAGCCCGTGTAAGAGACGTTTTAGCTGCAGAAATGTACTCAGTTGACAACTGAGTACGTTTCTACAAATTTCACAACAGAGCCATGTCAGCTCCAAATAAAGGGTGCATATGTGTCAGGCAGCATGCCAATGGCCAAATATGTGGCCATTGGCAAGGTAACCCGATGCAAAAATAATAAATGTTTAAACCCAGCGCAGCCACGCGCAAATGGGCTGCACTGTATAAAACATAAAAATGAAGGTTATAAACCCACAAATGTGGGTTTTATGCAATACATGGAATGACAATGCAGGGAACAGCAGACCAAAAACAACATGGCCACCGTGTAGTGGTTGCTAAGAGGGGAAGCTGAGTGTAAGAAATGTAACTAAGCACTAGTAGGCAATCTCATGTAAATGAGGGTTAGGATACTGAATCTCACAGTCACATAGCAAATGAGCACAGTCTGAGTAGTGTAAGAGATACATAAGGGGGAGGAATAGAGTAGGAGATAGGTGACATCACAGGGGGGAATGATAGAAAGAAATGCAGTTCATTGGAGGTCAGTGTTACATGACAGATGACAGACACAGATCAGGGAAAGAGGAGTGCCACAAGATAAGTCTGGGAAAGTCAAGAAATGGAAGGTGTACACTGTTACTTACACTAAAGTTTCTTGCTGGGTGTGCATGTGCACGTGTGCACGCCATGAAGCGCGAGTAGGGCAGTGTGCACGCGTGTAAGGCAGACTGAGCATGTGGGAGCATGTTGGTAGATGTTTAACACTGTTTGTGCTGGTGTGCGCGTGTGTAAGGCAGACTGAGCATGTAGGAGCCTGTTGGCAGACTTGTAACACTGTTTTCGCTGGTATGCGCGCGTTTTAACCCGAATAAGCAGATTCTGAACCGTGTAAGAATGTGTGCCCACGTGTAAGCCACTGTGAGCGTGTTTCTGCTGGTATGCACGTTGCTCCCCCCTGAGGAAACAGAAAGGAAAAAGGAAGCAACAGAATTAGTAGGAAGCTAGCAGGGAATACTGCTGAAGCTAGCAGGTGAAAATAATTAGAAGCAGGCAATTACACAGGCAGAATAGTAGCCCAGCCCAGCACTTAAAACTCTGCAAACAGCAGTGCAGGATGTTTCTCTCAAGAGACACTGCAAGACAGGAGTAAGCTAATAGAAGTGAAAACTGAAAAAGCTTCACTCAGAGCAGAAATGTTAGGGGCTGCCATAGCTGTCATAATGAGACATAGGCGACTTGCTGAGGGTGGTGACAATGCAGATGGTGCCAGACAACCCACAGTGAGGAGACGGAGAAGAGTGTACAGGCCCAGGGTCACCTACCACGAGTTACATGAGCTGGAGATAGTAGAGCGCTATAGAGTGGACAGAGAGCTCCTGCAGCAAATAGTTGAGCTGTGCAGGCCACGCCTCACACACAGAACCAACAGAGGAGAACCCATCCCAGTGGAAACCAAGGTATGTGTTGGCCTAAGAATACTAGCAACAGGTACCTTCCAGAGACCAACTGGTGATATGATGGGGATATCACAGGCATCAGCCTCCAGGGTACTGCACCAGTTCCTGGATGCCATGTCAGCACATGTCGGTGATCATGTATATTTCCCCAATGCCCGTGAGGTATTGGCCAGCAATATGCGTCTCTTCCAGCAAATAGCCTGAGGTAGTGGGTGCAATAGACTGCATGCACATACGCATCAAAGCACCAGCTGGTGAGCGGGGTAGGGCCTACATTAACCGCAAGGGCTTCCCCTCCATCAACTGCCAGGTCGTGTGTGATGCCCAGGGCATAATAATGAATGTGTGTGCTGGCTGCCCTGGGAGTTACCATGATTCCCACATCTGGCATTTGACACAGCTGTACCAGACATTTGCCAATGGAGACATCCCACATGGACACCTAGTGGGGGATGCAGGTTATGCACTGGAGCCGTGGCTGATGACACCCATCAGAAATGCACACACACCTGAACAGGAACGCCATAATGAGGCACATGAACAAACACGTAATGTAATAGAGCATGTGTTTGGGCTGCTCAAGTCACAGTTCCGGTGTCTGGACACATCTGGTGGAGCCTTGCAGTACACACCAACTACATGTACCCAAATTGTCATGGTATGTGCTATGCTACATAATATGATCTTGCAAAAACAGCTGCAGCAGGACCAGCATAGGGCTGGGCCAAACAGCCCCCCACCATTGCCAAGGCCATCACAGGCAGAGCATGACTCGGAGGAGGAACAACCTGAGCCTGCCCCAGTAGGCAGAAGGAGGCATGCTCAGTATGCCCTGGCCTTGGCAAAGAGGCAACGTATAGCACATACACTGGCTCAGTAGGAACCCTGGGAATGATATCCCCTCTGACTCACTCAAATAATAACATGGATGCCTAAAATGACATGACCTGCTCACAAACATGTACAGGGAGTGTAATATGCGCATCCGACAGAGGCAGCCCTGCAGCACCACCTGAGGCATGAATGCCATGTGTTAAGTAATGTAACACCATGTACTATATGCACACCTGAGCACCCTGACTAACATCCACCCTCACCAAGCATGAATCCACAAAATGATGATGGGATGATCAAGTGCAATAACTGGCTGAAGTAATGCAGTTAGTCAAAGGGGAACCAATGTGTTTCAGGCTGGGAAGACATGCGGAGCATGACATGATGCACCACTTGCTAGCGGTGGTGTGCACCTATCAGTCCATGCCCCATGGATACTGGCAAAGGCTGTCAGTACCCACAGCATGCCCTGAATAGGTAAGTCTCAAAACACAAACCCACCTTCATAGGTACCACAAGGGATAGGAACCTAGATGTAATGCTACCCAATGCCAGAAGTCTAAACAGCAAGATGTGTGCAGTGTAAACGCACACAGTATGGAGAATGTAGATATCAGTCCTGTAATAGAGAACTGGGTCAAGGCTCACATCAGCACCCTAACACTACCAGGTCACACCTCATACTGTGCTGTACAGCCACAAAACATGGAACAAGCTACAAAAGGAGGGTGACTAGCAATAAATGTCAAGGATAACCACACCCCCATGTTGGTACCACAACCAGAAGCAGCATGGATTAGCCATGGTCAAATACCAATGGCTAAAACCGCCTCCTAGTATATAGCCTGCTGCAGACTACTGTCCTAATACCAGGAACTGCACCTGGCCTATGTTGGAATACATGAATATATCAAGCCCCCCAAACCACATTATATTGCTTGACTGAAAATACCCAGATATACACCGGGAGCATTATACTAGCACCAACACAGTTGGAGAAAAGTTCCCAGAATCCACAAACCAAAATGCCCAGGAACAACATACCACTCCCACAAGAGGGGTAAGCATACTGGATGTGATAATCAGCAACATGTGTACTGGATGGCAAGATGAGAAGTGTATCCTTCACTGGTAAGACCAGACCATAGAGTAATCACACTGGATATACACATCCCGACCCCAGTCCCTGGCCAGAATACCACAGTGAAAAACATGTGTAAAGCATAGGTTGCACCCCTCTAAACTGATGTGGAATCCACCAAAGGCCCTGTGCAAGTGCAGAATATGGGACACACCACAGAACATGTTATACAGGCATTCCATAAACACAGCCAGGAATGCTTGGAGTATGCAATCACAAATAACAACAAGACACAATGCCATACACGCAGGCATCTGGCATGCTGGACTCCAGCCATTACCAAACCATGCAAGAGAATGAGGAAGCTACCACATGATAGAGTAAACATAAAAAGGGAAGTAATCACTGATCAGTAGTATGGCAATAACATATGTCCACACATACAATCCACTAAGGCCAGCCACAACAAGTAGAATCTGTGACTCCAGAGTCAATGTGACACCTGTCCCAAGTACACAGACAACCACAACTCCCCCCAATAAATACAAATATATGTAATAGATGCAACCATGTATCCAAACCGAGGCTGAGCTCGCCCAACTCAGTACTGTCAAAACTAGTCAGGAGGAGAAGGTAACCACATACACCACAAACCCAGTCCCACATAGACCTACCACAACTGTAAACCAAACACATAAACACAGAAAAACATTCCCAGAGGCCCTAATTACAAACACACCACACCAACAGAAGCCTCCAAAGCAGATCACAAGCAACCAAAACCTCCAAACATAGCACATGCAACACATAG
Source organism: Protopterus annectens (assembly GCF_019279795.1). NCBI lineage: Eukaryota > Metazoa > Chordata > Ceratodontiformes > Protopteridae > Protopterus > Protopterus annectens. The sequence goes on along the minus strand of NC_056731.1, from coordinate 1,991,477,942 downwards.
TACACAAAGCTGGTGTGCCAAACAGTCACAGGCCAGGAGGAGAAACAACATGCCTGATACAGTTGTAATAGGTGTCTGTATAGGCAGACACACTGCTGTCCCACTCACCAGACTGAACAAGGGAAAGGGTACAGTAAGCTGCCTGTAGGCTGCCACAATATGCCACATAACACAAGTACGCAGGTCACCCCAAAGCAAGCAGAAATATGATGCACTCAATGTTTATGCTGGTGTGAATGACCTGAGATGTACCTCCCTGGTCTACATGAAAAGAGACATGGATGAGCTCTCTGAGTATGTACCCCAGGCCGGTATGACACTGGCCGTGTGCAGCATCCAACCCTCACCAAGAATGATGCCACAGTTCAAACACAGAATGATCATGTTTAACAGGTGGCACAGTTACAGCTGTCAGTCCAAGAGGGTGTAATGTCTGCCTGCTTGAGATGTCAAGCATGACAAGCCATGCTGCTGTTCCAGGGATGGCTTTCACCTGTTACCCCTGTGCATCTGGATACTGGATAAGGCCTTTGTCACCTCCATAGAGCCGTATGTAGGCAAAGCCAAAATGACTACCCACCACGCTAGAAAACATAAGTGGTAAGAAACATAAGGGTAATGCTGACCAATGCCAGATGTGTAAAATGCAATATGCATGCCTCTGAGGCACTTCCCAGTATGGAGAACATCGATGTCTGTGCAGTGACAGAAGCCTGCTGCAAGCCTAGTGATAGCACACCAGCACTACCAGGTTATACCACATATCATGCGTTATGGCCCCAACACCTGGACCAAAACATCAAAGGAGGGGTGTATCCATATGCAGCACAGACACCCATATGGCCAGGTAACTGACAATGCACAAAGCAGCAGAGACCACCCATGTGCACTTAAGTGTAGTCAAAACTGCTGTACAGTCTGTAGCATGTGACAGACCACACTCTCACACACAAGAACTCCACCCAGACATCCTGAAGACACTGGACAGTATGAATGTCCCACCAAATACCAGACAAGGTACACACAAATTACCACATAGGTGGCAAACCATTATGTATGCAAGGAGTAATCAGGGACCTAGGGACACAAGTCGACAGTAATCTGTCATGTGACAATCACAGTGCCAATGTGGCTAGGAAGATTGTCGATATTGGACACCGTATCATGAAAGGATTCACATCTACATCGACAGAGGTCACTGTGCAGCTGTACTGTTCCCTTATCAGACCCATAATCTAGTACAATGACTCATATGGGATGTACCGTACGTGACACCTGCAGCGGTTCGGAAGACCTCATAGTTACCCCACCAAAAGGATAAAGGGTGTGAAATATATGTCATATGCTGCCTGGCTGTAGACACCCCAGCTGAATGCAGTCACAGACTGCCTACACAGAGGCATTGTATGTCTATTGTACAAGGCCATGTCCAACACAGGAGTAATGGACATGCTCCACCACAGGAAATCAAAGCCATTGGAGCTGTGAGAGTGACAGATGTCAGCCTCAACACATAATGAAATAGGATGTGCTGGAGGGACAGATACATAACCCAGAGGCTCCCCACACCCAGAAACAGGATCCCAATCCATGTTAGGCAGAGCCCCTCACTGACACCCCTCATCAGGAATATTGCCAAGTGGATGGATGATTGTACATGTATACTGGGGGTCTTCACTGTGTCACGACCAGACAGAGGCACAGTAAAGAAATTCATAAATGGCCATAATAGTCACATAGCAAGGGGCGACGAAAGACACACATACTCTGGCTAGGCTTACTAATGCCCTAGGGTGGATACCCTAGTATGAACCCATGAACCTATGAAGATACAAATTGTACAGGACACTAAGGATAATCACAAGGCTTACTTAACTGATGGTAGGAACCATGTTGGGCATCCACAGATATGCTCCGAATCACACAGATATTACAAACAACATACCAAACACACACACATATTGCTAACATACAACCTGACAGGTGCAGTGCAACTCCCCCCCCCCAGAATGCAAAATATCTATCCCAGCAGACTGCTGGTCCCCTGACATTGCAGATGCTGAGGTAACAGCCATGATCTGCAAAGCAAAACACACAGCAGCAAAGGTATGTGATGGTGTCCTGGGCTGAGGCCAACATGGACTCCAAGAATAATGGAATGCTAAATCACACTACTGCCCAATGTCAGCCTTACCACAGGATATGTACCCAAAGAGCAGTGTACAACAACACTGGTCCTTCACAACAAAGGTGTTGCCTGAATGGATACTGCAAACTACCACCCCAGGATCCTGACAAGCTTGGTCTGCACAGGTATGGAAAGGATCAGTATGTACCACAGACATAAAGCTATTGTGGACCTACTGATACTGGACCCTACACAGTGTGGCTGTCGTAACTGCAGATCCTGCCCCTAAACATGTTTGACCCATTTGAAGCAGTCATTAAGGTCATTGATGAGGGCAATGTGGTCCACACAGTGTAGCTGGACCATGCATATGCTTCTAGACAATACCCTACGAGTTCAGTATGGATATGTTCACCAGCTTAAATATATACCCCTATGTCAGTAGAGGGGTTGCAAACCAGACCAAGGACAGAACTGACATGGTCAGACATGCTGCATCCATGTCAGACTACAAAGCAGATATGAGTGGCATCCCACAAGGCCTGGTCCTGGGCCCCCGTTCTGTATATATGTCACATAGGTATAGGCCAACATGGAAGGACTGTGACTGAATATGTATGCAGAGGAGTACAAACAGCCCACCATATCTGACCCCCAGCTGACACAAGCAACCCACAAAAGGGCCACCTACAAACAGACAACTGGAGCCATAGCCATGTCAGCAAGCTAATTGCAGAACTGTGTATAGACGACCACCGTGGATATACAGTAAGTGCCCACAAATTAGCACACAGGTGTTAACCCATTACGTACCTAACATGTAATGAGAGACCTGGGGACAAAAGGTGATAGATATCCTGCACTGGACAAACATGTGGCTGTAGTGATCGCAGAAACATACTATATACCCACCCAATCATGAAGGTTGTCAGATGTAGATAAGGGGAGGTCACTGCGGCTCTGCAGTCATCCTTCATCAGCATCACAATTGACTACAATAGCCCCTGTGGGATATACCTCAGCAGATACCTCCATCAACTGTAAAGTCCACAACAGTACCCCACCAGGAGTAGCAAAGAGCATGAACAGATGCCATGTGTTGCCTGAGTAAACAAAGTGCAGCCCCACACACTGCCATACTGCCCAGCTACAGGCAAGCTGTGCCTGATGTATGAAGCCATGTCCAACCTGGAATCAATGAACATGCTGCACCTTGTACAATCTGAATGGCAGTGAGCTATGCACATGAGAGACCTGAACCCCAGCACTGACATACATAGGACAAGCTGTACAGAATGATCCATAACACAGAAGGCACCCCCACTCTTCAGTAAACTCCCGGTACAGGTCAGCCAGAGAGTCACCTATCGTCACCCCTCAAGAGGAATCCTGATGAGTGGATGGGAGATGGTAGGCTAACCCTGGGTATCACTGTTATGTCAGAGGTAGACGGAGGCACAGTATACTAACCATGACATATGTCATGGCAAACTCCAGTTACAATGTGTGTCGAAGGACAAACACACCCTGTGACTAGCATCAGAAATGGCCTAGGGAACATCGCTAGTGTTTGCCAATGTCCACCCATGTTGTGGAATACACTACCAATGTTGGACGAGCCTGGTGTAGGTAGTCCATATCTGAACATAATGCAACATGGTCATATGTGCACAAGTGGCCCCTACACAGTCTGTTGTGCTCACTATGAAGATGTCAAGCAGTGATAGGACTAAAGCCCAGGATACTGTCCACCACAGTGAAAGTACTGAACCAGTACACTATACGGTACTACAGTGTTAGGTCACTATGAAAGTATGTTGACAACTGTCTGCAAAGTATCCCATGCAATCTCTGCAGGCACAGTATAATCCCTGTTGTGGCAGGCACGAAGCAGTTGGCCAGTTAGTACACAACATGACACCCAACACACAACCATAAATGTGAGATATTGTTGAAGTTCACACACACCCAAATATGTGGTGGACTTCAGAGTGCAACATATTAGCTCACACTGGGCATGCTCGCACACTTTGATAAATGAGGGATATGTCAGACAACATGCCATGGAAAGGCTGAACTGGGCATGCTCACACACTTAGGCCATATCTCCGTTTAGCAGTTGGCCACACATATCTGGTATTTGTACGTGTCATTCCAGGAACCAACCACAACACAGCAATCTGCCCAGTGCACACAGTAAATGACTACAGAGACATAAGTGATATAGTGGATGGCCATCATATGCAAACATCTTCCAGAGATACACAAGTTGGTCATAGGAACAGGGAATGCTATGGCAATAAAGACCTGCAAACAATAGAACAGCACAACAAATATTGTGCATCTGACAATTGAACATATGGGTGTAGAGGTCAATACTAGGCTTGTTGCCCTAGGGAATGACAGCTCAGCCAGAGTGTGCTTGGCATCTGCATCCCCAGTACAGTAGGCTACTATGCCACTGTAAAGTAGGTCACATAAGGCAACGTGTGAGGCTAGTGAGCTGTGCCTCTGTCAAGCAGGGGCACAGTGGAGATCCCAGGGTTTGAATGTTCTAAGCCACAGCCATGTTGTCGGTGTGTGCTGGAAGAGGGTTGCTGAGGATCTCTAACAGTAAGTGGCCGTCCATAACAGACTGAGGGAAGCCCTATCTGCATTCTCTGGACAATTCCACTGTCAACACTGTGTTGTGATGATTATGTGTGAATGAAGTGCAGTGCCGGAACTGTTCACAGATGTCCTCCCTCTGTGGGCTACAGCTCTGCAATGTATTAGCTCACTCTGTCTGTTGTACGGCTCATATATGGCTGGTGTACACCTGACAGATGTCTTGTTGTGGAGCAGTCATGGGTATATGTGGGATAGCATGATCAATGCAAACCGTACACATGCTCATAGAATGCAATTGTCAAGGATTATGCTGAGTGGCCAGTATAGTCCCCCAGCATGGGTCATTTGAAGTCGTCCACCCCAGTCTTCACAAGTGTAGAGTCTGCTTGTGCTAAATACAGTTTGTGTGCAGTGACAACCTTGCCTGGGGTGGAGATGGGATATGGATGTCCAGGGAAAGGTGGGTATGGTCAGATATCAACAATGGTGGTCTACCTCTGGTGTGGAACAGTGAGTACCCATGTTGCAGATGGACAGGTGCAATATGTATTCCCCATGTGGCTGTGGTGTGTGGTTCTGCCATAGCACATGGACCCACAAATTGTAGTGGCTGTAGGGTAAAGTGGTAGAGGCCTGAGTAGTTCTCACACACAATATGCCTGTACCTGATGTTAACAACTGGAATGGTGTATGTGAACACATGCATATCCCGGCACTGTTCCCAGGGAAGCTAAGTGTGTGTCCTGGATGTGGGTGTGGTGTTCTGGACTGGTTGTGTTGTGTGTTACAGGTCCTGTGGTCATGAAGCATGGTATAGAACATAACCTGCCAGTGCGATGTGCATATCTGACCCTGACGTAGGTGGTTGCAAATGCATATATATGCTATCCCCCACCTGACAGGTAGTACTAGATGTACATACCTCTGTCGAAATAAAGATGTCAGCACCCTATAAATACTGCAGGTGCAAACCAGATGCCCAGTAATTCGGTTAGCGCACTCTTATAATGCATCTCCTTCAAGTGTCATAATATAGGTAAGTAGGGGTTTGAATCCTGCAACTGCCCAGTGTGTGTGGAGGGGAGTTAGTGTGTGTGCAAGTCTGTGTGAGGGAGATGTCCCTTTTGGCAACTGTGAAAGCACTCTACAGGATGCACATTCCCCTATCTCAGCACGGATGATGTCAGCACCCTATAAGTACAGCAGGAGAAGAGAAACCTCCCAGTAATTTGAATAGCGTGCTCTGCTAATGCGTCTGTCACGAGTGTCATAACATAGTTAGGTAGGGGTTTGAATCCTGCAACTGCCCAGTGTGTGTGGAGGGGGGTTATCTGTGTGCAAGTCTGTGTGAGGGAGATGTCTCTTTTGGCAACTGTGAAAGCACTCTACTGGATGCACATTCCCCTATCTCAGCACGGATGATGTCAGCACCCTATAAGTACAGCAGGAGAAGAAAAACCTCCCAGTAATTCGAATAGCGTGCTCTGCTAATGCATCTGTCATGAGTGTCATAACATAGTTAGGTAGGGGTTTGAATCCTGCAACTGCCCAGTGTGTGTGGAGGGGGGTTAGTGTGTGTGCAAGTCTGTGTGAGGGAGATGTCCCTTTTGGCAACTGTGAAAGCACTCTACTGGATGCACATTCCCCTATCTCAGCACGGATGATGTCAGCACCCTACAAGTACAGCAGGAGAAGGGAAACCTCCCAGTAATTCGATTAGCGCACTCTGCTAATGCGTCTCTTTCGAGTGTCATAATATAGTTAGGTAGGAGTTTGAAACCTGCAAATGGAATGTGTGTGTGTTTGGATGTGGAGACTTTGTGTGTGTGCAATTCTGTATGAAAAACATGTGCTTTTTTGCAATCAGGATATCACACTACATGATGCACATTACCCTTTCCAAACAGTGATGATGTCAGCACCCTATACATACAGCTGGAGAAGAGACATCTACCAGTAATCCGAATAATGCAATCTGCTACAGCATCACTCTCAAGTGTTATAACATATAGGTTTTAGGGTAGGGTTTGAAACCTGCAAGTGGCAGCGTGTTGTGTGTTGGATGTGGAGGTGAGTGTGTGTGTGTGCAATTATGAATGAAAAACATTTTGGCAATCAGATCATCAGATGATGTCAGTACCCTATAAGTACAGCCAGAGAAGAGGGACCATCTAGTAATCCGAATAGTGCGCTTCGCTAATGCATCTCTCTCACGTGTCGTGACCTAGTTAGGTAGAGGTATGAATCCTGCAAATGGCAAGTGTGCGTGTGTGGGGGTAGTAGGGTGTGTGTAAATGCAAGTGTGAGAGAACAGATCCTTTTGGCAAATACTACAATACACCAGATGCTGCATATTCCCCCAGTAAACACAGGGGATGTCGCCACACTATCAGCACAGCCAAACAGGGCTAGTTGGCCAGTAATGCCAATAGTGCGCTCTGCTACTGGGTTTATTACCATTGTCAGAGTACAGATAGGTATGTTTTGGTAACCCACAACTGCCACGTGTGGTTGCATCACACATTATGACCTTGTGTGGGTCTTTGTGCATAACAATGCATGCCATTGCCTAAACCAGCAATGGCATTGCACACAGGATGTATGTGTGTGACACATACACATAAATACCTGTGATCTGCAGTAGTTACCATGTCTGACACATGCCTCGAGTGGATAAATGGTATTTGTAACACATAACAATATGACTGTGTCTTACTGTGCAGGGGCCGCACGCGGTATGTGTCTATACAGTGTGGGTGTATATGGTAAAATACCTACAGCAGGGGATACACATCTGGTCTGGGCCATATAGTCTACATGTAGTTGATGTACAGGTGCTGCATGTTCCCACCTGTTGTGGGAGTGGTAACATGTCATTCCACTGCAATTCAGTGACCACATGCTGGAAACCCTTCAACTAGTGTGTTTTTGCTACAGTAATGCTCACGCACAATGCTTAGCTGGATGCAGTCCAGCCATATAAAGACAGTTCTTGAGACTGTCATATTGCCAGTGTTGTTATGGAGGATAGGTGGTTTTCCTGTGTATGGGAGGGTTGTGTGTGCCAGGCTATGAACCAGACGGCAGTCCAACACACTGTTAGCTGCACATGAATAGGCCATGATGCTTTGTGCTGTGCCAACAACCTGGAGGTGTGTGTATCTGTGGTGCCTTGGGATACCACCCCCCTGTCCATGTGTGTTACATGAGTAGGGGACGACAGGCATGGTTTGAGGCATAACCTGGCAGTGATGGGTTGCACCTGTGAGCCATGAATCTGGTCTCTGGTACTGCACAGACATTGCAGTTCACCGTGCTGAGGACAGTGTTCAGTGCATGCATCTTGCGGTGTACACTGCTGGTGTTGTGTAGCAGCACTGTTAGTTTCCTAACCTGTGTGATACCCGTGGAGGTGGCTATGTAATCCGTGTCCTGCAGCATAAGGCAGTATGTGTGTATCAAGGAGCTTCGCCAATATACATTGGGCCATGGGTGTCATGTGCAAGCTGCCCCTTGCACATCATTGTGGCTTCCCTAGCATGTAAGCACACGTTGACAGCCAGCGGATACCCTATGAATGACATTGGGGACTGAGCAGAATGTAGACATACAACACCCTTCCTACATATAGTGGTAGCATACCTGGTGAGGGTATGATAGCAACCAAGATCAGGCTCATACTGGCCATGCCACATGCTGAGATATCCCTTCTGTGTTCCCTATCATGTAGTCCAGGGAGGTATGTCTCAGGTCATCCATAGTGGCATGGTCAATGACTGAGTCATATGTGTCCATGCCTCTGACTGACCTGTATGCATGTGTTTTGTGGTGGACCATAGTGCCCCTGAGGCATATCACTGTGACCTTCACCATGTACAGCCTGTTGAGCGGGACCCCACTGCAGCGGCCAAGACAGGTACCTGACACATCTGTAGCAGGTGTGTTGTGTAGCCCTACAGGCTGTGAGTGTGTGGCACATGGGATGTGTGTGCCATGTGTGGCATGTGCTCTGTTCTGACGTAACATATGCCTGTGTGCTAGCTGCGGAGGTGTGTGATGCTCAGGCAGGATGCTATTCTGAGTCCCCACGTATGCCCCAGTGTGTTCAGCTTGCTGTCAGTGCGTGTCTATGTCTGACTGGTATTGTAGTCACTGTAGTATGACATGCCACCTGACAGGGTATGGCATTACTGGGTTCAGAGTGCTCAGTCCCCAGATTGGCTATGTGGTGGCATCCCACACATGTGTTGTACATTCCTGGCCAAGGGTGATGGTTGACTGCATACATGTGGCAGCTGTGACATTGCCACATGACTCACATAAACCACAACTGGACCATATAGGTGATTCACAGGTTACCTTTGCACATGCTACCCTAGTAGTGCGATTGCCATGGTGAGTACCAACACATAGGGCCAATGGGGAACAACATACTGAAAGTTGTATGTGTGGGTGTACTGCTACTGTTTCATAGCACTGGCATATATGACTGCACATGTGGGTAAATGCCAGGTAAGACATGTGCAATGTGTCACAGGCAACGTACATGCAAACAGGACAGACAGTGAAGTTCTGTCATGTGTAAACTTGACATATGTATCGTACGCTATGCAGATGTCACAAGGAGTCCACAGAAGCACTATAACTCTGCATTGCAGGTGGAAGCAGTGTTCCAGGGAAAACCAAGCGAACATGCATGCAAACAAAGCTACATTAAGCAGGGCTGGAAGTAGTCCATTGTACAACAAAGAAGGGGTAACACTAACAGTAGGTAACAGTGCAAATATGTAGGCACTATCAACATGTACCCAGGAATGCACAGCGCAGATGCCCATGGTAGACATGATATTATGTCATAGTTAATTGTGATTTGGATTACATTGGCACTGCACACATATCAACATGTGCAAACATCCACATTGCATAGTTGTTGTGGGCAACTTGACACCATTACTGTACATGTCCATCATTGCATACCACTACTTGCATTAGCTTCCCCCCTGTGCTACCCATGTATGTGGCTATCTGTTGACATCCTTACCACCGGCATGCAATAATGTGCAGCTGTTACACTTTGGTACGTACTATGGGTGCAGATAACAATTCAGGACAGTCATACAGTTACTGCATCAGGCATGCTGGGATATACACACAGTCATATCAGCACACTGTACTGTTACCAACATGATACTACTAATACACTTCTATGTAGTCACCCTGTGCATCAGCAATGTGTTTACCTGTTCCCGCAATGATGTTGGAGATTGCAGGAGGTGGCACAGTGTCATCATATGCACAGGGTGTGAATTAGGTATGCCTGAGTCTGCCACTGATACCACCAATTGACATGTGTGTGTATGTGTGTTGGTGAGGGACAGCAGTACAGGGTGGGGCACTGTTGGTGCAGTGTGTGCATGTATGTGGTAGCCCTAGGTGTTAACATTTTGCATGTGTGTATGCACGCACACAGTTCCACCTCATGGCTGCCATATACAGGGGTTTGTGGACAGCCACAGACTGCACCTGGCAGGTCATACAGATCAGTGTCTGTGGGCATGGACACGGTACCTGTGCCCGGCAGGGGTGCTACGGACCGTATCCAGTACTAAGCCAAACTGGGTACTGTCATCAGAAGCGGGAGTGTGTTGACTGGACACAGGTCCCTGTTGGGACTGTCCAGAGCCACGTGCACGTGGTCTCCTGGGGCGTTCCAATGACAGCACAGACCCAGCATTGCTGGGGCTGCTACTGGCACTATCGGGGCATGTGCGGGCCTGTTGTCATCCGCGCCGACTGCCAGCTGCTGCTGTTGCTGGCATACGGCCACGTCGACGCCGCAACCGCCCACCATTGCCCTGGCTCATGGACATTTGGTTGTGGAACTGCTGTAATATGTCCCCACAACATCTGTCTATGACATCGGTGAAATTACGGATAGCATCCGCGATGTCACGCATACTGTCAGTCATGGCTGTGCGACATGGTCTCAGCTCCCTCAGACCCTGTCTGGTGTACCTTTCCATACGCGACTGTGCCTGCATGACAGCCCGAAACATAGCTGAGGTTGACAGACCTCTTTGGGCACGTCTGCCAGAGGCAGTATGCCCAGGGAGGCTCCCACGAGAACCCATGGGCAACTGTCTGTGTGGTACCATCGCAGGACCCTGCCCATGGCTGCTGTGTGGGGAAGCATGTGCCACAGATACCACATTACCCTGGTCAATGCCCACTGTATCCTGTCCATCACCTAGGGACAATGGTGACAAATGATGTACTGGCAGGATGACTGTGCGCAATGATGGGGTTGACAGCTGTGTACTGTCAATTGGCTGACCAATGGCGGACCCTGACACACCTTCCTGTACCATTACACAGATATCATCATTACCAGTACCTGTGGTACCAGATTCAGGTTCCCTGCTGCAGGACACCAGAGCAGCACCAGAACCTGTGGGAGGAAGACAGGAAACACAGTTTACAGTGTCCACACAATGTTACCAGTGATGCACTTATGCACACACGCACACATGCACACATGCACACATGGACACAGGCACATGCACACATGCACACATGCACACGTGGACACATGCACACATGCACACATGCACACATGCACACATGGACACATGCACACATGCACACATGCACACATGCACACGTGGACACATGCACACATGCACACGTGGACACAGTCACACATGCACACATGCACACATGCACACATGCACACGTGGACTCAGGCACACCTGCACACATGCACACATGCACACCCCGCAGTATACACACAGAGCACTACTGAGTTACACTAGTATTACTAGCACTATCAGGACTATTATAGGTATTGTTAAACACACTCACCAGCATGCATGGCCTGCCTTGCTGTAACCCTGGAGGGACCTGCAGAAATGAGGAGATTAATGTCAGTGGGCACAACTGTGCCATTGATACTGCATATGATACAGTGCAGTAGTACACCAGTTGCCTTTTACACATCAGCTGCTGATATTGCCAATGTCACACATGCACAATTACATACTATGTTGACAGCTACATACCACGGACACACCTTACACATGCATAAACTAACAGTGTACAGAACAGTCAAGTGTACATATGGCATATTACCTGCACGCTCCATGTCATGCTGATGTGTGGATCCAGCCTCCATCATGATGCAGGTGTATTGCTGTTGCTGTTCCGGGGCTGGAGCCACAACACTTAGGAGTAGCCCCTCCAGTCTGGTGAGGGGGGGATGTGTGGCCACCCCACCTCCTGTGGCAACCTGTTGCCTGTGGATATCCGACGCACGCTGACGGACATTTCTGATTAAATCACTGCAGTGATGTCGCACCTGCTCATATGTCCTATTATGCGTGCCAGTGTCATTTACCCTACGGACAAGGTCTTGCCACAGTGCAGCTCTCTCCTGCTGATTCTGGCTGGTGCGGGAAAACAGTATGTCATACTCCCGCACCAGGCTCTGGTGTATCTCCTCATCTTCCGCTGCAGAGTAGGTGGGATTACGCTGACGCACCATCTCCCTGGAAGAGAACACAAACAGGATATCAGCAGACTATGTCAGCAATATATGGCACACATACTATACATGATACTCAAGTGTAGTGATATACTACTACTCCCATATGTTGCATGTGTGTGTCTCGTGGTGGATACACAAGTACATGGCCAGATATCAGTGCTCAGCCAACACCTGTGCAACAATACCTGCCACATTCCATACAACATAGTAGCATGCCCCATCGGTCAGCACACTGCGACAGGTCCAATGCACAACCTCACTCTGGGGGTTCATAACAAGGTACTGTATGTGGAATGCCATCCACTAGTGTGATGTGGACACAAGTTACTCGGCCTGGATATACATATCCCACCACCACCAGCACAGTAGACTACTATGATATGTATGTGATTAGACAGTTATTCACTTGTTAGGACTAAGATGGTATCCATGCAGCCCACTGGGCCAGTGGAAGCCACAACCCACACTGCTGACCCCTTTGCGAATGCTTTCCACGGACATCCCACAGATAGCATGGAACTTGCACACACATTTCTAACCCAGACACTATATAAAAAGGTTAGGCATCCTGTCCGGTGGACCCCAGCCAGAGGCAGATTGTATAACAATAGCAGGAGGCTACTGCAGGACAGAGCAGATTCTCATTAAGGGAAGGCATCTGTGGTCAGCACTGGTAATATGCTACGGTCTCTCATAACAAAGGCCACGGCCTACTCTGGGAGGGAAATGGCCACAAACACTATAGATAACCACAAGGCCTTCTTCAGTTATGTTACACATATGGACCAAATGCCTCAGATATGCTCTGAGTTAATAAACACCTACTTAACATTCACCGAACACACAGATATTGACAACATTCTTGCAGACAGGTTCGGTGCACGTATCCCCCCTCCTTCTCCCCCACAAGTTGAAATACTTATCACAGCTGAATGTAACCTCCCTATCATCTCACATGTCCAGGTGAGGGCCGCCCTCAGCAAAGCAGAACACACAGCATCACTGTGACCTGATGGTATCCCTGGATGTGTGCTACGTGCACTCCAAGAGGACATACAACCGCATATAAGACTGATATTTAACCTTGGCCGTACTACAGGATATGTACCTGGACACTGGCATACAGCAACAGTGGTCCCACACCACTAAGGAGGCACCTCTACTGACCCTGGGAACTACCACATCATAAGCATAACTGGCCTGGTCTGCTAAGCTATGGAATTATTCAGTATGGGATGCATATACAGCGATATTGGGTACCTGCAGACACTTGTTCCCGGCCAGTTTGCCTTTGTGATGGGCTGATCCTGCCTTTTGAACCTGGCTGACCTTTCAAAACAGTCACTACAGTCATTGATGAGGGCAACGCACAGACAACTGCTTCCAGGATCATGGCCTAACACTGACTGACATGTAATGTATAGTCATCCCCTTTTGGTGGAACTACGTGCATACAACATATCACATGGACATACCTATAGATACAGACCTATGACACATTTGGAGGGTTCACAGTATGCAGACTATTAACCTGCTACTTTACATTACCTGTGTTTTTCGCAGCTGGTTGCGTTACCACTACTTCTGCTTCCTGCTGCTGCTGGCACGGCTTGCTACTGTCACTGCTGACAGCTTAGACTCAGTGTGTAGCGTGTGTATTTTTTTTTCTCTCACTCTCTGTCTCTGTCTCTGTCTGTCTCTCTCCCTCTGCCTGCTTCCAGACAGTGCAATGAACGTATCGCATGTGTGGAGTGTTAGTACAGGATGCTTTTGTAGGTATCTGCATAGGTCCATGTGATGGCCTCTGCACCAATTGTAAGCCAGCATTTGCTAATTGCATGCAGCCAGTTGTGTACTGATTGCAGTTCTCACTGTGATTTCAGGACAGTGCTATAAAAGGGTATGTGAGATAGGCATTTCCCTTTCAGATTGTAAGGGCGGGGACCATGCTGGTATGCTGTGGACACTGTTCTGTGAGTGGAAAGGTTAGTATCTCTCTCATGATTCAGGCTGTGTTGTAGATTCACATTTCTCCATTCCTCTCTCCTGTTCCCTGTAGTAAGTGTGTATGCACAATGACACCTACAATTATATATACATATATATATATATATATATATATATATATATATATATATATGTAAATATACATACATTTATATATGTACATTAACTGACATTATTACCTACTAGCTACCAAATAGCATGGCTGTTTCTGTTTACACACTACTATTATGGAAATCCACTAGTTTTGACAGTAATTCTAAATGACATGCTTTGTGTACTACACATCCTATATTCCCTTTACATTCATTCCTACTATTACATGATATATTTATTTTAGCACAATGTTATTGTATAAGAGTCATGGCTTAGTGGTAGGTTATGCAGACTACTGTTTCCTGGGTTCGGAACTGACAGTGGGATTTTATTTTGCTTTTGAGCTGACTACAGGACATGTCAATCAGAGTGACTAAGGCACTTTTAAGCAGTTGTAACCGGGTTAGCGCTGGTTTGCGCGGAGCTCATGCATGCACACTGGCGTTTAGCTCACAAGACACATGCGCACACCCGCTACAACCGCTAACAGTGCTTACTCTGGTGCACACCGCTATTTTCTTTGAAAGAAATGAAAATGGGGAGACAGGAAAGTGGTGAAAAGGGGTCACAAAGAGGGTAAGACAGTAGGGAAACAAGCTTGGGATTTGCAGGAGGGATGTAGGTAAGGCCCATAGCAGCCCATTTCTTCATCAGCAACAGCTGTGCATATGTATCTAATTTGGTGTGACATTTGAAACCTTCCACCCCTGAGAGAGGTGTCAGGACAACAATAATACTTGTTGTACAGCCAATTGTAATTGATAGTGTCCATGTCCAGCAGACATGTGTGCAGAATGGGCAGCTATGTATGGGGCGTAATTTTTTGTGGGTACAGAGTGCCCTTTTTTTTTTTTTTTTCAGGTGAGAGTGGTATGTCAGGTGAAGGAAGTCGGTATAGCTGGGGAGGTAGGTTGGGTAGGTCAACAGACAAGACAAACAAGACGCATACAGGGGCGGTGTATGACACGTGTGGGGGGGTTACACAATTGACGGGGACGGAGGTTTGGATATCCAGAGCCCATGAGCCCACAGATGGCAACAGTGGAACTGATATCCCCACCCATGGGCAGTTGCCACTGTTCCTTCACTGCCCAGGACGGGGCTGTGCTGGGGGCTGTGTAGGCCGGGCAACAGGCATGCCCGTATGTTGTGCCACCTGTGCCTCAAGCTGGCGTAGGGGCCCAAAAACAGAGTCCTGGATCTCCCTACACACCACAGTCCGGACGCTACGGAGGGTGAGTGGTGGTTCTCCTCTGGCCACACTTGCAGAGGGGGGATGAGCCACATCCCCTGCAGCGCTTCCACCCACAGGTGGCACAGGGCCACCGGAGGAGGGTCCAGACTGGGCACTAGTGCCAGGTGCACTTGCCAGCTGATGTGGGAGAGGTGGGTCCGCTGGAACCCGCCTTCACTGTCGTCCTATGTTTTGCATTATGTCATGACAGTTTGGGTTAGTGACATATAATACCATTCACAATTAGTTGTAACAGCATGCATTAGTATTCCCATTAACCAAACACCCAGATATTCACACCACTGAACAGTGAGCATAACACATGCATAATTTGGACAGCAATACACAGTCCAACAACATGCAGGGTTGATTGATGGCAACAGGCCATCAGGTTTGGATGTATGAACAGGGCAGATGCATCAATGGACATGCAAATATTTATGACCCAACAGGACAAATGTCCAGGGGTGTTAATTGTGATTGCACATACCATTTTCACGTGGAATGGGTTTTATGTGGTTATAGGGTGGGGTGAAGAAAATAATATTAACACCTTCGAATACCAATACATATGCTGTACATTTCTAATAGCTGCACATATATACACACTACTGTTCTAACTACAGTTTCCTATATGATAACTACTTCAACTTGGTGATAGGACTGTTACTGCTACATCAATATACATTTTATTGTTCTTCATACACATTCATATCTAGCTTTGTTCAGCTACATCATCCTGCTACATTTGCTTTATATAGCTATAGACAACTGTGGATGTTTGGTATGTCAGACAATCATACTATCTGCATATTGCAGACTGAGAGCAACATATCCAGATTTTGGGATACACATTCCAGCTGCAGCAACACTTTGAACAGATTTAGCTGTTTGGTTTTGCTTCTCACATGCATTTCATTCTGTACTGACTGCAGTATACTTTATTCAGGGTTTATTACTACTTTATTGGTGGATTCATGACACTTTCTCACACTCTCTCACTTGTTTTCATTTAACTATTCAGGATGGTACTTACTCGAGGCTTTATTGACATGTTTTACCTGTAGTTATTACAAACCTTTCCAGCAGTCTCACTTATGTCATGTTTCAGTATTTCAACAGGGGTATATTTCACACATGTGATTTGCTCATCTTCTGCAGCTGTACTTTTCAGCCTGCTGCAGGTTGTGTACTATTATATTACAGGTGGGGGATCTTTATTTCAGACTTTATTTCAGACATTTTCATTTTTCTGTTTGGATTACAGACTGCAACACACTTTTGTAATCAAACAATACTTGCAAACACTCTTACACTTGTTACTTGCACATTCTATTACTTAGTGACTACACTGCACTCTTTTGCTAACTGTCATACTTTTATATTTCTTTACAGTTACTGGGAGAGGATTACTGACCTGCCTGGTGGCGCAACCGCACCAGCCTATCGCCATAGGCTCTGCGGTTCGCAGAACGGACACCTGCAGCTGTAATATAAATGAAGTAATATTGGAATACACATCTCCATAATATCAGCTAGTTTAATTTCTTACATGCATAATTACATGTAACTTACTCAGTAGTGGGGCGTTGGGCATTTGCTGGGCCTCCTGGATCCAAAGGTTCAATTGGTCCTGCTTGCATCTCTTCAGGTCCGCATGGTGGTGACGAACCTGCTCACCAGTCCTTGGAATCCCTGTGGCACTGGTGAGATCATGAGCCAACTGGTCCCATGCCTCAGCCCTATATGCTCCCCACAGGACCTGGCCCAGCATGAGTTGGGCCTCATGATTGTGGACTAGGAGCCAGACCATGTATCTGGACTCCTCAACGCCCCACCTCTGTGCTCGAAAGCAACTACCCTCACCTACTCCTGTCATTCTGGCTGCAAGTCAGTTCTACAATTGTTTATGCTGTGTATTCCCGCCTATGGGGCTTATATAGGCCATTTTTCCCGCACATATCTGTAATTGGCCATTTTGGAATTGTATCAACTTCACAAAACCTGCTTTGTCATGCTCCACTTTGTATTCATTCCTATATATTTGCTATTACTGCATTTATAGGTACTGCTGTCATGGCTTAGTGGTTCAGTACCTTGACTATGGTGTATAGTATCCTGCGTTCGAACATGGCCACTGCTTTTTATTTTTTATGACTGTCTAGACAGGCTGAGGGGTGTGTCTGTGTAAAGGCAGTTTTGATACGGCTTGCTCAACGTTGCCCATCGGTTAGCTTGTTGGCGCGGTGCGCAGCTTCGCGCAAATGGGTTACGCTGGTTTATGCCTCATTTGGCTATCAGCACTCATATTACGTGCAGCTCAGCTAGGGGCACACAGTTTCAGCGTGTTAAACCACTGCTCACCTACGGGCACTCATTTTGCACCTGTTAAACCACTGCTCACCTACGGGCACTCATTTTGCACCTGTTAAACCACTGCTCACCTACGGGCACTCATTTTGCACCTGTTAAACCACTGCTCACCTATGGGCACTCATTTTGCACCTGTTAAACCACTGCTCACCTACGGGCAGATGCACTCACCTTGTTAAACTGTAGCTCAGCTATAGGCACATCTGGCATCTTTTATTATTTTGTTATCTCACATTTCTTCAAAGTAAATGGACTATTTCATTACATTATACATGAACTATGATTTTATATGTGTACATGTTTGTCAGGGACTTGTTTTGTGCTTATTTTACTAGAAATAAAAATTGGTGTTGTGGGGGCTTGAACCATGAATGCCTGCTCTTCAGCCGACGTCTCTACCGCTACACTATTGCTTCTTGGCTTACTTTGCTTATTTAGTTCTTATATCCTTTTCCACTGACTGCTAACTGTGGCTAAGCTACCGGCACGCCCGCGCAAATGAGCGCACTCATGGTCAAACATCTTTACGATTAAAAAAAAATATATAACATGTTCATTTATATATTTTATGTTCATAGTCTGTGGGGGCATGTGTTGTGTTGTGTTTATTCACATTTCCATGGCGAGTGTCGTGGGTGTTTACTTTGGGCAATTTTACTCTTCTGGGGGCGTGTCCGCTTGCAGGGCTTGGCCTACGGACACGCCCCCTACTGTCTTCCATGGACCGTGTTAGCCTTAGGTGTGATTCAGCATGCTCTCATGAATATGCAGAGCATGCTGACATCACTCCATTTAACTGCAGCCTCCGTGTAAGAGTTATAACTCTTACATGGAGGCTTCGTGAATCCTGCCCTGGGTTAACACAGAGGCATAACCAGTGTGATTTAAGGTAGGGTTTTTTGTTTGCTTTTAAATAGGTTAGCTGAGGATTGAAAAGTTAGGTGAATAGGGAGGGCATTCCAGGTTTTATCCACTGTAATAGAGAACAATGAGTCACCAGCTGAATTATTGGTTTTAGCTATTTGTACCAGTAGTTTGTTAGATGAGCGTAGGGTTTTGAGATTATTATAGGGGGTGATTAGGTTAGTGAGTATTGGTGTATTTGTAGGTTGATACACGATCATATGGGCTACTATTAGCTGGATCAATAGTATTAGATTTGACAATTCAGTAATTTGGAAATTACTTCTC
This sequence comes from Protopterus annectens, assembly GCF_019279795.1. Lineage (NCBI taxonomy): Eukaryota > Metazoa > Chordata > Ceratodontiformes > Protopteridae > Protopterus > Protopterus annectens. The sequence goes on along the minus strand of NC_056731.1, from coordinate 1,991,458,763 downwards.
TTTTCTTCCCCCAAATCCCATTTCCATGAAAGAAATCAACATTAAAATTTCTTCCTTAAATAATACCATGATTGAAGTTAGTCACATACAAAAACTGCTTGGCAAAACAATCAATGACAATCATAAATTCGATTTACATATCCAGAACACCATCAAAAAAAAGAAGCAAAACTAGGTTCCCTATGTACAGTAAAGAAATTACTAACAGATTTTGCTAATATAACTCTAACTACAATTTACCTCTTACCCTCTCTCCTATATGGAGCCCCTAGCATGACCAACCTGCAAGCCTCACTTAGTTTTAAACTTGAACAGTGCTATAACACAGTCACCAGATTTGCTTTCAATAAACCTTACTGGACACACCACTGTTTAGCACTAAAAACATTTAACTGTCTCAGCCTTCCTTACCACCTATATTATACTCACCTTAACCCAAAAAAAACAAACAGACCCCATCTGTCTGCCCAGCAATTAAACTCCTATTCCAAAAAATAAACAACTATGTACCATCTACAAACCACAAAGGGCTGCTGGAGTCAATCTGTATTCCAATAGTGTAGCTAGGACTTGAAATAAAATTCCTATATCAATCAGGTCTATCACATACCTTTATCTTTTCAAACCATTAATAAAATATGTCCTCATCTCCTCCTGCCTTTGTAACTGCTCTTTACCTGGGACACAGCTCTCTATCACCCTTCATCACCTTTCTTTTTCCTGCCTTTAAAGCATTAAATCACTTAACCTGCTTATCCCCTTCTAATAGCTCACTTTATTGTAATTCTTAAACTACTATACCTGCTTCTAATTAGCACAACCAAGTTACTACTTCTCTGGAAACACCCGAACTTGCTAACCTTCTGCAATACCTCACTCTATTGTATTTCTTAAATTACTCTTCATATCTTATACACCACTCTGTCTGTAAAGTGTCAGTACAAGGCTTGCAAATTTAATGCTTGTGAATATCAATACAAATTTTATTATACTATTATGCATTATATTCACTGGAACTGCATTATAAAACTTGTTATTGTAAACATTGACTACATTAAATATGATACCTTGGAGCTTTTCTCCCTGGAATTCCACTGAAAAAGGGCAGTTGTGCCCGGTTTCACTTTCCAGGTAAACACATGTCAATAAATAAATAAGTAAATCAGTAGATAAATACATAAAATATGCCCTACTATTATGAGTAGGGTATTTTATTTATTTTGCTTAATCTGACTATCCTCCAAATCAGTTTCTGAGAAGGGTAAACTCTGGATCTTTTGGAGTCACCATACATCTCTGCCACAACTCAAGGAAATGGGGAAAATTCCTTCTCCAGAATTACCTCATACATAAGTCTGGGTATTACCCCAACAAAGTGCAGTGCGTCCATTAGAGTAGGAAATGTATTTAAGTTTATAAATACTTAGTAAGCTATTGAACTCTGAGGATCTTAAAAAACCTAGTCTTTCATTCCCATGGGAATTTTTGGCCTTTCTGTTTTACATGTGATTAACCTAAACGTGGTCAGAACTAGGGTATGTTGGGGCAGTTAGTTATTATTCCTATCCATGAAGGAGATGAGTGCTAAGATGTGGTTCCCATCTCGTTGTCCAAATTACATTTAAATAGAGAAAGAGAAATACTTTATTTGATATGGAGTGGAATATGGTTCCATTGACATGGTGTTCTCTGTAAAACATAACTATCTCTCCAACATGTCCTATCTATGATATAAAAGAGATTGAGATCCTCTGAACATGTGTTCATGCTACCATTGAACATGAGAATGTGTGATAGATCAGAAAGGATAGGGTTTCTTAAGGCTTTAAACACAAACAGTGGTCACCTCTTAGCAGCCTATATGATACTGGTAAGAGGAACAAGGCTTTGAGATGGACTTCATAATTTTTCTGACTTAGATCCTTGGTATTCTTAGTGAGAATGTGTTGTGCTCTTTCCAGATGTGACTTGTGTTTGGATAGGTATACATTGTTGCTTTCCTGTTGGTATATGAATAAACAAGTCTTCATGGATTCTGTTTAAGCAGCTTTATTCTATACAATCACATCACTGTAAAGGCTTATTGACTATGACTTAAGCAACTTATATACAAACTAAGATGGGTTGCCAGTTGGCTCACTGACAGAACCCACACTGTGAAAGTAGCAGACTCCAAATCCAACTTCAGACCAGTGACAAGTGGAGTACCACAGGGTTCAGTCCTGGGTCATCTCCTGTTTGGTATCTACTTCTCTGAAGTACAGGCTAACACAGAAGGTCTTTGGCTAATGAAGTTCACAGATGACTGCAAACTAGGAGCCATAATCAAAACTCCAAAAGATGTGGACATCGCTGATACAGATGACTGGTGTCAAAGCCATGGCCTCAAGCTCAATGCCAAAAAGTGCATTGTCATCCCTTTTGGTAAAAACCTGTACCCATGAACTACCACATAGGCGGTAGTCTACTTAACACTGAAAGTGTGATAAGAGACCTTGGGACACAGGTGGACAGTAGTCTCTCCTTTGATAATCACATCGCCACAGTAGTCAGGAAATCCTTCTACGTAGCACACCTCATCACAAAAGGTTTCTCATCCAGGAAAAAAGAGGTCATTGTTCTCCTCTACTCATCACTCATTAGACCCATTATAGAGTACAATGCCCCTTTTGGTATGTACCTCACAAGACATCTACAACAACTGGAAAGGCAGCAGAAATACCTCACAAAGAGGATTTCCAGCCTCAAACAGATGCCCTATGCAGACAGTCTCAAAAAACTGCAGCTTTACTCCATCGCATATCACCTACTCAGAGGTGATCTTTGCCTAACACACAAAGCTATGTCAAACCCAGAGCTTTTAGACATGCTTCACCTAAAGAAATCCCAGTCCCTCCGAGCTATGCGCTCTAGGGACCTAAACCTTGTCACCACAATAAACAGAACATGCTGGAGGGATAGATTCCTGTCCCAGAGACTTCCCATACTCTGGAACAAACTACCTATCTATATCAAACAAAGTTCCTCATTAGCACTCTTCAAGAAAAATCTTGATGACTGGATGGGAGATAGGAAATTCACCCTGGGGATCACATCTGTGGCTCTGCTTGACAGTGGCACAGGAAAATAATTTTCTTGGGTGCGAAAGCCAGGGTACCTTTTGGCTAGGCTTATATAGGCTCTAGGGCCAATAGCTTAGTACCTACCTATGAACCAATGAACTACTGTGATCATACATGCTCACTCACTGTTTTCTTCTACAAAATAGCACTAGGGATTGCATGTGTCTAGAATTTATACGTGCACACACAGCCTTGCAGGTTCTTAAAGACATAGCACACACACACACACACACACACACACACACACACACACACACACACACACACACACACACACACACACACACACACACACACACACACATTACACTCTGAGCTACATCCTACCTCTTTGAGAAAGAGATCACACAATTTGTCATGAAAGTATTTAGCATGCAGAAATCGCAGATAATCAGTAGACATGCATTATACAATACTAAGTACACAAACACACACACACACGCGCACACACACACACACACACACACACACACACACACATATATATATATATATATATATATATATATATATATATATACATACATATACAAAATCAAGTCCACATTGCTGTGTATTTCACACTAGGTTTAGAAACTCATCCATATTGTGTGTCATAAAATTGGGAATTAGATTTAGTAACTGGAACAGTTTCTGCAAAATGGTTGACCTGTGGAATGTTCAAATTATTTTCTGGAACAGAATCAGACTTTTGAACAAATTCTGGTCTGGAAACAATGTCTGACTCATTCTTTGATTTAGAGTTTGCATCACAGATACAATGTTGTGATTGCAATGATGATATCTCTGGTACAGGCAAAAGATGTTTGCAATTCCTCCCATACTCCACAACCTTGGAGCTTACCAAATAGGATCTCGGCTTGGCACAGATGCCTGTAATCTGCCGTAGTCGATCAAAACCTTTCGTTGTCTGGATTCATACCGTCTCTCCTTCCCTCAATGAATGAAGTAATCTGCTCAATTTGTCATAACTAGGTTTCTGGATATTATGCTTCTTAAACAATTGAACCTTGAGGGTTTTATTGTTCTTAGAATTAGGCTTCAACAAACTGGATGAAGTAGGTAGCGTAGTTCTAGTTTATCTGGAAAGTAGTCTTTGAGCAGGTGAGCCAAGAATATCATCACTATGAATGTTTTTGAGATTAAGTAGATGCAAGAATACATTGGTATTGTCACAGTTTGACTTCTCAAGTAATTGCTTTACACTCTGTACAGCTCATTCAGCTAGACCATTGGACTGTGGATATTCAGGACCAATAGTAATATGTACAAAGTCCCATTCTCGCACACATGTCTGAAACAACTGGCTAGTAAATTGAGTACCATTGTCAGAATAAAGTCTGTGTGGACTACCATGAACTGAGAAATGACGTTTCAACTTAGTGATAACAGCTGTCAAGGTTAAGTTTGGTAGCAGATCAATCTCAAACCAATTTAAATAAGAGTCTACCAAGACTAAATAGTAAAAATATCCCTCCAAACCAAGTAGAAGGCAGCTATAGCAAGTAATAGTTGCCAGAGAACTCCAATCAGAATGTAAAACACTTTTGATAATGTAGTGTAAGCACTTTCATAACATCAGTTACTTCCTCAGATGCATAAAAACAGATCACACACACACACACACACACACACACACACACACACACACACACACACACATCTATATATATATATATATATATATATATATATATATATATATATATATATATATATATATATATATATATATATATATATATATGTATGTATATATACCAAGCATGTGTGATCTTTATGCATGGCTATGCTATGGCTACTATCACTTGCGATAGCTGCCTTCTACTTGGTTTGGAGGGATATTTTTGCATTTATCTACTCACCTAACCTGTTGGGACTTACTTTTGGGACTGTTATTTTACAAAACTAAATAGTGTTGATTGTTCCACTCAAAGATATCAGTAGCTACAGTAGACCAAGGTAGTCCAGGAATTGGATTCAGCTGAAGCGGTTCTCTTTGGAAATGTAATGCGGTACTATTGCATAGTGAACAAGAAGAAAGAGCTCTATCAATGTATTTTGATAATGAAGACCAAAATACTAATTCTCTTGCCCTTCTCTTAGTGGATAACAAACCTGGGTGACCACAATCCAAAATATGAACATATTATTGCTGTAAGGAAGCAGGAACAACAATTTTAGGACTTTTGTAAATAATAACATCTTCCATCAATAATTCATCTCTGTAAGGAAAATATGATTGCACTTCAAGTGATACAGCAGATTGCTTTGATGGCCAACTGACACTGATGAATAAACTTTTGTGAAATAGGATCAGTCATAGTGTGATCATTTAAATCATCAAGTCTAGTGGTGGAAAAATTATGCACTGACATTTCATCAAAGTCAAAAGTTTCAGCATCAAGCTATTTGGTGGTATATCCAGGCAATCTGGAAAAGGTATCAGCCAGATAGAGCAATTTGCCTTTTGTATAGACCATTTTGAAATCGTACTTTTGCAACTTGAACAACATTCTTTGTAATATCACTGGAGTGGAATGCATAGGCTTCTTTAGAATGGTAACAAGAGGATGATGATCTGTTTCAATCTGGATAGCTCGACCATAAATATAATCATGAAACTTGGAACATATGGAAACTATTGCCAAAAACTCTTTCTCAATTTGTGCATAATGCATCTCAGTCTGAGTTAATGTCCTAGATGCACAGGCCACTGGTTTGCCCTCTTGAAGAATAACTGCACCAGGACCAAATTTTAAAGCCTCACAGAAAAGAACAACTGGTTTGTTGACATCATAGTATCTTAACATAGGTGGGTAGAAATTATCTGCTTAATGTCATCAAATGCCTTCTGATGATGTTCTAAGCATGACCATACAACATTTTTGCATGTTAGCTCTCTCAAAGTTGCTATCAACTCACTGAAGTCTGGGATAAATTTGCCTAAATAGTTGACCATACCCATAAAATTCTGTCCGGTGCTGACATCTCTAAAATTGTTGTTTGTTTGTTAGGGTCAGGTCTCAAGCCTGTACTTGTGAACAAATGTCCTATGTAGGTAATGTCTTGAAGTCTGAATTTACACTTCAAAGGATTGAGCTTCAAATTTACTTCACATGCTCTTTTTTGAGGTTTCTGTCATGCTCTGCTTTGCCATTGCCTCCAACTAATAGATCTTCCACTATTAGGGCACAAGGATAACCTGAAGAAATTTGTTCTATTGCACACTGAAAGACTTCACTTGCAGAATTTATTCCAAATGGCATCATTAGAAACCTGTACCTGCCAAACAGAGTACCAAAAATAGTGAGAAATGAGGCTATGAGATCAAGTATCACTTGCCAAAATGAACTCTTTGCATCCAAAACAGAAAATACAGTGGCATTCGGTATTAGAGCTGCAACTTTCTCAACTGTGCGCATTGGATGATATTGTCTTTTTAATTCTTTGTTCAAATTTCTGGAGGCAATGCATAGTCTGATTTTGTCTGAGCCTTTCTTGTGGGCGGCTACCATAGACAACACCCATTCAGTTGGTTTTGTGACTGGACAAATCACACCTTGTTGTACCATCTTGTCCAGCTGAGCTTTAACTTTAACTTGCATTACAATTGGAACTCTTCTTGCTGGTCTGACTACTGGAGTGATCTCTGAGTCTAAATTCATGGAGTACACAACTAGAAGTTTGCTCAACCTGTCATCGAAAACATTAGCATACTCTGAAAAAATGGCTTCAGAAAAACTTGAACTTAGAACTCCACTCACATGATAAAACTCTTTAGCAAAGGAAAACAGCTTCATTTTCAAACTATCTTTGAGATCCAGTAAAGATTGCACTGATCATCGAACTACATAGAATAATAAGTTGTAACAGTTCTCAGTTAAATAACAGGAAAGTATTTCTGAACCTTTGGTTTGAATTTCTTCACCTCTTTACGGAAAAAGTCTCGCACTCCTGGTTACATTGATTTGTTTGTTAGTTCTCACTTTTGCAAATGCGTCTGCTGATATAACATTTCACTTTGATCCAGTGTCTACTCTGAGCTCTGTGGAATTTCCATTGATCCGGACCATACAAAACACTTCTCTTCTTGTTAATAAGTTTACTGCATCAACCTTTTATCTAAGTACTGATACATCATCCACATAGAAAGCTGACTGTTTCAGCTCTACTTGACCAACTTGCTTTTTTGTGTGACCTTTCTTTACAATTGAGTGAGGCTTGCTTGATTTCCAAAACTTTTGGAAATGGTTCCATTTTTACACTTCTGGCATTGCTGACCAAATACTAAACACTTCTCTCTTATAGATTCATGATTTGCACCACAATTGCAACAGTTAATGATAAAGATAGACTTGGATTTTGATGACTCACATTTGTGTTGCACTGAGCTGGCGATGGTGCTTGCACTTTTTCTGGAACTTTCTGGAAAGCTTGGAACCTTCTTTGGAAACCCTGTGGCTACCCCTTTCTAATGCCTGTTTCCTGTTTGCCACATGTTGCATACTATCTATGTTTCCCCTGGAGTTCATCGAAACCATGCTTTTGTCACTAGTAAGCATATTAATATGTCTTTCTGTCAATTCATGGATCTGACAAATCTCTATTGCTTTACTTAATTTCATATCACTGTCACAAAGTAGAATCTTTCTCACTGCAGCACTATTAATACCACACACAAGTCTGTCCTTTATTAGCTCATCTTCCAAATCAACAAACTGACATTTTTAGCTTTGTTTCTCAAGTCAGTTAGATAAGCTGCATACATTTCCCCTGGTTTCTGATTCGTTGTGTAATGCAAATGCCTCTCTAATGTAATATCCGTCTAGGGGTAACACATCTCTCTGAACTTGCGCTTCAAACACTTGGGCTCTTCCCTTGATTCAGCTTGCACAACAATATGTCGGTCTGCATCTTCACCTTCATACACTGCTGGTGCATATACAAATGAAAGCTCTCTTTCTATGGCCTCAGATCCTGCTAGATTTAGCAAAAATGAATGCCCTGGTATGTGCATCTCTATCTGCATAAACTGCTTGTATGAAAATATTGTACTCTTGTTCAGATATTCTCCAGTTGTTTGAAATATTCTGATCAGATACAAGTTGTTGAGGTTTTCGAAATCTGTCTGCCATGTTAACACATTCCAGCGAAGGGTATTGCAATTAAGCATGAATATACACTCACACATATGTGCAGAAATAAATGGCATAGACACGGTTTGCTCAATGCTTTTGTACTTTGTGCTTGTACTTCCTCTCATTAAGCTTATTGGAATTATGTGAATGAACAACATGCCTCGACAGAGGCACAGCAAAATAATGGGTATAGTTCCCCATACTAAAGGGGTGGCGTGGCGAAACCAAAAATAGGTGGGCTAGCTGTAATGCCCCTCGGGCAGATAGCCTAGTATGAACCTATGAACCTATGAACAACCTCATAGTACTCTTGAATGATTGGACTTTGCGAAATAAACTTCTTGGGTTTCTTGATGCTTTATTGCACTTTGCAAAATAGCTTTTTAGATTTCTCAATGCTTTACTCTACTTTGCGAAATAGCTTTGCAAATTTCTTGATGCTTTATGAAATTTTACAGAATAAGTTTTTGACTTTTCGATACTTTACTGAGCTTTGCAGAACAATTTCTCGGACTTTTTGACACTTTATGAAAGCTTCGATTGGTTAAGGCAAAAATACTAAAGTCATTTAGCATCACTCTTCATGCTTGTGGAATCGGTAAAGGTAGAAATGCCAAAGTCATTTACTCTCAGAATTGATAAAGGCAGAAATGCTAAATCATGCACTCTCAAAATTGGTAAAAAGGCAGAAATGCAGAAATCATTAATGTTTGGAACTGGTAAAGGCAGAAATGTTAAAATCATTAGCTTTCAGAGCTGGTAACTTTTGGAATTGGTAAAGGTAAAAAATGCCAACATAGTCACTTGGGACTTTATTGATGAAGGCAGGCATGCTACAGACATACACCACTACTTGTGAAAGTCACCTCTTTAAGAAACATTCGAGAACTTTATGATGCAACTGAGCCATTCACGGGCACTGTAACACTCTTGTAATCTTTTGTAAAAGTATGTTTTATCAATGCAAGAAACATATCAAGCAACTGCACAATGCGAATAAACTAAACTTCTGCTGCCCAAATTCAATCTCTTTTGAAGTATTTGCACTTTGCAAACAACCACATGCAATACACTGAAATGTCCCCAAAATGGCGGTACCTTGCTAGGCAACTCCTTACAGTACAAGAAGCACTTTGTAATGGCGGCACTTTGCAAATAAACACACCCAGCACAAGAACTTTTCTTCAAATAACTATGCTCTGACTGGATTTTATGAGATGGTTAGACTTTGCGCACAAAGAACTCTTTGAAATACATGCACAGTAATAAATACACTATGTAAGCACTTTTAAACACTTTGAGATACTTTGAATAACTTTAATTGTGCCCTCGATACAGTACAAAATCATAGCTATGCCCAAATGCAGCACTTTGCCCAAATACAAGCAGTCACTGCTTTATTTTTTTTGCTTACTGTGCCCTTTTCTCTTTTTTTATTATATTCCTGTTGCTCGTTTAAGCCCTTTTTTATGCCCAAACTGCTTTTCATGTGCTTGTTTTACTCTAAACATGTCCAATTATGTGGTAAACACACTCCTTCTGCCTTAAACATGCTCGTTTTGCACTCTAGAGCCAATTTTTTTGTCAAATACTTTTATCTTAAACCTTTTCTTTAGTTAACAAACTTTTTTATACTTTTTGCTTGCCTGATAATGCAGTTTGTGCCCTTGTAATGCCCTTTTTTGCTTCTTTTCACATTGAGTAAATAATTCTTATTATTTTTCATTACCTTTAATTCTTTCTGGTTGTGTTTGTACTGTTTTCTCTCAGTTTTACCTTCACTGTCATCTTTACATCTCATGGCTCTGAATGTTCTTCTCTTTTCCATTCTGGTTCTGCCACCATGTCTTTCTTTCTTTCTTTCTTTCTTTCTTTCTTTCTTTCTTTTTTCTTTCTTTCTTTTCCTTTCTTTCTTTCTTTCTTTCTTTCTTTTTTCTTTCTTTCTTTCTCTCTTTCTTCTTTCTTTCTTTTGTCTTTCTTTCTTTCTCTCTTTCTTTCTTTTTTCTTTCTTTCTTCTTTCTTTTTCTTTCTTTTTTCTTTCTTTTTTTTCTTTCTTTCTCTTTCTTTTTTTCTTTCTTTCTATTTCTTTCTCATTCTTTCTTTTTTTTCTTTCTTTCTTTATTTCTGTGGCTGAATAAACATAATTGATTAAACAGTATTCTTACTTATAAGAATATACAAATAGAATTACTAAAAATCTAACACACTAGGTTTATTTTTCTTGTATTGTATACCTCTAAATATGTATTTGTCTTGTATAGCTACTTCAATTTGTATTGTGTAAAAACTTTTTTGACTTTAAAGTTAAGCCGATGTTATGTACAAATTTCTGTGCTTGTATGGAGCTTTTCTCCCCAGGCCTCCACTAAAAATGGGTCATTGGCCCAGTGAACTTTCCTGGATAACAAATGTTAACAAATATAAATAAATAAATAATGAATGTTGCTTTCGTGTTGGTACACGAATAAACGAGTCTTCATGGGTTCTGTTTAAACAGATTTATTCTATATAAACACATCACTGTAAAGGCTTATTAACAATGACTTAAGTAACATATACAAACTAACTACTGTGATCATACATGCTCACTCACTGGTTGCTTCTACAAAATGGCACTAGGGATTGCACATGTCTGGAATTTATATGTGCACGCACAGCCTTGCATGCTTCTTAAAGACATAGCACACACACACGTTACACTCTGATCTACACAGATCAAAAGGGTCATTTTGCTCAAAGATCAGCCTAATGACAGCTGAGTACAGTGGAATGATTACTTCCTTTGACTTGGAGGCCTTACCTTAAGATACAAAGTGTGCAGTGAAAAAGGCCTTCCTTATAATAGTTGAAATGTGGACATCAACAGACAGTACATTGTCTACATAGATTCCCAGATCTCTGACAAAAGGTTCATCTTTCAGGGAGGGGGTTGTCAGTGTGATAGTTACAAGGGAAGTCATGACTGCTGAAGGAGATTATTAAACATTTTTTGGCATTTAGTTTTAGTCCATGGTTTTGACACTAGCCATTTATTTGGGAAAGGCCTTCTTGGAGGTTTGTGGTGTCTGTGGGAAATCAATGAAGACAACTAGTTTACAGGCATCTGTATACTTGGTCAGCCATAAACCCTTAACATTTGATATGACCTCTGAAGAATGTCTCAAGGACTGAACTCTGGGGTAAACCGTTAGTGACAGGGCATTTGGAGTATGTAGAGTTGCCCACCATCATTTCCTGAGTTTTATTTGTGAGCCACATAACTATCAAATGAGTTACTTAGAGATTTACATTTACCTTGGAGAGTTTATCTGCAATGCTTGAGAGTGGGATGGTATTGAACTCTTTTGTGAGATCTAGATATGTGGTATGTACTGATGTGCCCTCATCCATTGTTTAAGTATTCTCCTCAAAGACATTGACTGGGTTAAATAGGCAGGATCTGCTCTTGATGAATCTCAAATGTTTTGGGTTGAGAGCTGTACATTACCTATATCCTTTTTTACAAATTCCACAATGATCCTTTCTATAGACCTATAGACAAGGCTAGTCATGCTTGAGGGTCTATAATTATCTTGGTCGACTGACACCCCAACTTTGTGCAAGGGAATGAATAATGATGTCCCCTCCACTTACTCCAGCACAAAGTCTGTTTGAAGGCTGATAATGAGTAACCTCTCTAGGGAGTCAGACAAGTCCTGTTTCGGGTTGGCCAGTAGACAGCCCAGTATGTTATCCAGTCTCATAGAAGTAGTGGTCTTGAGGACTTATTCTTGGGAGATTTCAGGAGGGTGCAGATACATATATGTGCTCTGGGAATACAGGAGTGGGGAATGTAAAGACTGAGGTAAACATGCCCACCAGTAGACTGTTTATGTTCTTTTAGGTCCAAGTATGTTATGTCATTTACTATTTGCTTTACACAGTGCTGGGGATTGTATCCAAGTTTTCTAGTATAGTTAAAGAAGATTCTGTGGCTATCCTTCACCTGGGTGGCTATTACTTCATATCTGGCTTTGGTTGATTTGATTAGGGTTTGGAGTACCATGTTAAGTTTAGTAAGAGGATTTTTGGGCATTATGAGTGTTAACCATATTTTTGTGTACAATGTCATTTTTAGCAATCCACAACTGGGTTGGGGTATCACAGGATTTACCCACAGATGGTGTGGTTTGATCATGAGTGCAAAGCTGAAAATTAAGGAAGAGAGCCTTGATGACTGCCAGAATGATGGCCCCTCCCAGCTGACCCTTTCACAGGTCGAATAAATGAGTAATAATAAAGCAAATGTAAGCCACTCTGCTATCAAGTGGTTTAATAGAAACTTATTGATTGGAAAATTAACAAGATAGTCAGAAGCTTATTAAAATATGCTGAAAAAAAATCAGTTGACATCATGGCAGTCTGTGTGTGAAAAATATTGTCGCCTCACAGTTAGACGTTGCACGTTCGATTCTCAGTTAGAGCATCTTCTGTGTGTCAACATGCGTGAATGGGCGTTCCTTCGCTGAAGGTTGGGCGTTAGGCCCGGCAAGCCAGCATGTAAAAATCTACTGCCAATCATTAGCGGACCGGGAAAAGCCGAAAGACAGTTTAAATAATACAAACAATGAGAAAACTATATGGAGTTTCCAAAAGTAAAATGACTTCTTGTGATTATAGTCAAAGTGCAGTCTTAATACCAAGGTTGTCATCTAGTCCTGGAAAATTAATAGTTCTTAATCTGAGATGCTAGAACAGTTTTATGGTTTCCAGTAGACCATCATAATATACAACTGTACTGACCAACTTGTCATATGTTCTGTTATGAAAACAAGAACTACGGGAACATATTATACACAGAATTATGCTTAGATAGGGCTGCTATCTCTTCAGTTGCCAAAAGTGGGACTTTTCATAGAAATATGTAATTTTGCAGGACAACTTATCCCTGCAAGCAATGAAAATGACTGGACTTTACTTTATTACTAAAATAAAAGCTTACATTTATAGAACCTGGCTTGGTGCTTTTGATTCATATCATATTATGGTGTGTCAAATACAAAATAAGTGCCTTGTGCAATAATTAGAGGAATGTAGGAATTATTTCTTCCTAATTCTGAGGACATTTTTAATTTTTTCATTTTTTTTTTCAAGATAAACCTGCCTCATCAGGAGAGAGGACGAGAGTACATACAGAGAAGAACACTCTGATTGCCTGTGTGCAAGAAACAACCTTGACCTGAATGTAAGTAAAATGAAAGAGATCATCATAGATTACAGGAAGAGGCAAACACCCCATACACCACTCCTGATCAACAGAGAGATGGTGGAAAGTGTAAGCAGTACCAAATTTCCTGGAGTTCATATCTCTGATGAGCTCTCTTTGTCTCGGAACAACTGTCAAATAGTGAAAAAAGCACACTAATGTCTCCACTTTTTGATAAGACTCAAAAAGACAAAACTAACATTGTCACCACTTTTCACCTTTTACAGAGCAGCAATTGAAAGCATCTAATATCCAAGTTTTTGCTATGGTATGGGAGAAGCTCAGTCACAGATAAGAAGTCGCTGCAAAGAGTGGTGAGAGTTGCTGAGGGGATAACTGGTACTAGTCTGCCCACAATCTAGGATCTTTATACAACAAGGTGCATGAAGACAGCTACCAAAATACTAAAAGATTCAACTCATCCTGCAAACAGTCTGTTTATGAGCCTGTCATCAGGTAAAAGATACCGCAGTTAGATTCAAAGACAGTTTTTATCCGAAGATGATCAGACTTCTTAACTCCAACATTAGTTCTGATCATTGACAGGTCAGGATGTTGGGACTTCCCATTCTTTGTGAGATATTATTTTAACTTTTATTTATTAGACCAGCCAACCCTTATAATTTATACTACTAACCTGGGTGCAATTTTTTTTTTCTTTAGCTACTGCTGCTTTGTGCTAGTTCACCCATAATGTGGTACATGATTCATGTGCAATACTATTACTTGGATCTTGCTGTTAGATGTGTGTTTTTAGTAACTTAACAAGTGTGTGTTTTTAGGAATATATGTAGCTGTATATTTAAGTGTAGAGTTGATTTATAAGATGGTGGTAGCATTACTATATGTTTTAAATTATGTCTTTCTATGTATGTGATTTATTTTTTTGTCTCTCCCATGATGAGCTGATTGCATGGAATCTCTTTCAATCTACACTTGAGTAGATCTAAATGACAATGAAGTTCATAGGTTCATAGGTTCATAGGTTCATACTAGGCTATCTGCCCTAGGGCCTTTATAAGCCTAGCCAGAGTGTGTTTGGCTTTCGCCACCCATTTTAAAATAATTTTGCTATGCCCTTTTTTGAGGTTAGTATACTGTGCCTCTGTCTAACAGTGACACAGAAGTGATACCCGGGATAAACCTACGATCTCCCATCCACTCATCAAGATTCCTCTTGAAGAGAGTCAATGAGGGACTCTGCCTAACCTGGACTGGGATTTTATTCCAGAGTGAAGGGAGCCTCTGGGTTATGAATCTGTCCCTCCAGAATGTCCTATTTATTTCATTGCTGAGGTTCAAGTCTCTCGAGCGCGTAGCTCGATGGGATTTGGATTTTCTGAGGTGCAGCATGTCCATTAATTCCGGGTTGGACATGGCTTTATACATCAGGCACAGATCGCCTCTGAGCAGGCGGTATGCCACTGAGTAGAACTGGAGTTTCTTTAACCGGGCAGCATATGGCATCTGTTTGAGCCCTTTGATCCTCTTGGTGAGGTACTTTTGGGGACTTTCCAGTTGCTGCAGGTGTCTGGTAAAGTACATCCCAAAAGGGGCATTGTACTCAATTATGGGCATGATGAGGGATGAGTAAAGAGGCACGATGACCTCCCCTGATCTAGATGTGAATCCCTTCATGATTAGGTGGGCTATATAAAATGTTTTTCTAACCACTTTGGCCACGTGGTTGTCAAATGAGAGATTGCTATCAACTTGAGTCCCCAGGTCCCTAATTACTTCTTCTGTACTTAATGGATTACCACCTATGTGGTAATTTGTGGGCACTTTGTTTCTGCCAAAGGGGATGACTACACACTTTTTGGCGTTTAGCTTGAGGCCATGGCTCTGGCACCAGTTGTCTGTTTCTATGAGGCCCTTTTGGAGGATGCTTGTGTCGGCTGGAGAGTCGATTATGGCGCCCAGTTTGCAGTCATCTGCAAACTTGGTCAGCCACAGTCCTTCCATGTTGGCCTGTACCTCTGAGAAATATATACCGAACAAGAGAGGTCCCAGGAATGAGCCTTGTGGGACAACACTTGTAACTGGTTTGGAGTCTGACATGGCTCCAGCAATTCTAACCATGTGGGTTCTGTCCTTGAGCCAGTTTGCAACCCATCTAGTGACATAGGGGTTTATATTTAAGCTGGTGAGCTTATCTATAATGCCCGAGTGAGGTATTGTATCGAAGGCTTTTGCGAGGTCCAGGTAGGCTGTGTGGACCACCTTCCCCTCATCAATGGCCTTAGTGACTGTTTCAAAGAAATCAACCAGGTTTAAGAGGCAGGATCTGCCCTTAACAAAGCCAAACTGGGTAGGATCCAGTGTCTGTAGGTCCCCAATATCTTTATTTATGAGGTCCATGATGATCCTTTCCATAGCTTTGCAGACCAAGCTAGTCAGGCTTATGGGGCGATAGTTTCCAGGATCTGTTGAGGCACCACCTTTGTGGAGAGGGACCACTGTTGCTGTACGCCACTGTTTGGGTATGTATCCTGTAGTAAGGCTGAGATTGAACAGTAGTTTTATGTTTGGGTTTAGCTCTTCTTGGAGTTCATGTAGGACGCAGCCCGGGACACCGTCTGGTCCCATTGATGCTGTGTTTTTTGCTTTGGAGAGGGGAGCTCTTACCTGAGCATCTGAGATGTCAGGGGGGCCGCACTCTGCTGGGATAGATATTTGCCCTTTTGGTGGGGGGGGGAGTTTGCGCTGAACCTGTCAGCTAGGATGTTGGCAATGTCTGTGGGTTCGATGTATTTTTTGTCATTTTGGACTAACTCTGAGCATATCTGGGAATTCCCACCCAGGTTCCTAACATAACTAAAGAAAGCCTTGTGATTATTCTTAGTGTCCTGTGCAATTTTTCTCTCAAAGCTGGCCTTAGACGATTTTATGAGTGCCCGTAGTTTTTTGCTAATACTGATCAGAGATGCCTTCCCTTTTTGGGATTTTGCTCTGTCATGTAGCAGCTTCCTCCTTCTATTGTATAGTTTGTTTATGGCTCGGGTCCACCAGACAGGACGTCTGCCTTTGGAGGATTGGGACTTGGTTTTATTTGGGATTGCATGATCCATGTATTCCTGAAGGTGTTCATAGAATGCGTTTATAAAGGATTCTGCGGTCTGGGCCATATTTTCCACAGGCCTGGGGGCTTTGAAGGATTCCACCTCAGTTTTGAGGAGTGTGAAATTTGCATTAAAGAAGTTTTTCACTGTGGTTTTCAGGGCAGGGGGTGGAGTCGGGATGTGAATATCCAGTGAGATTAGTTTATGGTCTGATCTTACCAATGAGGGATACACTTCTGGTCTGGAGCATAGAGTCCCTATGTTGGTGATGATCTGGTCCAGTATGTTTTCCCCTCTTGTGGGAGTGGTAACAAGTTGTTCCATAGCATTTGAGTTTATAAATTCTAGGAACCTTTGGGCTAGGGTGTTGGAGCTAGAGTAATGCTCCCAGTCTATGTTTGGGTAGTTGAAGTCACCCAATATAATGGTGTTTGGAGAGACCTTCATATTTTCCACTGTTCTCAGGAAGGCCAAGTGGGGTTCCTGGGTTTGGGAGGGTGGTCTGTAGCAGGCTATAAACTGGAAGGCAGTTTTACCCACTGTTAGTAGCAAATGGATAGTCTCTGATGCTTCGTGCTGTGCCACCAACCTGGAGGTGTGGGTATCTTTGACGAATATTGATACTCCCCCTCCTTTTGTGGTTCGGTCCAAGTTTTGGGGCCGAAAAGCATGGTATGAGGTATAACCTGGTAGTGCTGGGGTGCTCTCAGGAGCCTTGAACCAGGTTTCTGTTACTGCACAGATATCGATGTTCTCCATGCTAAGGAGAGTTTCGAGTGCGTGCATCTTGAGGTTTAGACTTCTGGCGTTGAGTAGCATTACTCTTAGTTTCTTATCCCTTGTGATACCTATGGAGGTGGGTTTGTCTTTTGAGCCTTGCCTAAAAGGCACTATGGGGGTAGCAAGAGCCTTTGCCAATATCCGAAAGCCCAGGGGTGACAGGTGCAAGCCGTCCCTAGCGAAGTATCGTGGCTTGTCGAACATGTCATCCCAGGCTGACAGGCATTGGATCCCCTTTGAATGACACCAATACTTAAGCCAGTTGTTGAAATTGATCATCTTGTCTTCATATTGTGGCATCATTCTTGGTGAGGGTAAGATGCTACTCAAGGTCAGGGTCATACCGGCCTGGGCTACATGCTCAGAGAGCTCCTCTATGTCTCTTTTCATGTAGTCCAGGGAGGTACGTCTCAGGTCATTCACACCAGCATGGACAATGACTGAGTCATATTTGTACTTGCCTTGGAGTGACCTGAGTGCTTGTGTTATGTGGCGGATCCTAGCGCCCGACAGGCAGCTCACCGTGACCTTCTCCTTGTTCAGCCTGGTGAGCGGGACGTCAGTGTGCCTGACGATAGAGTCACCTATTACAAGTGTATCAGGTGTGTTGTTTAGCCTTAAGGACTGTGACTGTTTGGCACACTGGCTTTGTGAGCTATGTGTTGTATGTGTTTTGTTTTGGGGTAGCAATTGCTTGGGTGTCTGCTTTGGAGGTCTCTGCTGCTTAGGCAGATTTTTATTTAGAGCCTCCGAGTATGTTTTTGTGTGTTTATGTGTTTGGTTTGCTGTATTGGTAGGTCTATGTGAGACTGGAATTGTAGTGAGTGTGGTTTCCTTCTCCTCCTGACTGGTTATGCCAGTACTGAGTTGAGAGAGCTTAGCCTCAAGTATGGCTATATGGTTGCATCTCTCACATGTGTTGGAATTTGTTGGGAGGAGGAGAGGGTTGTCTGTGTACATGAGGCAGTTGTAACATTGCCTCAAAATTCCCAGATTCACCAGCTGGACTGGAGAGGAGATTGACAACTGACTTTTGGACATGCTAGAATAGTATTGGGAATTCCTTTATAATTGAAAAAAAAGGGTTAGTGGGGAACAAGGTACTCAAGGGGAGTTTGTGAGGGTGTAGTGCTTTTAATTTTTTAATGCTAACTTATATAATTGCTTTAGTGGGCAAGTGCCAGATAACTTAAATGCAATGTGTTACAGGTAACTTAAATGCAAAAACGACAAACAGTAACTTTTTTTCAAGTGAAACAAGGAAATAAGTACAGTAAGCAATGCAGATATCACAAGGGATCCGCAGAAACACTGAAAAGCCGCGTTTTAGGTGGAATTAGCGTTTCAGGGAAATAACAAGCAAACAAACAACAAGCATACAAACAAAGCTAGATTCAGTTACTTTTGACTTTGACTTGACTAGATAAGGAGTGTCCTGTTCATAGAGTAACAGGTGATAACTCTACACTTGGACAGGTCTTTATTGCCCTAGGATTCAGAAGAGCTTTCTACAATATGGAAGCCGTCACTTGGAAGGTTTACACTGTAATGTAAGCCTTTCTAATTCAGAGGCAGCTCTCCTGCTGTAGCTTCTGACAGTGGCTATCTGCCATAGACTGGTCTCATTGATGAAGCTGCATGCTAACATGGCAGTGTGGGAAGTGGCTAATGTTGATTAGCCATATGCTTTATACTGGAAGTGGCTATGACTACAGATTAATTCAGTAGAGCAGCTCTGAATCCCTCATCTGAGTTGATTTTTCTTCAGCAGAAAAAGTGAACACCATACTTTGATGGCATTCACCAATTCACTCCAATGGGAGTAGTCCCTGTACAGCATAGCAGAGACAGGTGCTTCCATGTGTTTGTGTGTGCTTGTCTGTAAGGGTATGAATGAGTCTGAATGGATGTGTTTGTCTGTGTTTGCATGCCTTGAGGCGTGCATGCTAGTACAGGTGAACATTTCCACGAATGTGGCTGTGTGTTTCCGAATGCTTGGAGTGTGCGTGTGCGTGTGTGTGTGTGTGTGTGTGTGTGTGTGTGTGTGTGTGTGTGTGTGTGTGTGTGAGTGTGTGTGTGTGCACGTGTGTGTGTGTGTGTGTGTGTGTGTGTGTGTGTGTGTGTGTGTGTGTGTGTGTGTGTGTGTGTGTGTGTGTGTGTGTGTGTGTGTGTGTGTGTGTGTGTGTGTATGTCTACATACAAATGGAAGATGGGATGTTAAGAATAACACTAGCACATTCAAGTCTGAAAGCACAGCATTTGTTTCACAGATATGGTTACAGGCTGCTAATGAGGTGTTTTTCTGTGTGACTTTACCATGTCTCTGAATCAGAGATTCTCTTACCTTATTAATTGCCCAACTCACACTGGCCAATTAGCATGGCTGGAGAAAATCATTTCACTACTATCTAATGTTCATAATCTTAATCGTATGTGCACATTTATAAATTCTATGGGGCAGTTTATGTGATATTTTATCAAAATAAAGACTGTTGCTGGTGAAAAGGTAGTGACATAGGTTTGCAATCAAATGTTTGAAAGTCACCTTACCATCATTCATAAGGTTGAGGGTAGAGGTGCAAAAGTTTAAAATTGCAAGTGAAAATCCCTTCGTCTCAGAAACATCGACACATGGATTGCGTTCGTGGTTTTGAGCATTGCTGTTTACAATTGCATCGCACTACAGTGGGGATCGGGAAAAGTACCTTTTCCCTCACTGTAGTGTGATCTTGGAGTTAAAATATATAGTTAACAGGGGTGTGGAGGGTACAGGGGAGCTTGACCCCCTGGAAAACCTTGGTATTACATCTCTGGATGTCCACATAATGTTGATAATGCTGAATTCGACATACCAACATTACCACGTTTGGAGTTGTAAGCGAACACTGTGCAGATTTTTGACATTTTGATTCGAATAAGTCATTACTCGCAAAACAGATTTGCGCAATTTTGATAGTAAACCAGTGACATATACAATGCCAGTAAATTAAAACTATCCAAGACCATAAAATGATATCTCCATATACTGAAATTTTAAATTAGGACTGCTATTAATAACAGTGGAAAAGAGGTGGTGTTTGTCACTGATGTGTTTTAAAAGATGTACTTCAGGTTGTGGCCTCTCTAATTAACAAATAATGGAACTGTCCCTTCAAACTTGGCCTTATCACTAGTCCCTAGAATAATCTTCTTTTTGTTATGTTAGTAGTCATCTTTCTAATGTTGTGAGAATACAGTAAACATTTTAAAATACACTCATGGCTAAAATTAAGCAATGTGCCATCTTGCTCTCTACTTTTTGTGCCACAAAATCTGCTAATAATAAAATTGGTTTTACCTGTCATTTCTCTCAATTTTATTGGCTATAATTGCAAACATTATTAGCTGCTTGTTAAATCTCTTTTCACAAATATTGTAACCAAAGACTGAATTTCTGCTGAAAAATCCCTTGGCAGACTAAACACAGTAACCTAACAAATTGACCCTTACATTGTAGCACATGGAGCTAGTTACATACTGGCATATGGAGCACTGGGATTATCCTCTGAATTCTGGAAAAAGACAACTTAGTTAAACAACTTTGTGGTTTAAGAAATCTGTTAGCAAGTTCTAATCTCATACAAATAATGGCACCACAGCACAAAGTTAAATAGCATTGAAAGCTATAAAATTCTTCAGAGAATCACATTTCTTCTTGTGTTTGCTGATGTGAAGTGTGTAACAGTTTTTTACAGTATCAGTGATAACACTTCTGTCTGTTCCCTGAGAAGCAGTGCTAAGTCTGGTACAGTTTTTCAGCTGTAAACACTTTCTGGTCCTACACTTTTTTCTCATAAATAGTAGTACATCCATCCATCTATCATTACTGCTAAATCTCTATGTCCCATTTGAGTGCCTGGGATTGTAACTTACTACGTCTTTTTGACACGGATATCACAATTCACCTCTTGAACTTCATTTCCCTCAGCTCTCAAGGTGAACTTATTGACGTCCATATCTCTTATAAATAACAACTTGATTATAACAGACTTAATCATAATTTTCTATGTTTTTAACATAATTTGGTTTCATAGGTAGTTGCTAGGCATGCAACCCAGGACACCATTGAAACACTAGCCCAGTTTCTCAATTATTATGGAAAACAATCCAGTTAAGTGACTTTCATAGGTTCATAAATTACTACTAGGCTAACTGCCGTTGTGAGCCATTTTAAGCCTAGTCAGTTACCCCAGGTAAGAATCAAACCTTGTACTTTGTGTCTTTAAGGTAAATACCTTAACCACAATACCAACCTCTGGTAACCTAACAAATTGACCCTTAGATTGTGCTACAATGTAAAGGTCATTTGTTAGGTTACCAGATCACACACCACCACACCTTTCACATAGTAACACAAAACACATACCCACTTTCAATAAAAATCTGCTCAAACAGCAAAGACCTCTGAGGCAAAAACACAGGCAACCATCTCACCCAAACACAACCCCTATGTCACATAGCCCACACAAACAGTGTGCCACTCAACCTAAGCCATTACGGCAAAACAGTCTACCCAACACACTAATCATTGGAGACTCTGCAGTAAGGTACACTGACGTCCCACTCACTAGGCCAAATAAGGAGAAAGTTACAGTCAGCTGCCTGTCGGGTGCCAGGATCCATCACATAACACATGCACTTGGGTCTCTCCACAACAAGTATAAGTATGACTCGGTCATTGTCCATGTTGGTGTGAACAACCTAAGACACACCTCCCTGGACTACATGAAAAGAGACACAGAGGAGCTCTTGGATCTTGTAGCCCAGGCAGGCATGACCCTAGTCCTGAGTAGCATCCAACTGTCACCTAGAATGATACCACAGTACAAGCAGAAAATGATTGACTTCAACAATTGGCTAAGGTTCTGGTGTCATCCAAAGGGGATCCAATATCTGTCTGCCTGGGATGACATGATTGACAGACCTCAATGCTTTTCCAGAGATGGCCTGCATCTGTCACCCCTGGGGTTCTGGATACTGGCAAAGGCTCTTGCCACCCCTATAGTGCCTTTTTAGGCAAGGCCCTGAAGACAAAATTACCATCATAACAACTGCAAACAAATGCAACCTGAGGGTAATGCTACTAAATGCTAGGAGCCTAAATCTCAAAATGCACTCTCGAGTCACTCCTAAAACTGGAGAACATCACCCTCTGTGCAGTAACAGAGACCTGGTTCAAGGCTCCAGAGAGCACCCCAGCACTACCAGGCTGCACAGCATATCACACCTTCCAACCCCCAAACCTTGACCGAAGCCCCAGAGGAGGTGACAAATCCATCTTCATAAAGGACACGCACACCTCCAGGTTGGTTGCCCAACATAATGCATCAGAGATACTTCAGGTACAACTAACATTGGTTAAAATGGCAATCCAGGTTGTAGCCTGCTATAGATCCCCCACTATGTCCCAAGACTCCCACTCTGCTTTCCTGAACACTCTGGAAAGTATTAGGGTTCACCCTAATGCCCTCATACTGGGAGATTTTAACTACTCCCTCCATTAGCTGGGAAAATTACACCTGCACCAATTCATTTGCCCAAAGTTTTCTGGACTTCATTAACTCCAATGCCCTAGACCAACTCATTCTCACCCCCATCATAGGCAGAAACATTCTCGATCTGGTCATCACAAACATGGGGGACCACTGCTCTACACCAGTGATCAACTCCTCCATGGTCAGATTTGACCATAAGTTAATCACAGTCGATATCCATATCCCACCCTCACCCCCATGAAGGAAACCACAGTCAAAAACATTTTCAAAGCCAATTTTGTGCTTCTAAAGACAAAAGTGTCAAACTTCATGTCACCCACGCAAAATGGGAAAGGATGCATGGCTGCGAAATCATACACCGAGGCTCTGTATGAACATTTTTACAAGTGCATGGATCAGGCCATCCCTAACAGAATCAAGGTCATGTCCTCCAAAAAAAGGAAGCCAATCTGGTAGTCCCCTGCCATTAACAAACTCTAGAACAAAAGAAAAAAAACTGTTGCAGAAAAGGGCTAAGCCCCAAGACTGGAAAACTTCCCTTGTAAGTCTCAGAAAAAAGAACCTGCATAACAATATACAGGGGTGCTCTGAGTTATTGCACAATGGCATCACTTATACCAAACCAATAGATATTGCCAACATCTTGGCAGACAGGTTTAGTGCAAACTTTATCCCACCAAGACCAAAAGGGCCCATCCCAATAGCCATGGAATGCCAAATCCCTAATATCATGGCTGCTCATGTAGAAGACGCACTATTCAAAGCCAAAAATGCAGCCTCCATGGGACCTGATAATATACCTGGCTGCACGTTACATGAATTACAAAGGGAACTGGCACCTCACCTGAGTGCTGTATTCAACCACAGCCTCACTTCAGGCTTTGTCCACACCAAATGGTGCACCACTACAGTCATTCCTCTCCAGAAAGGGGGAGCGAGTACTGACCCAGGAAACTACCGCCCCATCAGCCTGACAAGCCTGATCTGTAATGCCATGGAGTGCATCATTATGGACCTCATAAATAAAGATATTGGTAACCTTCAAACCCTGGATCCCTCACAGTTTAGGTTTGTGAAGGGCAGATCATGTCTGATCAACCTGATAGACTTTTTCAAATCTGTCACCAGAGCAGTTGATGAAGGCAAGGCAGTCCATACAGCCTACCTCGGTCTGCCCAAAGCCTTCGACACTATCCCCCACTCAGGGATCATTGATAGACTAACCAATCTAGGCATCAACCCCTACATCATAAGATGGGTAGCCAACTGTCTCATGGACAGAACTCACATGGTGAAAGTAGCAGACTCCAAATCCAACTACCGGGCAGTTACAAGTGACATCCCACAAGGATCGGTCCTGGGTCCTCTCCTGTTTGGTATATACTTCTCTGAAGTTCATGCCAAAACCAAAGGACTCTGGTTGACCAAGTTCGCAGATGACTGCAAACTGAGAGCCATTACTGACTCTCAAGCTGACATCGATATCCTACAAAAAGGCCTCACTGACACCAATGACTGGTGCTGGAACCATGGTCTTAAGCTCAATGCCAAAGAGTGCATCGTCATCCCCTTTGGAAAAAACTCAGTGCCCACGAACTACCACATCGATGGTAGCCCTCTCAACTCCCAAGGTGTGATAAGAGAACTAGGGACACAAGTAAACAGCAACCTCTCCTTTGACAACCATGTGGCCACTGTAGTTAGAAAGTCCTTCTATGTGGCACATCTCATTACAAAGGTTTTCTCATCCAGGAAGAAGGAGGTCATAATCTCTCTCTACTTATCCCTCATTAGACCTGTTATAGACTACAATGCCCCATTTGGCATATACCTCACTAGACACCGGCAACAATTGGAGAGGTCACACAAATTCCTCCAAAAGAGGATCCTAGGACTCAAACACTTGCTCTACACAGACAGACTCAAAAAACTACAGCTATATTCCATCGCATATCACCTACTTAGAGGCAGTCTCTGCTTGGCATACAAAGCCATGGCAGACCCAGTGTTACTAGACATGCTTCATCTGAAGAAGACTCAATCCTTCTGCACCACATGGTCCACAGACCTTAACCTCATCACCACAATAAACAGAACCTGCTGGAGGGACAGGTTCCTAACCCAGAGACTACCCATACTCTGGAATAAACTCCCCATTAATGTCAAGCAGAGCTTCTCACTGGCCCTCTTCAAGAAAAATCTTGATGAGTGGATGGGTAACAAGAAATTCACCCTGGGGATTATTTCAATAGCCTTGCTCAATAGGGGTACAAGGAACTAACGTCCGGCAACAGGACAACTGGGTATGTTCTTGGGCTAGGCTTGTGTTGGCTCCAGGAACATTAGCCTAGTACTCACCTATGAACCTATGAATCTATGAACCTCCCAAACTCAAAGTTACATGTTAGACAAAAAGGAGGATGAGATAATCAGACCCTGGCCTACATGAATCATGTTGACAGCTCAAAGCATTAATTCTCTGCGTCAACTGTCAGACAAGTAAAGTGGACTGACTACTGGAGCTGTTCAAATAGTTGTGAACAAATGCCTTTTTTTACTGAAAGCTCTAGAATGAAAGATTTAATATTAGAATCCCATAATATATGAACATCTTTTTTATTATTTTTATTTTATAAATTTTGTTATAAGAGCCCAATAACTGTTTTGATTGCTATACATATATCTTCTTCCAAAAGGTCAAACAAACATCAGCTCTGTGTACTCTTTCTAATGATAAAGAAAAAAATCCCTGAGGAGTTTTGGAGGAGAAAATCCAAAATACTTCAAAGCACACCTTAGGACCCACCTCTTGGATTGTACACTATTCTCCTGCCACTCTTCTCCTGGCTAAACACTGGCTACAGCTCTGTCCATCTCTCTTCTATCCATAGTGTCCTTTTGGTATTCCTTCATAATCTAACTTCTGGGCTTTCATCAGAAGATCTAATATCTTAGCCACACCTAAATATTCTTACCAAACTATCTGCTATTTAGTAGTAATGGCATACACCTATTCTATTATACCTGTTTATTAAGCTAATGAAAGTTCTAAACATTTTCATTGTTACTTAGTAAAAATGAACTGTAGCTCTTTGCAGTATAATAATATCTAGCATCTATCACTTCTCTGTTTTTTTTGTCTTTATATACTAATTGTTGTGTCTTGTATGTGAAATTTAAACTTTGCTCTTGTGCATTGTATTATATTGTATTATATGACATCTTGGAGGATGTGTTAACCGTGGACCTTTCAGTCTGGGTCTCCAATGATGAGGGGCCTGCCATGACCCAGTCAGCCTTTCCCAGTAAACAGATGCTAATAAATAAATAAACAAATGCCTTATAGCTGCCTCTTTCTTCATTTACCAATATTCTCTTTCTCCACCTTTGCAAACTTCCTCACTTTCAGCTGGTTTACAATTCTTACCTTTAACTTAATCTCATGTATTAGTATTGGCATCCCACCTTACAAACTTTTTTATTATCTCTGCCTTTCTAATGATATTGGATATTTCCCTCATTTCAGGTTACTATTTTACCATTCAGCCTTTCTTCTCTTATCCCTCCACATTTATTGTATTTCTCTTTACCCTATATTATGTCTTTTGTTTTTCCTTATCACATTCATCTTGTCTCGCTTTCCCCCACACACACACACACACACACACACACACACACACACACACACACTTACACGCATACACGCACACACACACACACACACACACACACACACACACACACACACACACACAAACACACACGCATGCACGCACATGCACGCATGCACGCACACGCGCACACATGCACACGTGCATGCACACACACGCACATGCACACACACCTTTGTGCTATTAATGTACCTTGTTGTTCTGTAGCCAATATATTCTTGCATTCACATTTGCATGTTCCTGTACACCTACTCATAAAGATAACTGCTCTTTACTCTGGTTCATATTGTACCATGCAGACTCCTGCATTTTGAAGCATATTTTCTAATTTGTAATAAAACTGTACTTCTTCAAACCAGCACAACATGATGTAGGTTCGTTCTTGCATATCAAGACTATATCACTCACAGCTAGCCTTCTCTACTGCATAATATTTTCTGTGCCTGCTTTACCTCAGCTACATAATATCACTGGTTATTTTATCCATTTGATCAACTAGATTTTTACCTGCATGCATTCATTGAGTCAGGTCTTCATGCTAATCATTACAATGATATTATATCCTAGCATCCCCTAATGTATTTTTTCTTCTCAGCCTGCTCTTCATTTCTATCATGACCAGATCTTTTCTGTTAAGGAGTCCAACTGATATATGCATAAATTCCCCTTTTATTCTGTACCCATAAGTCAACAGTTGTGAACCTTTATTGTAAAGCAGCCCATTTATTGTTCCCATTCCATTCCCTTGTTCTGTTATGTGTATTATAGCCTTTAACAGCTCCCATCACCTTTCAGTCAACTCCTACAATATATATATATATATATATATATATATATATATATACATATATATATATATATATATATATATATATCTTATATTTTTTCATTATTATGCAGAAAAATGTGTATCTCAGTGTTTTCCATAATAACACCATTTTTATTAGTAATCTGCACCACTAATAAAAACATGTTTATTTTATTACTATTTCTTGTCTGCAGCTTTTTTACTTTTGCCTCTGCAGTGGATCAGTTAAGACATTCCAGCCACTGTGAATTCTGCTCTACATACATTTTACTGCCTGCTTTATCATCAATCTGCAAATGCAGTGATTGGATTTTCCAGTATGTTTTCCTCCATTTATCACTCTCCGGTCTGAATGTTTCATTCATCCATTCTGTAGCCCTAATTTCTCAAACTCTTTCTAAATGCTAACCTAACTTTATTTCTTTCCAATTTGTTACTCTACTACCCTTTGCCCACTTTTAAATTCTTTCGCTCAGCTACGTCTATATCCGACCAAATTCCTAATTGCTTATGGCAAGAATATTATTTTTCTTTTATGTCCTGTTGCCCAGGTAATTTCTGAAATGGGTTTTCTGGTCAATGTGCTCACGCAGTCAACAGATACATAAATAAGATAAAGAGCTCCACATTTTCTCTACTATGTCTTTCTAGTCTCTATCTTTCTGTTTCTTGATTTTATTGAAATAATAACGCTGTCGATTTGTAATTAACGCTTTGTAATTCCTCTATCCCATTTGCAGATATTTTTTGATTTGTTGCTATAAGTTTGACTTTCAACTATTTCTTTTCATTTTTCTAACAAGGGGACCAGCAGGGGAGCGCAGCTGGTTAGGATATTCATTTCTGTGCTCATGACAGTCCATATATCTTTCTCACCTCATGGATACCCTTTAGCTGATCAGTGTTTGTCTTTTCAGCTTTTTCCCGGTAAGGGGTCACCACAGCGGAACTTTGGTCCGCTAATGATTGGCAGTAAATTTTTACGAAACGCCGAGGTGCCAGCTCGACGCCCAACCTTCAACGAAGGCATCCCCATTTACGCACGCATGTCTTTCGAATGCTACCCAACCACGGGGAGGACATCCAGACTCCACACAGAAGGCACTCCCAAGCCACACCGAGAATCAAACAGGAGAACCTCTTACTGTGAGGTAACAATGCTGCTGCCATACCATCGTGGCATCCTTTAGCTGATCAATATGTCATTTTAGCTGATTGATATGTAATTTTAAAGTTTATAGGCCTGCAAGAAAATGAGCCAACTCCCAAGTTTTAGACTGAGTCAACTGTAACATCACAGTAGACAAACTTAACAGGAAAAGTATATTTCACTGGTCAATTCATCTTTTAGCTCTTCTCCAACATCATTATATGGCATCAGTCTACTGTTCATCGCTATAGAAAGATCAGGTAATATCTTTATCCCATAGCAATACTATTCCCCTCTGAATCTAATGCTATAGGCAATAAAATACAAGAAAGTAAAGGGTGGGTGGGGACGGGGCACATGAGTTAGGGATCACCTCATTACAAGGATGCAATCAATCTTTGAGTTGATCATCTTAGAAGAAAGCATTTGCAGAAATTGACAAAATTCAAATAAAAATCAAATTCAAGGAACTGAATAGGAGGAATATTTCTGTTCTGAAACCATGCAATGAACCAGTAGTTATAGAATATTAGGTAAGTATAACAAAAGTGGGAATTGGCCAAATGTTGCTAGTCAGAGCATAGTATCTACTTAATGATATCCCTCCCATATCTGTATTTTGATTGGCTCCATGTCTTACCACTTTCTTTTTCCAGTAGACCCCTTCCACCTTTCTACTGCCACTGGATCACAGTTCTTCCTTGTTGTCTAACCTATTTGCCTATTATGTAGAGCCCAATTCACTAGCTCACTTGTTGATTCTTCCCACATCAAGCCCTCCTTACTTCTTGCTATACATTCCACCAGCACAGACTTTGGCTCATTATATCTGTCTTACTGTACTTGATGTCTAAATTTCCAAGACTACTCTCGAACTGGACTCCTCCCTCTGATTTGGGCATCTGTTGTTAGGACCTGACCCGTTCCCTTATGTGCCAGCCTTAACTGTCCAGGAATCTGACCCCCGAAACAGATGCCATATCTCCATAAACAACACAAACTCAAACCTTTGCCAAATCACTGCAATTATATATATATATATATATATATATATATATATAAAATGTACACACACACACACACACACACACACACACACATATATATATATATATATATATATATATATATACATATATATATATATATATATATATATATATGGGTCTAGGGCATTTCACTTAATGCACATTTCACTGAAACTCAAATGACTGAACACAAATCACTGAAAGCACAATTCACTGAAACACATTTCAGTGAAAGTTATATATATGGCCTTTTCCCCACTGCAGTGTGACCCTGGAGTTAGTATATATAGTAAGGGGGGGTGTGGGGGCATGTTACATGAATTACAAAGGTATAAGTATATATTATGTTCAGAAAAGAGTAATATATTGGAATTGCAAGTTTCCATGTATATAGTTCAAAATAGTTAAAATATGTGGGGGCTATGCCCCCCACACCCCCCCTTACTATATATACTAACTCCAGGGTTGCACTACAGTGGGGAAAAGGCTATATATAACTTTCAGTGAGATATGTTTCAGTGAATTGAGCTTTCAGTGAAAATTGCACACTAATTTGACTTTCAGTGAAATGTGTATTCAGTGAAATGTCACTCATATCATTGCAGATGCCCTAGACAACAATAAACTCATTTCCTGTCTCTTCCTAGATCTCTCCAAAGCCTTCGATACTGTCTCTCATCCTCTACTACTATCCAAACTTGCAAATCTCCACCTATCCCCCTCCACACTTGCCTGGTTTAATAGTTACCTTTCTGGCAGGGAACAATCAGTCAAATGGCTCTCATCCTCCTCACCTTTCCTTCCCATCTCCACTGGTGTTCCCCAAGGCTCCATCTTGGGACCACTTTTGTTTAACATCTTCACCAATGATCTTTACACCTCATGCAAAAAATCCTCCCTTATTCAGTATGCCGATGACTTCACACTTATATCCATCTCAAATAACATGCCTGAACTACACTCCCTGACCCAACAGGCCCTACTATCCACTGAACAATGGCTCTCTCACAACCTATTGATCCTAAATCCCAAAAAGACCAAACTCCTACTTTTCCTTCCCCGTTCTCTTTCTCATCACAAAACCTCCTTTTTTATTACATCTTCTAACAATACAAACATCCAACCTGACACCCACACAAAACTCCTAGGGGTCATTATCGATGATGAACTCAAGTTCAACCTACACATACTCCAATGTATGAAAAAAACAAATCAGAAACTAGGTCTGCGATATCGGAACAAAAAATTCCTACCCCCTGAATCTAGACTTACCCTGGGCCAGGCACTCCTCCTCCCCTCCCTCTTATAAGCCGCCCCAGTTCTTACCAATATCCAGGCCTCCACTCTAAACAAACTGCAACAGACTTACCATAAAATAGCCAGATTCATTACTAACTCCCCATACAACTCACACCACTGCATTTCTTTAAACTCTTTTCAATGGCTTGAACTTCCCCAGTTTCTGCTATCTTATCAATTTCATATGCTACACTCTGTTCTTTATAAACCCTCCTTCTGTCCATCTCTATCTTCCTTAGTCTCCATCTACATCCCATCCTGGACCCTCCGTACTTCTAACCAACAATTACTTAATATCTACCACCCAAAAAGGTCAGTAGGCAAACTACTCTACAAACACTCCCTTGCCCGTGCTTGGAACAAATTTCCCCTTGACTTACGTTCAATCTCCCTCACCTCACACTTTAAAAATGAACTAAAAGCTTATTTTCTCAATTCCAGAACCTGCTCTTGCCATGACCCTACCTAGACTTCCTTCCCTTTATGTACCCTCAAAAGGACCATACTTAGTATCTCATTACACCTCTCTCTCCAATGTGTCTACTATGCATTTGCACAATTTTATACAAGCAAAAAATGTTTATTGTTGACCTATTGAACTATATCAATATAAAATTGTTACTTAGCTTTTTAATGCAACTTTAACTTTATGCATGTAACCCAACATATATGTGAATTGTTTTGCTATAACTGCTATTATATCAATATTGTTTAAAATTATACTTGTTTTAAAATGTATTACTGGAGCTTTTCTCCTCGGGTCTCCACTGAAAATGGGCCACAAGCCCAGTTGGACAAACCAGGTTAACAAATGTCAATAAATAAATAAATAAAATAGGAACACTAGCCCTAGTAATGTAGAACAAAGGAGCAAAATGTGGAGCACATACTAACGGCTTACTAACAACTTCAACTAGGAATGTCATAGAATGGTTAAAATATGCTGGTTTCGCTTATAAAAAGATCTTTTAATTAATTAATTAATTAATTAATTAATTAATTAGTTAATTAATACAATTAATTTCTATTTAATATGGATATCAGTGAAAAATGTCCTAACACTGAATGTGTGGCAGACCCTTTCAATGTGGAACTTTGAGGGATATGAACTTTTTAAGACCCTAAATGAGGAACATTCCTCATAATGAGGTATGCTGAGGTATGGTTGCAATACAGACGGTCGAATGAATGTTTTTGTCGAACAATAACCACTGAATCCTCATTTATAATACATCTGAAAGAATGAACGCTGAAATTGCATCTCCTACAGGACTCATCCTAAAATCCAGTTTTGAGATTTGTTTGTTTGAATTTCTCTAGAATGTATAATGCTATTGGAGTTGGTCAAGAGAGGATTTGAAATGTGGATATACGTGTGTGTGTGTGTGTGTGTGTGTGTGTGTGTGTGTGTGTGTGTGTGTGTGTGTGTGTGTGTGTGTGTGTGTGTGTGTGTGTGTGTGTGTGTGTGTGTGTGTGTGTGTGTGTGTGTGTGTGTATCTATATCTATCTATCTATCTGTCTATCTATCTATCTATCTATCTATCTATCTATCTATCTATCTATCTACATATCTATAAAACAAAGGGTAAAAAGGTAACAGAGACAAACCAGTCTGTAAATCCTGATAGAAAACATTGCCAGGATTGAATGTTCCTTGTGTAATATCTTAAACCTCCTAACCTCCAGTAGTGGAGGTCCATGGGATATTTGCAAATGGAACCTTAAGAACCTACAGTGTTTCCTCTTCATGGACATCAGGCTTCATTTTTAAGCTTTGTGTTTCTAAAGTATGGACAAACAATGCACTTATGCTGTACTGATGAGATCACTTGATGAGATCTTGGATAAGTGACAAGGTTTCAGATATTTTAACCACACAAGAGATGTATTTATCCTAAAAGGAACATTTCAAAATAGCAATGTAGGACTATCAGCCTTTAGTTCCCTTAACCCTCTGTATTGCCATGAGGAAAGGAATATTCATATTAACTGGAAACAGGACGTCAGCCCTGCACTTGTTAGACGTATTTACAGGGGGAAGTAGTGTGAGGCTGGAGGGTAATGGCCATCATGTTCTCACACGTATAAGCATTTGTATGCACCCAGACATGTGAGTTAAGACTGCTAGAACCTTATTTTGATTTGTACAAGACAGGATAAAAGAATGCAATTATACTGATTAGTGCTTTTAACTATATTATCTCCTCAATGGATAATACAGCCAAGAATCCATCTCACCTATCCAGTCAGGCCAAAACTTTAATAAACTGAGGAGATGAACTATCCTTTGTAGACATAGGTCTAAATCAGGTACTCTGTGCTCCATGTCTTATGCATTATTCTATGAACGTTGGAGCTTTAGGCAGAATTGACTACATCTTTATTGACAGCGATATGGTAGATCTCACCCCAATTTTCACTATAGATACTTGTACATAATAATCTGATAATGAGGTCACATTGCTCATTTCCTCACCATGACTAATTACTTAGTACCTGGATTCATCCTGCTTATTATATGAGGAAGCCTAAATTTCCTGCCTAACTTTCAGAAGTCAGTCTACAATTTTTGTCAGTGCATGAAGGAGAAAAATATCCCTCACTTATTCTATGGGATGACTATAAAGGTTTCCTGCATGTCAAATTAAGTGCTCTGGAAAAGGATAATATTGAATGCAGATCTAAATATACTACAACAGGAATATAAAAAACTGGAAACACAGCATGCCTCATCAAAATTTAACTCTTTGGTGAAGCTTCTTGTGTGCATCAAAGGTCAAATACAAGACCTTATTTTATTATTTATTTATTTTATTTTGCACTTGTTAACCGGGGGTGTCTGACTTAGCCGAAAAGGCCCTTTATCAGCAGAGGCCTGGGGAGAAAAAATCCACATAGAAAAATTACAGATACATTTAGATATTTAGACATGATCAGTATACACACAAATTACAATAGACATGTTTTTACAGTGGTATGCAGCAAATCAACAGTTACAGTGGAGAGAAACAAGAAAATATTAATTTAAAAATAAAGGTAATTAATAGATTTGTGGTGTACAGCTGAAATTTGGAACATAGGTAGAATACATACATAGTACACAGGTGCAGTACATACATTGTAGATTAGCCAGTGTTTGTGAGTAAGACTGAAAACTATTATCAAGTACTCAAGATTTAGTATGTGTACCTTTATTAGGAAGAAAACTGAAATAGCAAATGGTGTGCTGTGCATGCAATACTAACAGGTGTCTTTTCAGGTATACTAGTCAGAAAACATTAAACGAATGCTAGCCTGTTTACTTTCATGGATCTTAGAAGAAGGCTAGGTGAAACTGAACTCATCCATTCAGGACCCTTAGGGAAATGCAAGACATTCTACCAGGGCCAAATGGTACTGCAGCATCGTCATTCCTGTGCAAGAGATTACCAAAAGTGCTCACTACCATACCAAAACTGTCCAAAGGTACCAGGCAGGGTAAAGAATAAACCCTTTGCTAAAGAAGAGATTTAAGAAAGAAATAAAGCCGCATGGGCAGAGGGTCTTCAAGTGGAAGTTTATATATTTTTTTCTTTTTTCTGCCTTAGGCTTGCTGTAGTAAGCATGCATATAGGTGTCACCAAACTGACCGGTGCCACCATCCTGGAAGCAATCCCTTCCATTGCCCTCCTCAAGCCTGGAAAAGACCCTTACTCTCCAGCAATTGGAAAGCAATATCCCTCCAAAATAAAGACTGCAAGGTCTACATGGCTGTCTGGATGGCATGCTTCACTACTCCCAGATCAAGTAGACTTTGCAAAAGGGCGAGCAGCTTAGCATAATATGTTTTGAGTAGCCTAATGACCTAAGATTGGGCAACAAGAAGGTACCGCATGACCCCCTTTGTCAGTAGGTACTGAAAAAGTGTTTGATTATGTTAAGTGGTCATTATCTATCTCATGTATAAGAAATTTTTCACTGCCCAAATTATTTTAGTGATGGACTACAGTCTGTATTCTAAGGCAATTGCAGTCAGAAAGATAGCACTATATGTATCATTTTCCCTAAATATCCCTAGAGAGTACAGATGGGATTATCCCCTCACTCATCTACTGTTTGAACCATTAGCATAGGCCTAGAAAAATGTCCTTAGGAACTTGGGTATGATGGCCAAGGCATTTCCAACTGGAGTAGTCTAGCATTATTTGCAGATAACCTGAAATTTTGTATTTAAAACCCCTTGAAGGCTCTTTCACTCTGTTGGAACACACCTCAAGACTGGCAAAGCATTCCACAGTATAAAATGCCTATGCAGAAAAAAGGAATTACATAATATTGTCCTTATTGGGGGTAACGTCACCAGATGGCAATTATTCTTGGCTCCACCATTATGGTGAGCAATCCCCACTCTAACTGTAGTAGTTAATGCTCCTCTTAATAACCTATAACCTATCAAAAACAAATCCAAGGTTTTTAGTCTATCAATGTGACAGAGACACTTATCCTTGGTTATCTGCCTTATAAAAAAAATTTCCATTTTTTTTCTGTTTGATTGTACACCCAAAATGGAACATAATAGTCAGTCAATGGTCTTACAGTAAACCTATATCCTGGAGTCATAACCTTAGCATCTCGAGATGAGATACACAGTCTGTGTGCTATTGGATGCATGTCTCTTGAGAGCATGTACTAATTAAACATTGAGGATTTTTGGAACCAAGTAGTAGAATCACATCAAACAGTCTGTGTGCTATTGGATGCATGTCTCTTGAGAGCATGTACTAATTAAACATTGAGGATTTTTGGAAACAAGTAGTAGAATCACATCAAATAAATTAATTATAGCTAGCTAGTCTGGTTCCGAATGGCTTTGGACCTTCCTTGGAGAAATACACTCTAATTCATACTGAAATCTTGACAGCAAGTAAAACATCTGCAGTCACTGGAAAAGCACAAAGATTTATCAGAAAGATGAATGTTGACAGATATTAGAAGAAATATGCATGACAGAAGTTCAGGTCACAGAACACAGAAAAGATGTAATGGTTATTATGCTAAAATGGTCTCTGCATATAAACAATATTAAAAAAGATGGAATAAAATTAGTAAATTCATAGTTTTCTATCCCCCATGTCAGGGGACTCATTTGAGCCAGTGAACTTTTATTGATGGGTCATGGCACCTGACTTCTAACACACCTTACATATGCCTGGAGAGCAAAAGATTGCAACCTCTTTCCTATTAGAAATGCGTGCATAAAGGATCTTCTAAAGTATAATAGATTTTCACTGTGAAATGCTGGATTACACCACTCAGTGATTCTAAATCACATATATGGAATAGATATTTATATTTTAAATGTGAGCTTCTAACTCATGGTTTGTTGATAGATTCCAGTATTGTTTAGGAATTCCCCTTTTTTGATAGGTTCACTAACTTGTTATACAACCAATTTGTATATAAGATTTGACAAAATTCAGACTGATAGCATTAATTTTTTTAACATATTTTTTCTGCTACCCATAAGCTGTTACTTTTTGAAATATTCAACAATGCTGTTGTATTATTTAAAAAATATATTTCTACATATTATATGCTGAGATCATTTACTGAGACCATTATACCATATTTTAGCTGTGTAAACTAAAACAGAGTGAGAAGGTTGCACAGAACAACCAATCAGTAAAAACTAACTGAAAACTTCAGCCAAGCTAGAACTTCCACTGATTGACCTCTCAAACATCTTGTATCAGAGACACATGGGACTATGCAAATTACCGTTACGAACATCAGGTGTTTCAGCTATATGGTGATTCTGAATGCCCATGACTTTTTTTCTTTTTAAGTCATTTTAATGGACAGCTTCAAGCTAATAAAGCCAAACCCCACTAGCTGTGAATATGCATATTCCAATCTTGTTATAATGTCATCAGCACAGCACAAGCAGAGTGTTTGACTAAGCATAAGAAACACAGGACAGTTATACCCAGCTGATGTCCATTACCATTAGGATGACTGAAAAATATCCCAACTAAAAAAATAAAACAAAGAGTGAGATGGTCACACAGAACAACCAATCAGTAAAAACTAAATGAAAATTCCAGCCAAACTAGAACAAAGCCAAAATATGCATATCCACAACTAGTGGGGTTTGGTTTTATTGGCCTGAAATTTTCCATTAAACCGACTTAAAAAGAAAAAAGTCATGGGCATTCAGAATCACCATGTAGCTGAAACACCTGATGTTCATAAGGGTCATTTGCATATATCCTATGAGCCTTTGATATAAGAGGTTTGAGAGGTCACTCAGTGGAAGTTCTAGCTTGGCTAAAGTTTTCATTTAGTTTTTACTGATTGGTTGTTCTGTTTGACCTTCTCACTCTTTGTTTTAATTTGTTAGTTGGGATATATTGTAGTCACCCTCTTGGTAATGGACATCAGTTGGGTATAACTGCCCAGTGTTTCTTCTACTTTGTCACACACTCCTTTTGTACTGATGAGGTCACATAAAGTGGAATCAAATTTGTTTTAGCCAAAAAGGGAACTAGGAGGATAATGTTAGCACTACAACAGACTGCCTTCTGAAGAAACTTTATTACCAGGAGGTAGGAAGATAGGCATTAATGAAACCCAGTGACCAAGCATGGAGACGATCACCCCTCAGTGATGGTTCTTCAGGGTAATTAGGTCAAAACGTCTGCTGCATTTATTTTTGGAAGGGAATGCAAACAGATTATAGCAGGGTTGATTCCAGCAGTTGAACATTCATGTTCAACGATGTTCCTGCTTAAGTTGTCTGGTAGTATGCAGGACTTCCCCGGGGATGCACATTGTTATCAGAAACTGTTGCAAAGATTACCACATTACCACACACTGAGAGCCTCTCAACACAGGGGAAAGGAGAACATTCCTTCTTATTTGTTTTGTATATCATACCACTGATGAGTTGTCTGACTGGATGGCAATTACACCTCTGGTGAGAGAGCCCTGAAAGGCCTTCAGTGCTAGGACTGCTCTCATTTCCAAGTCATTGATATGTAGACATGCCTCTGACTGTGGTTCCTTTCTCAGGGAAAGGATGTCAGCAGTCCATGCTTTCATTAAAGTGAAGTTTTGCTGAACTGGGAACAGGTAAGTTGAGTTTTGATGAAGTGTTTTTTCAATGGATCAAAGTAGATCCGGTATTAGGCATTCTTGAGTCTACAAAGCACACCCATTCATCCTTCCTCAATGGAAAAAGAATAGACTAGAATTTAGCCTGTTTCATGCAGGATCTCAAATTGTTGTTGTCCAAAACAGACCTTATTTTTTGTTGGCACTCACAGGAGCCTTGAGTAGAACCAAGATCCTCTTTGGTCTTCTGGAACCTCTTGGATGACTCCCTTTTTCAAAGCAGCTTTCCTATCTCCAGTGCTGCTTTCATTTGCTGACAGGGTGGGATATCTGGCAGGGATTTTCATTTCTCCCTTGGGCATAGTGAAAAAGAATGAAATAACCTCTGGACATCACTCCTAACACTAAAGCATCTCATGTGAAGGAATCTCAAGCTTTAGGATGGACACCCAGGCACCCCTGACTGCCTCCAGAGCCTGAGAGCTGGACTAACTTCAGGGGCACTGAAAAGGTTTTCCAGAAAAAGAACCCCAAAAGCCCCAGTTTTGTGGACCACCGCAGCATATGTTGAAGTTTTCCCCCTTACAGAAGGATGCACCATCACCAGGAGCATTATTGGAGACCTGCTATTACTTATAAAAAAAAGCTGTTTCCTCCGTTTTCTGGTTGCTGGAAAAGGACCTCTAACAGGTGAGAAACATACCCCTGTGGCAGGCAGTAACTTCCTTTCCTGTTCACTATTGGTCAATGTATCTATGACTTCTGCACAAAGCAGAATAGAGACATCATATGGTGTGGCTGTCTCTAAGTCAACTGATGTCAACCCAAAGCACCAGAAGGACAAAAGGGCCAGGATAGGTCTGGCTTAGCAACTGAAGCTCCAGTCACTAATCAAAAGAGAATTCTCTCTACAAAGTAGAATGCTGCCACTGAGGCTAGATGACTAGGTACACTTACTTTCGGGTCTGCAGCACCAATCCCATTGGATTGGATGTTTAGAGCCGAACTATCTAAAGCCAAAGCATGTATGGGAAGAGAGGGATGTAAAGCTCTGAGTGTT
This sequence comes from Protopterus annectens, assembly GCF_019279795.1. Lineage (NCBI taxonomy): Eukaryota > Metazoa > Chordata > Ceratodontiformes > Protopteridae > Protopterus > Protopterus annectens. The sequence goes on along the minus strand of NC_056731.1, from coordinate 1,991,419,771 downwards.
GATCCTGATCCTAGGGCATTAACCCTGATGCTTCATCTCAGAGACGCTCTGTGGTCAAAGGGTGCAGGAGTCAAGAACATCATAGAAGGAGTTGGTGGCAGCGATGGACAAGCTGTTGGCACAAACATGGGGGACAGCAAGGAAACAGTTACACCCATGGGCTTTGGTACTAGGTACTGGAAGACAGGCTGAAGGAGGAACAGACAAATTTGGAGCTGAGGTCAAAAGAAAATCTGGTCTCAGAGCCGAGGTAGACGGAATGATTCCTACATCCATCTGAGCCTGCAAGACGGTACTCATCATCTGTTCCATATCTGATCCCCAAAGACTTCTGGCTGATCTTTCTGAATTAGAGAATGCCATGGGTGGTGGCTTCAAGGGTTTTGGGTGAGATGGATCTGAGCCTCAGACCTGTAAGGAGGAGGCTTTGTTCTGGGTTGGGTGTGGCTCTGGCAAGAAATCAGCAGGAGTAATGGGCAGATAGGGAGAGTGAAGTCTTGCCATAGAAGGAGATACTTCTGAACGGAAGGGTATAGGAATACTTAAAGTTGGAGAGATCAACAACTCTGACCCCAAAGCCATGGTAGCAGGTGACTGGCACTCAAGGGACACCAAAGGTACACTTTGAACTGGAGCCAGAGCCGATGATCTTCAGATCCAGTGGCTCTTTTATCCTCTCTCTTTTTCTCTTTAGCTTTGTTATTGTCTTTTTTAGTCTTCTCTCTCTCTCTCTCTCTCTCTCTCTCTCTCTCTCTCTCTCTCTCTCTCTCTGTCTGTCTTTGTCACATTTCTTCCCTCCTGAATTTTTAGTGGGGGAATGGAAGAAGTAGTGGATACAGGAGGTAAGAGATCCTTTAAAACAAACATAGCTATCCTGTCAGTGGGGGCTCTCGGGCCAAAGGATGAGCATGCTTGGCATTCCAAACAATACACACACTTGTCTTGTGTATCTTGGGGGGCAGATTATGCTCAGACCTCTGTCACATTTTTTGAAGCCTGAAGCTTGTTTTCCCATTCCAGTTCTTAAATAACACAACAGAATCAAACACAAGCACAGTCATATAACAAAAGGGCACAATACTGAATACAACTGCAGAAAATTACACACTTACATACTTGCACACACACACACACACACACACACACACACACACACACACACACACACATACACACGCACTCACTTCCTTTTATAACAAGAAAAGAAATATACAAATTTAAATAGAAATACTGCTAAAAAGGTCAGATATGGAAACTGGGAAAAGGGGGCGGCAAAGCCACTAACAGGCGATTAATAGTCAAGCAGCTAAGAAAAATGGAGAAGAAATACCAAAGAACACTGTCTGCACAAAACAATAAGTCCTACAGGTTGAGACAGAAAAATACAGCATTAAATCTGACCAATGAACACTGCAGCAAAGATTAACCCTTTAATCAGATTGTTATGACACTCCCTTCATATAATAAACTTACATATGGACAAATTTAGGAAATGCTTTCTTTATGAGGAAACATCATGAATACAACAATTTGTTGAAATGCATATATTTTATTTTGAAAGAAGAGCGATAATGTAGAGAAATGGTATTAAAATGTAAATTCAGTTAGCTAATAATGATGGTTAAATGTATTGCAATGAGCATTCTATGAAATATTTTTATAGGGTTGCAGTTTTAGCTGAACTTCTGACCCACTCAGCATAATGAACTTCTGTGCAACTACACAACTGATGGGATTTTAATTTCAATGAAGAAGTGCTTTACTGTAGCAGCAGCAGCAGAAAATTAAGTTACATCAGAAGAATCAGATTACCTCTGGGAGCACCATGCACAATTTAGAGATTAAATAATTTACTGCTTTATTTACTATGACAGACATTCAGAACCACAGAACTAGGCAGTGATAATATGTCATATAATTTATAAAACACATAGCGATGATTATCTTAGAAAGATTTCTGTTTGTAGTTTGTTTACTATTCTTCTTCTGTGTGTGTGTGTGTGTGTTGTGTGTGTGTGTGTGTGTATCAGTCATACCAGCTTTTCAGTAACATCTTCAAATTCAAATGAGAATAAATATATCTTTAGCAAGGATTTGTCTTAATCTATGCAAGTGGCAATTAATTCATGTTTAACTTTATATTAATAAAAATAGATAGAGTGAGAGAAAGATTTTTGACTAGAGTCTAAAAACTAACCATTCACAGAACTCCATTTCTGTTTATTTAAGTCTCAATTCCTTTTTTTTTAATTGTTTACTTCATACTATAAAGGAAACTTGAGAACAGAATAACTTGCCCCAGTCTTTCCTGTGCCACAGATAACTGAGTGACATGTAGGCCTAAAGGTAGGGACAGGGCTAGTAAGTGAAGGAAGGGACAGGTGGTTCTCAGGCTCCAAAGGGAGCAGGACCGAGAAAGGAAGGGGTAGGGATGGACTGGGTCATAACCAGACGACAAGGTACTGAGGTCTATTTTTCACAGGACCCAGTGACTCAAGTAGAGTCTAGAAAAGAGCTACTTGCTTCTCCCACGACCCCATAGAAGTGCAGACTGTCAGGATCTTAGTCGTTAAGGTCTAGTTTATGCAGCATAAGGGGAGGGCAGTTGAGAAGCATGATGGGAAGGTTTATAACAGGGGGGGAAAACTGTAGGTGTATATATATATATATATATATATATATATATATATGTGTGTGTGTGTGTGTGTGTGTGTGTGTGTGTATGTGTAATTGAAGGAATAAAGGCAAGAAATAAAAAAAAGAAATCTTTATGGAAATCAGCTTTGATATAGTTGATGTGAGATTTTCTTTGTATCAGTTTTTTGTTTCAGGAACTGTAAGTCATGATGGATTGTAAAAATTTTAATTAAATAATTAATTAATTTATTTGTTTGTTAACTGGGAAAAATATTGATCCAAACAGACTATTTTCAGGCTTAGCCTGTGTGTGAACATACACAAAGAATAAGTGTAAAGTGGTTTTCACAAAATTCATATCAGCTCATAAAACAATGCATGTTGCAATGTTCACAACATCCGCAATTATTTACAAAACATAAAACATTCAACGTGAAATGATAAAAAATGTTAGGTTTATTTTTTAACAGAATTCTCACCATCGCTTAACTGTCAGGTTACTTGTTGTATGTATTATTTAGGTTAGCACTAGTGTTATCTAGCAACAGACAGTGTGGTGGATGAATTAGTTATAGTTGAAAAGGAAAGTGTCACTGCTATCAAATTGAATGCTATTGGTTTAAACAGATAAAGAATGTGGGGAGTGGGGTCAGAGTTATGGCTTATATAATACTGCATGATATTGTTAGCATTTGCCTGAAGAAGTGCTTGTGTAAGACAAAAGCAATAATGCATTTTATCTTTAAATACATTGTCTTGCAGTTTGTACCTAAGTCTTGTTTTTTCACTTTTTTATTTAAATTGGAGAAATATTTAATTAATAAGCTCTATCTTCCTTCAGAGTCTAGCTCCATGCTTATGTCACTCTAGCTCTTTTTCCTACCTACAACCTTAGAATAGGCTAAGGTACAAGCAGCTGGTTCTCTTGGGAAAGAATTTAAACACCTTTTGTGCTTCTTGGCTATTTTTGTCTCCTGCCAGAACACAGTGTCACTGTTTTGATTCCTGTGATAAATTTGCAGCATATTACACATTGGTTACTTTTTAAACCTTTAATATTCAGTGTGATTGCAGTAACAGCTTGCAGTTTTAACTATAACTAGTCCATCCAATATGGTGTGCATTGCAAGACAACCCTAGTGCTAACCTAAACAATATGTATAACAAGTGATCTGACAGTTAAACAATGGTGAGAATTCAGCTAAAAACAAAACTAGCACCAAAATACTCATGCTGCCAGGACATGTAATCAGCATTAGTTACCATGACTGTAGCATGCCCATGCACACAGTCTATAATAGTCTATCATGAGGGTCTCATCCCAAAATTCCAGGAAAAACAGTAAACATTTATTTACCAGGAAAGTCTGACTTAGAACAAAGCAATTTTCAGTGGAGGCCCAGGGAGAAATGCTCCAAACGCATGTCTTTGTAAGGTAGGAGGAAATTGGAGCACCTGAAGGAAACTCCCACAGAAGCAGGGAGGACATGCAGGCTTTGCACAGAAGGTACTCCAGGACAAGAATCAAACCAGAGAACCTCTTCCTTTGAGGTGACAGCGCAAACCTCTGCACCACTGTGCCATCAATAATTGAATAAAATGGGTCCATATGTTCAAATCTTTTAACTGCTGCCCTTTACCCTTCTTTTTTCCTCCTAACATGTATACTTCTTAGATCCAATCCCCCAGGGAAGTCATGTGTGGGTTTAATAGCAGAGTGGCAACTAGTGAAATGCATATTCTCTTCTTCAATTTGCTGTGTCTTCCAAGATCCGAGGCTTCTGTATTACCTGTGGCTTGGGGCTTTTCATTTTCCAGTGACATTAACTTACCGGTAGTTGATATGGAGAACAGTTGCCTGGCAGCGTCTTTCCTGAGTAGGATTTCTGGACTTTTTATAATTTCTTCAATCCTCAGGTTTTTGTCTGGGATGTCTGTACAATCATTATTAAACCTGGATATAGAGGCAAATATACCAAAGGCTATTACCACCTTTGGCTTCCGCTTGCTTGCCTGCAACATCTTTATGCATATTTATTTTTATTTACCCTTTGTTGATGTGTTAGTCCTACTAGGCTACTGAGCACTTTTCAGGGTAGACCCATGGTGGTACATATACTACTAGGGGTGATTTGCACTGGGCATCAGAAAACTTCCCCTTCTCACCATTGTTGTGAGTGTGACCCATTTTGGAGGAGAACTTCCTGTTTCTGTTCCAGATCCAGAGGTGGCCTAGAGAAACAGGGAGACAGATGGAGAGAGAAGGAGATGATGGAGTAGTGAAAGAAATGAAAGAGAAAGCAAATACCAAAACCAAAGGAATGTGTGCGGGATTCTAAGAAAATATTTCAAAGAAACCTGTTTGACAGAGATGACTCAGCAAAAGATAGATGTATAAATACAACCCTCCAGTCAGGAGGGTTGCAGCTGAGCAGCCAAGTCCTCCGGATTGTGCAGAATGCTCTGCATTTGGGATCGATTTAACACACTGTTCCGCAGTTCCCCATTGAACAGAGGTTGCTCCTCTTTGCAATTTTTGACTGGCTTGTATACCGCAATTAAAGCCAATCAGCATCGCAGTATACAAGTCAATCAAGCGTCTGTTCCTGTTGCAAAGGGAGCTAATCGGGAGGCACAAAATGTGGCCAATTGCATGCCACTACTAGTTTTCATGCTGCTACAGTATCTGTAAGATGAGTATGCTGCACATTTTTTTATTGTTTCATGAATTGTGATGACAGGGAAAACTGTGTCTTTTGTCATTGATTTATAACTCTGTTATGGTTACTGAGAGCCAACAGCACATTTATGCACAATCAGGGATGAGACACTCTTGCAATACATCTCGACAATGCAGATGTGAGATAGAGTGACGTGGGAATGCAAGAAGTGTCATTTCATCAGGTATGTGAGTAGTATTGTGAATGTTGGTTTTATGATGTTGCAGTTGTTGGCTTAATAAACGAGTTTTACTATTAAAAAAGTCCTGCTGATAAGGTACCTGCAGAGCCTAATAATGATGCTTGGGGTATAGGAACAGAGAATGCCCATAACAAGCACAAGTGTTTATTACGTCCACGCTATATTACTCACAGGTATTGCACCCCACTACCACTCATTCACTTCACTCCATCCCTGTCTGAGCTTCACGTTTTCTCTGTGGCTACACATTATATTCTGAAATTAATAATGTTGCAGATCCAAAACATTAAAGCATTCCTTAAAATGTTAAGACCGCAAATAAAGAATGCCCCTGATTCCTGTCTCCACATATTCTATAACGTTGCTATCAAGCAATGAGCAAGAATCTACCATGGAAGCTGATTCATACAGTTATATTCCTTTTAAGACACACTGGTATTTCAACAGCATCATTATCTTTTTTCTAACTATGCTGCACACAATATCTTACAGCTGTCTTTCTCCAGAGAACATTTTACACCAGCTCAATCCCACAACCCAAACAAGAAGGTGTACTAAATACTACTTCCATTAATCCTCCACTTGGAATATTCTTGCATTGTCTCTGTGGTGAAAGCACATTATAATAATTCAATAGATGCAGATATGTTTCATCAGTTTTACTGAATTGGAAGAAGCAGTCATTTCAAACAGAAGTAAATAAAATTAAACCAACACATCTCTGATATATAAATCAGTGTTATGGATAGCATCCAACAACAGAACTTCCAGTAATACTAGAAAGTAATATATTTTACTACCTTTACAAAGAATTTATATTTGTTAAATAAAGGTAATTGCAAGCAAGTGGAAAAATCATGCAGACTCTAATAATCCTACTTTTAGAACTTACTTTTGTACGTCCCCATTACATGTTGAGAACAGGATAAACAACAAAAGTCTCAGAGTCATGATGGTATTTACTTCTGATTTCTGTTTTATGTCTATATATATATATATATATATATATATATATATATATATATATATATATATATATATATATATATATTTATCTTCTTTTTTCCCATTTTTGCACATGAGGTCACAGTGTCACTTCAACAGTGATAATCATCCAGAGCCAAAGTTTTACACCTCCTGGTGACTAGCCCTGCCATGGCAGTTCTTCTGCAGAGTGTCCTCACATATTATCCTGTCCCTTACTATTCATGTCTTTCAAGACACTGTGTGTGTGTGTTGGGTTTTCTGAGTGCAGGAAGGGATATTATTCAACAACTTGAGTGAATAAGCCAAAAGCTGATGAGGATGTATGACAAGGTGAATGTGTGTGTGAATGTGCCTTTGTGTCTGCACGTATCTCCTGGTTGAGAGACCATGGCCATGTTCAAGGTTTCGCTTTTCGCACAGTGTAAAAATGGGTGTTCCACATTTTGACTGTCACACATTGCTATGGTCTGTGTTCCACATTGGCCTCTTATCAGGTTGAGACCTATGGTTTGCTGGATGATTTACTTAATGAAATGGTGGTGCAGAGTGAGCCAGGAAATGAAGGAGATGTTTCCTGGGAGAACATTATGGAGAAAATACGAAATGACGATGCAAAGACAATCGTGAAGAATAGTGGTGAGATGGAAAAAAAACATATGCAGAGAAAGTAAAAGAAGGCAGAAGTGGAGTAGCAGAAAAGAAGGCAGAAGAAAATGAAAAACAGAAGTACGTGGTAAGGATTCAAAGCAAAGAAGTCAAAGAAATGGACAGGTATGAAGTGTGGGACAATTAATAGCTCCCTTGACTGTAAAACACATGCGGTAAGAGTATTTATTCTTATTGACAAAGAGACATTTTGTGACATTATACTTGAGACTGATTTTTTTCAATGGAAAAATTTCTTGGAGAATATGAAAAAAAGAAAGAAAGACTGATACCCATGGAATCTTTATGTGACAAAAGCAATTAACAGGGAAACAAAAAAAGAAGATTCACAAACAATTTCAAACAGACGTAGAAAGAGAGACTTTGAAAGGACATTTGAAAGCTTTATGTAATGAATCCCTGGAGAATGCAAAAGTTTATGACAAAAGGGGTTTATAAACTGGTGGTTGGGATTGTAATATTGTGTTAAAAATATAAAGAGAAACAAAATACACATATATCAAGCATGGTACATGTGGAGGGAAATGGGGGTGTTGTGAAATACTGGGGACAACCAAAAATATGTATTTTTTTTGTAGAAAAAAAGGACATTTGATAAGTATCTGCAACAACAGAAAATGCTATATTTGTGGAGAAATGGGATGTGATGCAAAAATGTGAATTGAAATGTTATAAATGAAACAAAATTGGACATTTATGGATGGATTGCAAGAATGAAAATAACAGTAAAGAAAAAGAAAGGGAAGAAAATGAACAGAGAGAAGAAATCTTAGAAGCAGTAGAAATAGAAGAAACACTGGATGAGAAAAAAATAATAAAGCTTACATGGAGCTAATCTCCATGTAAGTATAGTGGCATGGCTCGAACACGGAGTTCAGAAGCCGTGCAATCCAGGAAACAAGGCTGGGGGCATGCACGAGCCTCCCAGCACTGTTCAACCACGGAGTTAATTGCAAAATGCAAATCACCTAATTTGCTGGTGAAATCCAGGAAGAAGACAAGCATCCATGTAGGAGCCGTGTGTGCATTAGAAATGTATGTGGGAACATACATTCGTTAGTCAGGTCTGACCATAAGCTAATCACCCTTAACATCCACATCCCACCCCCCAGTAAAGAAACCACCATAAAAAACTTCTCCAAAGCCAACTTCATGCTACTCAAGTCAGAAGTGACAAACTTCATGACACCCATGCAGACGGGAACTGAAACTGCTGAATCCTACACTAAGGCACTGTACGAGCACATCCATTCATGCATGAATCGTGCCATCCCAAATAGAACCAAAATGCTCTCATCCAAAAAAAGGAAGCCAATCTGGTGGTCCCCTGCCATAAACAAACTTTATAACAAAAGGAAGAAACTTTTGCAGAAAAGAGGAAAATTCCAGGATGCAAAAAACTCCCTTACTAGCCTCAGTAAGAAACTGAGATGCCTCATAAAATCCTCCAAAGCTAGTTACGAAAATAAAATTGCCAAAGATTCCAAAGACAACCACAAAGCATTCTATAACTATGTCAAAATCTAAATGGCAATGCTCAGATCTGCTCTGAGCTAAAACAGAATGGCATTAAATATACTGATCCAAAGGATATTGCCAATATCCTGGCAGATCGATTCAGTGCCAACTTCACCCCCTCTCACCCCTAAATGGCCCATCTCAATACCGGAAGATTGCCAAATTCCAGTAATAACGGCCACACAGGTACAAAACGCACTCTCTAAAGCCAAGAATACAGCATCCATGGGACCAGATGACATCCCGGCTGTGTACTACATGAACTACAATATGAACTGGCACCTCACCTAAGTGTCATGTTTAATCATAGCCTCACCTCAGGTTTCGTGCCCACTGAGTGGCGCAGAGCTACAGTTATCCCAATCCACAAGGGGATCCATCTTGGATCCCAGAAACTACCGTCCCATCAGTCTGACAAGCCTTATCTGCAAGGCCATGGAGCGTATTATCATGGAACTTATAAACAAAGACATTGGCAACCTTCAAACACTGGACCCCACCCAGTTTGGGTTTGTGAAGGGCCGATCTTGTCTCTTGAACCTGATTGACTTCTTTGAATCAGTCTCCAGAGCCATGGACAAGGGTAAGGTGGTCCACACAGCCTATCTAGACCTTGCCAAGGCCTTTGACACCATCCCCACTCTGGAATCATAGATAAACTTACTAAGTTGGGCATTAATCCCTATGTCACCCAATGGGTTGCTAAATGGCTTACTGATAGAACCCACACTATAAAAGTAGCTGACTCCAAATCCAGCTCCAGACAAGTGACAAGTGGAGTACCTCAGGGTTCAGTCCTGGGGCCGCTCTTGTTTGGCATCTACTTCTCTGAAGTACAGGTCAACAATAAGGGACTCTGGCTAACAAAGTTTGCAGATGACTGCAAACTGGGAGCCATTATTGAATCCCCAAATGATGTGGATACTCTACAAAAGGGCCTTACAGAAACAGATGCTTGGTGCCAGAGCCATGGGCTCAAGCTCAATGCCAAGAAATGTATTGTTATCCCCTTTGGGAAAAAACATGTATCCATGAATTACCATATAGGTGGCAGTACACTAAACACAGAAAGTGTGATAAGAGACTTGGGGACACAGGTGGCAGTGGTCTCACCTTCGATAACCACATCGCCACAACAGTCAGGAAATCCTTCTATGTGGCACACCTCATCACGAAGGGCTTTTCATCCAGAAAAAAGGAGGTCATTGTCCCACTGTACTCATCCCTCATTAGACCCATTATAGAATACAACGCCCCATTTGGTATGTACCTCTCAAGACATCTGCAACAACTGGAAAGGCCTCATAAATACCTCACTAAAAGAATCACAGGCCTAAAGCAGATGCCCTACGCTGACCACCTTAAAAAACTCCAGCTATACTCTGTCGCATATTGTCTACTCAGAGGCGATCTCTGCTTAACATACAAGGCCATGTCAAACCCAGAGCTGTTGGACATGCTACACTTAAAGAAATCCCAATCCCTCAGAGCTACACGCTCCAGGGATCTAAACCTTGTCATCACAATAAACAAAACATGCTGGAGGGATAGGTTCCTGACCCAGAGACTCCCCAGACTCTGGAATAGATTGCCCATACATGTCAAGCAGAGTGCCTCTTTGGACCTCTTCAAAAGGAACCTTGACGATTAGATGGGAGAAAGGAAATTCACCCCCTGGATCACGTCAGTCGCCCTGCTAGACAGGGGTCCAGGAAAGTAAATAATGTGGGAAGAAATAGCCAGGGAATTGTTATGGCTAGGCTTGTATAGGCCCTAGGGCTGATAGCCTAGTACCAACCTATGAACCTATGAACCTATGAACATTCCATGTACCAGACTGCAAAATAAAAAACAGGGCTATGACAACTCAAAGTAAAGCATGTACTAGTTGCATCAGGCATGCCAATGGCCAAAACTATGGCCATTGGCATGTAAAACTGATGCAAAATATTAAAAATCAAAAGTTAAGTTTTCCTGCACATATGCCATGTTTAAGCAGAGTGCAGCAACTCCCAAGCATGGGATCAGACAAAAAATAAATTTAAAATATTAAAAGGGGATTATTTAAGCTAAAATTAAATTATCCATTATACTGGCCAGCATGCAGACTCATACAATGGCAGGTAACAGTGTTTGCTAAGGACATAGGCTCTCGTGTGGTGTTGTAACTAGGGTATAGGTAATTAGATATATGTACATGAGCTAAGTTTATTGAATAGTAAAATGGGCCACCATGTCTCCAGGTACCTAACTGTGTAGGGGGGACAACATGGTGGTGTAAGCAGAAGAGGCAGCTGACATGAAAAGGGTGTGTGTCATGCTTTGTGTAAGCACATTGGAGCTCTGTGGCTTCTGTTTGCACTCAGCTATGCACAGCTAATCAGGGGTGTGTGTGTCTGAGGCTGCTTACCTGTGCTTAAATTGCAAGAGAAATGCTGAGCCTGCTCGGATACAGGGGAGGGCCCTTTCTGCTCAGCACTGTTTACACTAGCTCCACGGGTTAAAACGGGAAAATTGGAGGAAATTGGAAATAAATTAAAAAAAAAAGGAAATAGCAGACAAAAGGCACTCAATTATAAATGACTAATAAGGCCTCTGCCACTCACAGTGTGACATTCAGACCCCTCAACAATGTAGCCGGCAAGTGGAATATATCATAGTCAGCCAATTACACAGGCTACATCTGCAGCACACCAGTATAAAGTATGCAGACACCCTTCAATCTGACTTCCCCACATACTCTGCACTAGTGGAGTACACACTTGGGAATTTTAACTGACAAAATGATACGGGCTGCTGCTGCTTTGCTACATCTGTACATGCTACAGACTGAGGGCGGTGATGATGATGATGTTGATAACTATCCCAGACTGAGGAGGAGAAGAGTGTTCAGACCAAGGTAACCTTTCAGGGGCTACATGAACTGAAGATAGTAGAGTGCTACAGGGTGGACAGGGACATACTACAGCAACTCACCGAGCTGTGCCGCCCTCACCTCAGACCCAGAGCCAACAGAGAGGAAGCCATACCAGTGGAAACAAAGGTATGTGTAGCCTTAGGAATACTAGCTGCTGGTACTTTCCAAAGACCTACTCGGGACATCATGGGGGTCTCACAGGCATCTGTATCCAGGGTACTCCACCAGTTCCTGGATGTCATGCTAAGACATGCCAGTGAGCACATTTATTTTCACAGCACCTCTGAGGAGAGGACCACCAATATGCATCTCTTCCACCATGTAGCACACTACCCAGAGGTACTGGGTGCCATAGACTGCACTAATGTCTATATCAAAGCACCACCCAGCGAAGAGGGTAGAGTCTACGTCAACTGCAAGGGCTGGCACACCATCAACTGCCGGGTCCTGTGCAATGCCCAGAGCATTATCATCAATCTGTGTGCTGGTAGCCCTGGCAGTTATCATGACTCTCACATCTGGCACACCTCACAGCTGTACCAGGCATTTGCCAGGGGGACATCCCATATGGCCATCTTTTGGGGGATGCTAGCTATGCAATGGAACCGTGGATGATGACACCCATCAGAAATGCACACACACACACACACACACACACACACACACACACACACACACACACACACACACACCTGAAGAATGCCATAATGATACACATGCAGAAATTAGGAAAATTGTAGAGCATGTGTTTGGGCTACTCGAGTCACGTTTCCGCTGCCTTGACACATCTGGTGGAGCCCTGCAGTACTCTCCAGCAACATGTGCACACATGTTCATAGTATGTGCAGTGCTACATAATATGAGCCTGCAGAAACAGCTGTGGCAGGAACATCACAGGGAAGGGGGACACAGCCCACCACCATTGCCAAGCTCACCAGAGGCACAGGGGGACTCGGAGGAGGAACCCCCTCAGCCTGTCCCTGCAGGCAGATGTAGACATGCCCAGTACGCCCTGGCCTTGGCAAAGAGTCAATGCATACCACATACACTGACACCCTAGGGACCCAGGGACTGACACCTCTCTCTGACTCGTACACACAGTAAAAAGGATGCCAGACACATCACACTACCTGTACTTTACCATGTATAGACTGTGTACTGCATGCATCCGACAGAGTCAGCCCTGAAGCACTTCCTCACAACTGCCACAGGCACAAGGTAAGTCACTCTTCTTAACAACTAATGAATGGAGTAGTATGTTGTGGTAACATATCTATGGTATCACTGCATGTATGCAAGGGAATGGGGTGGCCTACTGGGATAGCAGCAGACAACTGTCAGCTATGTGGGACAACAGGAAATGTCCACAAATACATGCTTCCTCAGAATATGAAGTAGTCCCCAAGGTGACAAAACCCACTGCAGTATATGTGGGGGAATAACAAACTGTGGGGTCATAGTTCACATACATGGATGTCAATGTTGGAGTCCCGTACATACCTCTCAGCCTCTCCCAGCAAGTCAGCTGTACAAAGCCATAAAGAAATGTGTGACAAAGGGCTACAAATAGGGACAGTTATGAAATATTGCTCTGACAAACTTAGACAGTGATATTACAACAGGCCTTGCTGTTGTATTACGTCCCTGAAGGGTAAGAAGTCTGAAACTCAAATATCTGTCATTACTTTTTAACTCTGATCTGTAATGATATGCCAGTATTTTCCAAGTCAACCACAATACTGTGCTAAATGGACCCAAAATATGAAGCAAACATCTGGACAGTCTGTGGTAATTTGTACAATTGAGAGGTATGCCTTCCTCCCCCCAACACATCCGTGTTTCCATAGAAATGCAGTAACATTTTTGTTTGTAGGGTAATAGAAGCAGACCACACATTCTCATGGCTGTTCCAATCAACTTGCTAATTTGTTCCATGCCCACAATATGCAGGGGTTAATGTGCTATGTTTGTGCATGGTTAATACTGTCAGGAAGTAGACAACACTTACTGTTGGCTGTTGTGGTTTAGTGGTTTAAGTACGTGGTTGACAGGGTCTGTGGTACCAGACTGGCTGCGCTACACCTACGACAGGACTTGTGCACACTGTCCATAAGGCAATATTTGTTACTGCAGGAAAGCTGGTCCATGGAAGGACAGGGGGCCACACATACAACAGGGACAAGTCGTAAATATTGCACTTACAAACATAGAAAGTTGACAGAATAACAGCTAATGCAATAGCATGAAGTCTCTGAAGGTCAAGAAGTCTGAAACTCACATATGTCATTACTTTCTAACTTCAGTCTGTAACGTATTCCCCATTATTTTCCACACAACCACAATATTATGACAAATGGGCACAAATTATGAGCTAAACATCTGCACAGTCTGTGAAGATTTGTACACTTGATAGATATGACCCCCTTCCCTCAACACACCTGTGTTCACATAGAAATGCAGTAACATCTATGTCTGTAAGGTGATAGCAGCAGGCCACACATTGCCATGGCTGTCACAATCAACTTGCTAAATTGTTACATTTTTGAAATATGCAGGGGCCAATGTGCTATGTATGTTTGTGGTTAATAGTGTCAGCAAGTAGACACCACTTACTGGTGGCTGTTGTGGTTTAGTTGTCAAAGTGCAGTACTATAGTTGTCAGGGTCCATGGTTCGAGACTGCCTGTGGAAACTATTTTGCATGTCAGCTATACCAATGGTAGGAGTTCTACACACTGGCCAGAACTCAATAGTTGTTACTGCAGGAAAGCTGGACAATGGAGGGACAGGGGACCACACATATGGACAGTACCCAGGACTGAGTAACCTATACAGTGCCTCGTACAACAGCAGGTTGTGACAAGTCGACTGCCAGGATATAAAGCCTGCCACATCACTGTGTCAGTACTGACAACAAGTAAGTGGGCACCATCCTTACCCGTGGAATGACAGGGTGCCACAAAATGTCCACACATATGCTTCATGTATCTGTTATGCTTGTCATAACATTGCATTTGCTTGACAAACTATTGGCAAACCAATAAAAGTTGATGTGAAAACAGCAATGACAGACAGTAGAGATGCAGATGTCATCCCCAAAAGTAACTACAAGCTAATACAAAACCATTCCACCAACTGTGTAAGTTTGGAAGAGCAATAATAAGAGCCTGCCCCTATGTCTGGGCCTATGTCTGACTGTTATATATGGGCCTGTCCAGATATCCATCTGCAAGAGTCTGACAGCTATGGCCAATCTGTAACCTGACAATAACATTGCAACAGAAACTGTCTGAGGACCACAGTAGATCTATGGGGCACAATAATGCACAACCCGCTAAATAGGTACAGCCAGAGTTGTGAGGTCTGTAACCCTGTGTGTGATGTTATGACTTCTCCCACACTCACACCATAACTACAAATACATAACAGCAGCAACTGTGGACAAAGGCCGTGACTGCACTACAGAAGGACAAAGAAACACATATAAGAGGGAGGGGAACCACTGGCCAGACAAACACAGAATGTGCACACTAGAACAATTTTTGCTGTAACATAGTTCCCTGCAATGTATGGGGTCAGTAAACAAATGTCTGTCAGTGCTCCCTCACATAACTCTGTAGTAATCTGCTACTCACATACCAGGAAATCACAGTGCTATGTAGAATATACCACACATATTATGGAAAACTCTGCTTAGTCCAATGCACTCTATACCCACACCAGGATATGACTCCGTTAATAAGGACAGCACACAGCCAGGAGATTCCTCACACAGTATATCACTGAGGTGCTGGACTGTTTACACAGCTTCATCAGCCATTCAGCTTTTGCACACAAAATCCTGGACCAGTACTACAGCCACCTCTTGAATGGAGTCCAGCTCTTACTATTGAAGGTCTTACTGGGCATGCTCCTACAGAGAGAATTACAGCCCATGTATAAACCCATATCTGACTATACAACTCTGTTGTCCAGATATGTCTTCACATACAGACAGCTAGGTACACCTTAATCGTGTCTCCCCACCCCCATCAGACAGAATTAGCCTCATCTATCTGGAGGTAGCATACATGTGACGTATAAGAGACTTTAAGTACCTTTATCTGCTCTTTTTTTTCAAAAAAATACAGTATTTAAAATGATTTTAACTGTGTGGAAGGAATATTAACTGAACTGGAAGTTAGTCAGTGTTTGCTGAATTTTGTTATTTGCTAGTAATTACAGGTGTGGGGGTAGTCACATTCTTTGATTTCCTGTCCTTGCCTATTTAAGTGGTACAGTGTGAAATATTTTCTGCTTAAAAACCTCAGCTTTGGCCGGCTAAGAACCTGCTGTATTCAACTGGATGTATAAGAGAATTTAAGTACCTTTATCTGCTCTTTTTTTTTCAAAAAATAGAGTATTTAAATTGATTTTAACTGTGTGGAAGGAATATTAACTGAACTGGAAGTTTTGACTCTGCTCTTCAGTTAGTCCCACTCACCCTCCCTGTTTTTGTTTTGGTGTTAATCTTAGTGGCCTTGCAACTGCCCGCCCCTCTTGTAAATTTGTGTTTGGATACTCCTTCTGGGCCCATCTCATTTGCTCACTCAACTGAGTGCAGTGAGATCATATTCTGATTTCAGGCACTCCTACTGTGTACAAAGAGAGCATCTGGGAAACAGAAAAAAACATGTAAGCTTGTTTCCTGTATTTCCTGTTAAGTGGTATAGACTATTTGTAGGCTTCTGAGCCCCCAAGCCCTTCTGTGTTGGAGGAAGCCTTCTAGCTTAGTTTTTTTTTCTTATAACTAGCCAGTTTTCTAGTTTCAGCACTCAAATCTGTTTCTTTGATCTCAGCACTTGTTCAGAAAAAAAAAAAAAAAAAAAATTTTTTTCATCTGCTTTTACTGTACTTGTGTTTCTACCTACTTTTTTTTACTTTTGCATCATCTTAAAAGTACTCAGTTGTATTTATTACTGCTTGGTGTAACTCATTCTAAGCCTTTTGGTTTAAACACTTGGGCTTCGGACCAGTTGTTTTGCACTGAGAGGGTTTGTGGTCTGCACTGTAGTGGCAGAATAGGTAGCTTACATCCTTCTAGGTTGGGAACTGCTGATTGAGGGCTCAGTGTCTGTTATTCTAAAAGTGTATTAATTCTGGTTAAAGCACTTGGGCTTTCAGGCCAGTTATTTTACATAAAGAGGGTTTGTGGTCTGCACTCTGCCCTTCTGAGCTGGGAATTTCTGGTTGAAGGCTTACAGTGCATGCATATCTGAACTGCTTCTTACTGAAGTTGGTGCGCCTTGTTTGCTGTGGCATAGACTGGATTCGGGCCTGCTGGATCTAGCTTTGTTTGTGTAACTTAAGCACTAATCCAGGCATTCTCTAAAGTATTCAATTGTATTTATTACTGCTTGGTAGTAACTTGATTAAAGTGTAGCTATCATTCTAAGTCTTTTGGATTAAGCACTTGGGCTTCAGACCAGTTGTTTTACATTAGGAAGGTTTGTGGCATGCACTGTGGTGGCAGGACAAGTAGCTTTCATCCTTCTAAGTTGGGAACTGCTGATTGAGAGCCCAGTGTCTGTTATTCTTAAAGTGTATTAGTTCTGGTTTAAGCACTTGGGCTTTCAGGCCAGTTATTTTACATTAAGAAGGTTTGTGGTCTGCACTCTTGTGGGAGAAGAGGCTGGACTCTGCCCTTCTGAGCTGGGAATTTCTGGTTGAAGGTTTATAGTGGCTGAATATTTGAACTGTATCTTACTGAAATTGGTACACCTTGTTTGCTGTAGCATAGACTAGATCCAGGCCTGCTGAATCTAGCTTTGTTTATATGCTTGTTGTTTGTTTGCTTGTTATTTCCCTGGAACGCTAATTCCACCTAATACGCGGCTTCTCAGCACTTCTGTGGATCACTAGTGATATCTGCATTGCTTACTGTACTTATTTCCTTGTTTCACTTGAAAGAAAGTTACTGTTTGTCATTTTTGCATTTAAGTTACCTGTAACACATTGCACTTAAGTTACCTGGCACTTGCTCACTAAAGCAATTATAAAAGTCAGCACTAAAAATTAAAAGCACTACACCCTCACTCCCCACTGGCCCTGGTTTTCAATTATTAAGGAATTCCCAATATTATTCTAGCATGTCCAAAGGTCAGTTGTCAATCTCCTCTCCGGTCCAGCTGGTGAATCTGGGAATATTGAGGCAGTGTTACAACTGCCTCATGTACACAGAGAACCCTCTCCTCCTCCCAACAAATTCCAACACATGTGAGAGATGCAACCATATAGCCAAACTGGAGGCTAAGCTCTCTCAACTCAGTACTGGCATAACCAGTCAGGAGGAGAAGGAAACCACACTCACTACAATTCCAGTCTCACATAGACCTACCACGACAGCAAACCAAACACATAATCACACAAAAACATACCCAGAGGCTCTAAATAAAGATCTGCCGAAGCAGCAGAGACCTCCAAAGCAGACACCCAAGCAGCCGCTACCCCAAAACAAAACACGTGCAACACATATCTCACAAAGCCAGTGTGCCGAACAGTCACAGCCCTTAAGACTAAACAACACACCTGATACACATGTAATAGGTGACTCTATCGTCAGGCACACTGACGTCCCGCTCACCAGGCTGAACAAGGAGAGGGTCATGGTGAGCAGCCTGTCGGGCTCTAGGATCCGCCACATAACACAAGCACTCAGGTCACTCCAAGGCAAGTACAAATATGACCCAGTCATTGTCCATGCTGGTGTGAATGACCTGAGACATACCTCCCTGGACTACATGAAAAGAGACATAAAAGAGCTCTCTGAGCATGTAGCCCAGGCCGGTATGACCCTGACCTTGAGTAGCATCTTACCCTCACCAAGAATGATGCCACAATATGAAGACAAGATGATCAATTTCAAGAATTGGCTTAAGTACTGGTGTCATTCATAGGGGATCCAATGCCTGTCAGCTTTGGATGATATGCTCGACAAGCCACGATGCTTCGCTAGGGACGGCTTGCACCTGTCACCCCTGGGCTTTTGGATATTGGCAAAGGCTCTTGCTACCCCCATAGTGCCTTTTTTAGGCAAGGCTCAAAAGACAAACCCACCTCCATAGGTATCACAAGGGATAAGAAACTAAGAGTAATGCTACTCAACGCCAGAAGTCTAAACCTCAAGATGCACGCACTCGAAACTCTCCTTAGCATGGAGAACATCGATATCTGTGCAGTAACAGAAACCTGGTTCAGGGCTCCCGAGAGCACCCCAGCACTACCAGGTTATACCTCATACCATGCTTTTCGGCCCCAAATCTTGGACCGAACCACAAAAGGAGGGGGAGTATCGATATTCATCAAAGATACCCACACCTCCAGGTTGGTGGCAAAGCACGAAGCATCAGAGACTATCCATGTGCAACTAACAGTGGGTAAAACTGCCTTCCAGTTTATAGCCTGCTACAGACCACCCTCCCAAACCCAGGAACCCCACTCGGCCTTCCTGAGAACACTGGAAAATATGAAGGTCTCTCCAAACAACATTATATTGGGCGACTTCAACTACCCAGACATAGACTGGGAGCATTACTCTAGCTCCAACACCCTAGCCCAAAGGTTCCTAGAATTTATAAACTCAAATGCTATGGAACAACTTGTTACCACTCCCACAAGAGGGGAAAACATACTGGACCTGATCATCACCAACATGGGGACTCTATGCTCCAGACCAGAAGTGTATCCCTCACTGGTAAGATCAGACCATAAACTAATCTCACTGGATATTCACATCCCAACCCCACCCCCTGCCCAAAAAACCACAGTGAAAAACTTCTCTAAAGCAAATTTCACACTCCTCAAAACTGAGGTGGAATCCTTCAAAGCCCCCGGGCCTGTGGAAAATACGGCCCAGACCGCAGAATCCTTTATAAACACATTCTATGAACACATTCAGGAATGCATGGATCATGCGATCCCAAATAAAACCAAGACCCAATCCTACAAAGGCAGACGTCCTGTCTGGTGGACCCCAGCCATAAACAAACTATACAATAGAAGGAGGAAGCTACTAAATGATAGAGCAAAATCCCAAAAAGGGAAGGCATCACTGATCAGTATTAGCAAAAATCTACGGGCACACATAAAATTGTCTAAGGCCAGCTTCGAGAGAAAAATTGCACAGGCAACTAAGGATAATCACAAGGCTTTCTTTAGTTATGTTAGGAACCTGGGTGGTAATTCCCAGATATTCTCAGAATTAGTCCAAAATGACAAAAAATACACCGAACCCACAGACATTGCCAACATCCTAGCTGACAGGTTCAGCACAAACGTCTCCCCCCCCTCCCCACCAAAAGGGCAAATATCTATCCCAGCAGAGTGCTGCCCCCCTGACATCTCAGATGCTCAGGTAAGAGTCGCCCTCTCCAAAGCAAAAACCACAGCATCAATGGGACCAGACGGTGTCCCGGGCTGCGTCCTACATGAACTCCAAGAAGAGCTAAACCCAAACATAAAACTACTGTTCAATCTCAGCCTTACTACAGGATATGTGCCCAAAGAGTGGCGTACAGCAACAGTGGTCCCTCTCCATAAAGGTGGTGCCTCAATGGATCCTGGAAACTATCGCCCCATAAGCCTGACTAGCTTGGTCTGCAAAGCTATGGAAAGGATCATCATGGACCTCATAAATAAAGATATTGGGGACCTACAAACACTGGATCCTACCCAGTTCGGCTTTGTTAAGGGCAGATCCTGCCTCTTAAACCTGGTTGATTTCTTTGAAACAGTCACCAAGGTCATTGACGAGGGAAGGTGGTCCACACAGCCTACCTGGACCTCGCAAAAGCCTTCGATACAATACCCCACTCGGGCATTATAGATAAGCTCACCAGCTTAAATATAAACCCCTATGTCACTAGATGGATTGCAAACTGGCTCAAGGACAGAACCCACATGGTTAGAATTGCTGGAGCCATGTCAGACTCCAAACCAGTTACAAGTGGTGTCCCACAAGGCTCAGTCCTGGGACCTCTCTTGTTCGGTATATATTTCTCGGAGGTACAGGCCAACACGGAAGGACTGTGGCTGACCAAGTTCGCAGATGACTGCAAACTGGGCGCCATAATCGACTCTCCAGCCGACACAAGCATCCTCCAAAAGGGCCTCATAGAAACAGACAACTGGTGCCAGAGCCATGGCCTCAAGCTAAATGCCAAAAGTGTATAGTCATCCCCTTAGGCAAAAACAAAGTGCCACAAATTACCACATAGGTGGTAATCCATTAAGTACAGAAGAAGTAATTAGGGGCCTGGGGACCCAAGTTGACAGCAATCTCTCATTTGACAACCACGTGGCCAAAGTGGTTAACAAACATTTTATATAGCCCACCTAATCATGAAGGGATTCACATCTAGATCAGGGGACGTCATCGTGCCTCTTTACTCATCCCTCATCAGGCCCATAATTGAGTACAATGCCCCTTTTGGGATGTACCTTACCAGACACCTGCAGCAACTGGAAAGACCCCAAAAGTACCTCACCAAGAGGATCAAAGGGCTCAAACAGATGCCATATGCTGCCCGGTTAAAGAAACTCCAGCTCTACTCAGTGGCATACCGCCTGTTCAGAGGCGATCTGTGCCTGACGTAAAGCCATGTCCAACCCGGAATTAATGGACATGCTGCACCTCAGAAAATCCAAATCCCATCGAGCTATGCGCTCGAGAGACTTGAACCTCAGCACTGAAATAAATAGGACATGCTGGAGGGACAGATTCATAACCCAGAGGCTCCCTTCACTCTGGAATAAAATCCCAGTCCAGGTTAGGCAGAGTCCCTCATTGACTCTCTTCAAGAGGAATATTGATGAGTGGATGGGAGATCATAGGTTTACCCCGGGTATCACTTCTGTGTCACTGTTAGACAGAGGCACAGTATACTAACCTCGAAAAAGGGCATAGCAAAATAAATTTAAAATGGGTGGCGAAAGCCAAACACATTCTGGCTAGGCTTATAAATGCCCTAGGGCAGATAGCCTAGTATGAACCTATGAACCTATGAACCTATATCTGTATCTGTTGAATGTGATAGGCATACATATATATATAGGTAACATATACAAATATATCAATTATAGACAGGCAGAGACAGGGGGAGCGAGAAACAGACAGAAATGGATAGAGAGAGAGAGAGAGAGAGAGAGAGAGAAAGAGAGAGAGAGAGAGAAAGACACCCTGAAAGGCATAAAGTGTGATGTCCTCATGCAGACAGTTGCACACTGATAGCAATCCAGTCACTGGCACATGTCAGTATGAGGGTGACTTCCATTGAGTAATAGTAGTCAGGTAGGGGTTGTAATCTCACCTCACCTGCCATGTGTGTGTGTGTGTGTTTGTGTGTGTGTGTGTGTGTGTGTGTGTGTGTGTGTGTGTGTGTGTGTGTGTGTGTGTGTGTGTGTGTGTATGCGTGTGTGAGTGTGTGCATGTTGGTTATACCATTCTGAGGCCTGTTCCACCCTGGTGCCCTCCCCACATTGCATTACTTTACAGGGCCTGATCATGTCATCAACCTTAGATCCACTGTTGGACACTTTAGACACATGTAAGATCGGTGGAGCATGTGATAAGTAGGCAGTACTATTTTATATATAAGTAGTTATACAGGGGGTTGAATCTCAATATAGCCAATTATGAAGCTGCATATACATATATATATATATATATATATATATATATATATATATATATATGGATCTAGGACTCCCCATCGAACACACATTTTGCTGAAATGTAAATGGTTGAGCTCAAATTCGTGAAAGTGCATTTTATCACCAGTTTGGGGATGCCAGTGACACTGGTGAGCTCACATGCCAGATGGTTTCATGCCTCAGACTTGTATTCTGAGCCCTGGTATTGGCCCTGCGGCAGTCTGTCATCATGGTTCTTCATAAGGAGTCCAGTCATGACCTTGGCCTGAAAGCTTGCTCACTCTCCTACACCTGCCATACTTTCTACAGGGCTCAAACTCTTACAGGTTCATAGGAGCATAGGATCATAGAGACTTACTAGGCTATTGGTCCTGAGGCTGTTATAAGCCTAGCCAAGAGTTTAGCCCATGCATAGACAAATTAGCAACTGATTCCCCTGTCCAGCAGGGACACAGGTGGAATCCCAGGGATTTATTTTCTATTTCCCATCCAGTTATCCAGGTTGCACTTAAATAGGGGTAAAGAGGTACTCTGCTTGATGTGGAGAGGGAGTCTATTACATAGATGGGGGAGTCTCTGGGACAGAAATATGTCCCACCAAGTCCTATCGATGTCACAGACAAGATTGAGTCCATGTGTGCAGGTTACTCGAGTGGAGC
This sequence comes from Protopterus annectens, assembly GCF_019279795.1. NCBI lineage: Eukaryota > Metazoa > Chordata > Ceratodontiformes > Protopteridae > Protopterus > Protopterus annectens. The sequence goes on along the minus strand of NC_056731.1, from coordinate 1,991,396,777 downwards.
TTGGCTTGCGGATATGTAGAAGTCCTATCAATGTGGGGTCTGAGATCCCCTTGTATGCCAGGCAGAGGTCATCTCTGAGGAGTCTGTATGACACAGAGTGGAGGGATAGAGATTTTAACCTATCTGTGTATGGTAGATTTTTGAGGGCCTGGATTCTCCTTGTAAGGAACCACTGTGGTCTCTCCAGCTGCTACATATGCTTTGAGAGGTATATGCCAAATGGGGCATTGTACTCAATAATGGGCCTTGTAAGGGAAGAATACAGGTATGTTATGACCTCCTTGTCCCTGGATGAGATACCCTGACGTATGAGGTGGGTCATGTAGGAAGCTTTCCATACAATGGAAGCAACATGATGGTCAAAAGTCAGGTTGATATCAATCTGGGTGCCCAAATCCCTCACAACTGACTGCATGCTTAGGACATTGTTATTAATGTGAATATTTGTGGGGACCTCATGCTTTCTAAAGGGCTTTAGGTTATGTTTCTGACACCGGCCAATTGTTTGGGTGAGACCTTCTTGGAGGATGTCCACATTACTAGGGGAACTGATGACAGCTCCCAGCTTTCAGTCATCTGTAAACTTGGTCAGCCATAGCCCACTGGTTTTGGCCTGCACCACAGGAAAGTGTATCCCACATAACAGAGGCCCCAAGAACAAACCCTGAGATACATCACTCGATACGGGTCTCTTGCTTGAGGTGGGTTCCCCTATTTTGACTAGGTGGTTTCTGAGTGAGCCAGTTAGCTACCCATCTGGTAACATACAGATTGATGCCTAGTTGAGAGAGTTTATTTATTATGCCTGAGTGATGAATAGTGTTGAAGGCTTTGGCCAGGTCAAGGTAGGCAGTGTGGACTGTCTTCCCCTCATCCATGGCTTTGATGATTGTCTCAAAGAATGCAATCAAATGTAACAGACATGACCTCCCCTTGATGAAGCCAAACTGTGTCAGATCGAGTATTTGGAGGTTGCCAATGTCCATGTTAATGAGGTCCATGATAATTCATTCCATGGCCTTGCAGATCAGGCTAGTTAGACTGATGGGTCTATAATTTCCCAGATTGATGGACACTCCACCTTTGTGTAAAGGGATGACAGTGGCTGTCCTTCACTCAGCTGGGACAAAGCTGGTAGTTAGGCTTTGGTTGAATAGGGATGTAGGATGTGGCCTGGGATGTTATCAGGTCCCATAGAGGCTGTATTTTTTGCCTTTGAGAGAGCAGTGATGACCTGATCCCTAGATATAAGGGGAAGGGGGCAGGTACTGAGAATGTCTTGATTTACTGTTGGAGGGACAGAGGGGTGAAATTTTTGCTGAATCTGTCAGCCAGCGAGTTTGCTATACCTACAGCATTTGTATATGTGGTGTCCTTGACCACCAATTCTGAACAGATCTGGATGCCAAATTCTGAACAGATCTGGGTGTTACCTTTGAGATTATGGACATATGTGAAGAAGGCCTTATGAATATCTCTAGTAGATGTGGTCAATCTGGACTCAAAGTTTGCTTTGGAGGATTTCACTAGTGCTCTTATTTGCTTGTTTAGGCTAAGGAAAAATTGCTTCCAGTTAGGCACCTCCTCCTTCTTGGTCCTGGACAGCAATTTTTTTCTTTTGTTATAGAGTTTATTTATTGCAGATGTCCACCAGACAGGTTTACTCTTCGTTGCAGAGGATGATTTAGTCCTGTCAGGTATTCCTGATTCCATGCATCTATATAAATGTTCGTATAGTAATTTGTTATAGATATGGATACTGGTGCCAGTTCATAGAGAGGAGAGGGGGCTGGAAGCTGTTTATGCCATCCCTCAGGAGGCTGCAATCAGCTTTGGAAAAGTTTTTTTGTTTGATCCTAGCTAGAGGGGGGTCGCGGGAGATGGTGACTTCAAACATGACCACTTTATGGTCTGATCTTACAAGGGAGGGTGATACTGCAGGGATGCTGCAGTGGTTACTCATGTTGGTTAATACTAAGTCCAAGATATTATCACCTCTTGTGGTGGTATCAGCTAGTTGTTAGAAAGCATTTGCATTGACAAAATCGAGGAATCACTGGGCATTTGTGTTCTGCCGTGTGTAGTTTTTCCAGTCTATGTTTGGGTAGTTAAAGTCACCCAGGATCAGGGTAAAGGGTTGACTCTTGATAGATTAAAAAAGGTCTAGCTAGGCAGTTTTGGCATCTTGGGTCAGATGTGGGGCCAGTAGCTAGCTGTGATTTGTATAGGGGTCTTGTCAATGGTTAACTGCACCTGGAGTGTCTCCTGTTCATCATACAGTTTGACCAGCCTGGAGGTGTGTATGTCTTTAACATATATATTGAAACTTCACCTCCTTTGGTTTTACTACCCACAGTTTGTAGTCTGAATGTATGATAGGATGAGTAACCAGGTATGGCTGTGGTGCTATCCATAGATTTGAACCAGGTTTATGTGACTGTGCAGATGTCAGCATTTTCCATGGTTAAGACTGCTTGCAATGAGTGCAATTTCATGTTTAGACTCCAAGCATTTATCAGCATGACCTTTCGTTTTGGTTTTGTTGCAATTGTTATGTTGGTAGTTTTAACCTCATCACTTTTCTGCAAGTATTCCCAGCTATATGGTTTAAATAAGGCCATATTCCCACCCTTTGCCATCATTGGACCATTTTCAAAAATGCTGATTACAGCTGAGCAGTGCACAAACCCATTAAGTTGAGTTGAGCAGTGCTTAAGATGTCAAATGCTGAGCAGTGCTTAGCAGTGTGCAAATCTGCTTAGCTGAGCTGAATACTGCCTAGAATGGGACTGCTTAGCAATGCTCAAACCAGCTAAGCAGAGCTGAGCACTGCTAAGTATTGCTCAGACAGGTCATGCTTAAGCATTGCTTAGCTTGGCTTAGCAGTGCTTAGCAAAACTGAGCTAAGGGCAAACAAATGTTTTCATATAAAAAAGAAGTCCAAATTGAATATTAATTACTCATTACTGACACATTATTATTAAGTGTGTATATTTTGCTTAAGCAATAATAGATGACGTCAGTGTGGTATATTAAGAGTTACCCATGGTTGGTTTGGTTTAATCATGAGGGCGAAGCCTGAGTAATTAAATAAAGGCAACAGTAGGTAAATCTTAATATACCACAACCATGGGGTCAGTTATTGCTATTATAGAATGACATTATTTAAGAAAAAATATTTACTTTTCTTAAATAAATGTCTTTGTATACTGGTGCCGTGCTGTCCTTCCTGGTTTTTCCAGTATCCTGGGGCGTTTTATGATGTACTGTGCATGTACATCAGTGCTTTGCAAAGGACGCAATGCAGAAAAGAAGGTCTTCATTGCTTTATTTTTGTTTTCTATTTTATATATATATATATATATATATATATATATATATATATATGTATATATAAAAATGTTGGACAGTTTAGGGGTAGGAGAGAGAGAGACAGACTGGAGGAAATACAATGAAAATCAGGTACGTGTCTTTAGTTTTGAATAATATACCTGATTTTCCTAGTATTTTCTCCATCCTGTCTCTCTGCTATGTCCAGAGTCCATATTGTTTTTTTTTTTTTTTTTTTTGTTTAAAAAAAAATACAGTATATAGCAATGAAATAAATTTGGGGCAACCGGATATTTTTTCATTGGTATATGCTAGGATTTACAATGGGTACGCTGATTGGACTGACCAATCAGCATGCCCATTTTGGAATATCAGTGACCAGTCATTGTATAATTTACACAACCTCCCCCTATATGCTTTCATTGCATTACCCTGGGGTGTGTACTGTATGGGAAACTTGTGTTTAAATGGGGGTTTTCACCTTATTTCTCCCCTTTCACTGGGAATTTGGACCAGCTACACTACCCTGGTTAACAAATATTAATTACTAATAGAATTAGTGGAGAAAACTCAGCAAACAAAGTAAGCAGCAGAAAACCAACAAGGACCAAGACAGCTAAAACCATAAATTTAATTGTAAAGCATAAAAGATAAGCGCTTTCGGACAATTCCTTCATCAGATCAAAGAACAAAGTGTGTTTCAGCACAAGTTAAATAAACCTGAAATTAACTTTACTTTCATGGTACTACAGTTATGTGAACCAGATAAAAGAGGGGGTGATATACGCAATCGAACAGATGTGGCAGAAGCCCGTTGGATAGCAGATTTACAAGCTGATAAACTGCCAGTGTTGAATGGATGTCTTCCCCTAAAACCCATTTTGAGAGAATGCAAGCTCAGGCACTGAAATGATTAACTTACTATAAGCAAGAGCTCTGAAAAAAAGAAAGAGGTGTGGTGCAGCTTTGAATCTGTGATTGATCAAGTGTTACTTAAAACTGTTAAACACACTTTGTTCTTTAATGTGATGAAGGAATTGTCTGAAAGCGCTTATCTTTTATGCTTTACAATTAAATTTATGGTTTTAGCTGTCTTGGTCCTTGTTGGTTTTTTGCTGCTAATATTAATTACTACATCATTAAATAAAATAAATAATTAATATAAAACTGCTTTCCCATGTAAAAGCTGAATGGCCTGTCTTGGTATTTAAATTGTGCACCTACTACATGCAAAGCCATGACTCTAACCACTCAGCTAACTTAACTGTGCAAATTCCAGCTATACATTTCTATATAGCTTCTTGTTAAGTTTAAGCACTGCTGAGCAAGGTGCTGCCCCATGCAAATCCACTCAGCTATGCTTAAACTTTCAAGAAAAATAAGAAAAAAATAAACATTAATTTAAAATTAAACTGTTAACCTTCACATTATTAGATAAGTGTCTGGGGAAACTTTATTTCTTGTTTTAGTGCCATAAAGCACTTTTACAATGCAGGGGGTGTGTTACAGATACTGTGACACACCTCCTACATGACATGATTTAACATTCCTAATCCTCTCAACTTTACAGATTTTCCCATGATGTCCAGATTTGTGCCTTATATTCTTGGTCCATTTGTCATGGGATTATGTTTCCCTGGCAAATCAGTGAAAAGTCATTAAAGACTGCAGTTAGAAAATATTGACAGACATTTGAGTTTCACACATCATAGTCTTCCGAAAATCTATGCTAATGCAAGAACTGTCATTCTATCAACTTTCTAAATTTGTAAGGGCAATATTTAAAAACTGTCCGTATTTTTGGTTACACTATTGGCTTTCTCATTACATTTCTTGCTCTAAGAAGTTGAGAAGTATGAAGTGTCCGAGGACACTTTCTTTATTGTAAAGTGCTGTATGGTACTTTCACAATGCAGGGTGTGTGTGACAGTACCTGTCACACACACCCCTGAATTACATTCAGTTGCCATTCATAATTTCAGTGTCTGTGGACACTGTTTTCTAATGTAAAGTGCCATACAGCACTTTCGCAATGCAGGGTGTGTGTGACAGTACCTGCCACACACCCCCTGCATTAATTTCAATTGCCATTCACTATTTCAGTGTCCATGGACACTGTTTTTTTTTTTGTAAAGTGCTGTACGGCACTTTGTCAGTGCAGGGGGCATGTTTCAGATCTGCGAGTACTACTGCAACACATTGCACACTGCAATGATTCAGTATCCATGTACACAGCTCCGTCTCAGTAGCGCGCCTTCATTAATATGTAAGGCACACTGCCGAGAGGAAGATACAGACACAGACACCATTCACTCCATGTAGGAATAATGCTATTCCTACACAGAGTTTATTGAATCCTGGCCATAGAAGAAGGTTTCTGAAATAAGTAATGAAGAAGAGACAAACTGGGAGGTAGTAAAAGAAAAAATAATTCTATTGATAAAAAGGGTAAAAGACAGAAAAAGAAAATGTAAACGGATATGTACAAAAGAAAAAAGAAAGAAAGGAAATGCATGAAAAAGAATACCCACAGCTAAAGATTAGGGCTCGTACACACAAGGTACAGTGTTTGATTCTCACCTTTTGAAAGGAAACTGGTTAGTCTTAGAATGGCCTGTTAAGAAAGCTATCCCTGTAGCTAGCTATGAATTTATGAAACCATAAATCTAAGGAAAAGGGAAAATGAAAATTTTAGAGTGCTTTTTGTAAATGCGAATGGTATTAAGAAAGTAGTAAGAAGAACAGGAATGTTGGAGTGGTGTAATACATGTGCTGTAGATGCAATTATATTAGAAGACACACAATGTTTAACACACGAAGAAAGATTACAATCAGAGAAACTATGGGGAGGAAAGAATCTGGAATTTGGGAAGTGAGAGATCTTCTGGAATAGCTGTATTCTGTAGAAACGCAGTTAAGATATTAGATGTAACATTTGCAAAAATGGAAATATTAACCATTATAGATTTAAAATGGAAAGAACAAGTCTACAGAAATATAACACTATATGCTTACACTAACTGTAAAGAAAGAGAAAGCTTATCTCATCAGATTTTAGACTATGTAGTGATGTAGCCTCTATGGGACCAGACAACATCCTGGGCTGTGTCCAAAATTGCCTGAAGCAAAAGTTAGCTGTACCTCTGCGTACTCTCTTTAACCACAGTCTAAGCACTGGGCATGTTTCTGCAGCCTGAAAAACACCACTGTCTTCCCCCTCCACAAAAAGAATTCCTCTGCTGACCCCCAGGAATTATAAAGCCATACGTCTGATCAGCCTCATATGCAAGGCAATGGAGAGAAGCATCATGGGACTTATCAATAAGGATATAGGAGACCTCCAAACACTAGACCCATCCCAGTTTGTTTTTGTCAAAGGGAGATCCTGTCTACTAAACGTGGTGGGTTTCTTTGAGATGGTCACCAAAGCCCTGGATGAAGGCAAAACTTTGCATACTGCATATTTAGACCTAGCGACACCATTCCCCACTCAAGTATCATTGATAAACTTACCCAACTGAATGTAAACCAGTATATAGACAGGTGGGTTACAAAGTAGCTTACCAGTAGAACACACACAGTTTAAATAGGTGACTCTTCATCCACTTTCAGGCCAGTAACCAGTGAAGTACCACAGGGCTTGGTGCTGAGGGCCCATATTGTTTGAAATTTGCTTTGCAGAAGAACTGGCCAAAACAAAGGGCATGTAGCTAACAAAGTTTGCAGATGACTGCAAACTGGCTATGATCACTAAATCCCCTAGTGACACTGGCACTCTTCAGGAAGGTCTTACTGCAACCAATGACTGGTGCCAAAGTCATGGGTTCAAGTTAAATGCTAAAAGAAAATGCATCATCATCCCCTTCAGCCAGAGAAATGTCCCTGCAAAGTACCACATTAACAACAGCACATTAAGTACTGAGCCCATGATAAGAGTTCTAGGCACACAAGTTGACAGCAACGTCTCCTTTGTCCATCATGTTTTTAAAGGATAGCCTTGTACATTGCCCATCTCATCAATAAGGGCATTGCCTCCAGGAAAACAAGAGGTTATAACCCATCCCATATTTTCCTCCCTTATTAGACCAATTATAGAGTACAATGTAGCCTTTGATATGTACCTTGCCAGGCACTTTCAACAATTGGAGAGACCTCAGAGGTACCTTAAAAAAAAAATCAAGGTGTCCAACACGTCCCCTATGCTGATAGGCTAAAATCCCTGTCACTATACTCTGTGTCATGCAGACTACTCAGGGGGTGATCACTGCCTAGCCTATAGGGCAACCACAGATCCTGCCCTGATGGAAATGCTACACATTAGCAAGACAAATGGTACTCACTGCACCCGCTCTAGTGACCTCAACATGAGAAGTATTATTAGCAGGACCTGCTGGAGAGACAAGTTAATCTCCAAGAGACTCCCCTACTCTGGAATAAGCTTCCAATCCCAGTGAAATAGAGCCCTTCACTGACCCTCTTCAAGCATAATCTGGATAATTGGATCGGGAATCACAAATTTATCCCTGGGGTTTCACCTGCATCCTTTCTAGACAGGGGCAGCAGGCGCTGAGTCAGGTCTTCTAATAGCACTATTAAAAGAGAAAAAACTTGACTAGGCTTGTAAGGGCCTCAGAGCCATTAGCCTAGTAACCTCCTATGATCTTATGATCTCATGATAAGATGTGGTAAGTTAAAACTATGGGACAAAAATTCATAGACTTACAAAAGAGGTATGTATAGAGCTGAAATAGATTATTTTATAGTATAAGAAGGTTTAGTTATAGGAGAAGGGGAGGTAGTTGAAACAGGATTTTCTAATCACCTTGTAATATGGTTAGAGATAAAACAAAACAAGGAATATATTAAGCAAGACAAAGGAATAAAAAGGGTAAATGAAAAAGATGGAATAAGGAATGAAAGAGATTAGTAATACAGTTATGGAAAGATCATATTACTGTGAGAACATTTTATAAAAAAATGGTCTGAATGGTGGGTGATATTTAAGGAAAAATATCAAAAAAATGTTTTTTTACAGTGGCAATATGGTGTGAGAAAGTAGAGAAAGAAAAATATAAAGGAAAATATAACGAGTCATTGGAAGATCTAGAACATAATGATATAACGTACTTTGACAAAGAAAAATAATTATATGAAAAAATCAAGAAAAATACAAAAACTGTTTTATAAGCAAAGATATTTGTTACAAGGAAAAAGAGAAGTATTGAGTTACTTAAGCAGATTTAGATTAGGTTTAGTCTAGTTGTTGCTAAGGGGGGGGTGTTGTGTTACAGTTACTTGTAGCAAGACTGATTTGTGGTCAGATCTCACCAGGCATGGCCACACACTGGGGGTGGTGCAGTGGTCCCCCATGTTGGTGAGTACCAGGTCCAAGATGTTTGAGTCTCTTTTGGGTGTGTCAACCAGCTGGTCCAGGGCATTGGAGTTAACAAAGTCCAGGAACCTTTAGGTAAGTGACTTAGAACACCTATAATTTATTCCATCTATGGATGGATAATTAAAGTCACCCAAAACCAGAGTGCTTGGTTGTATCTTGATTGACTCAAGTAGATCCAAGTAGGCTGAGTGGATGTCCTGATTCATAGAGGGGGTACTATAGCTGGCAGTGACCTGAGAGGGTCTTATCTACAGTCAATGACATGAAGTAATTTAAGGGAATCGTGCTGTTTAACCAGTCTAGAAGTGTATTTATCTTTAATGAATATTGATACACCACCTCCTTTAGTTCTCATACCTTCACTTTGTGGTCTGAATGCGTGGAAGGAAATGTAACCTGGTATAGCTGGGGTGCTCTCTGCAGCCTTAAACCAGCTCTTAGTGACTGTACAAATGTTAGGATCTTCCAGGGTGAGGACATACCTCTCAACTGTACAGATTTCTGCGGAATGTCTAGAGTTTTGCCTCTTATTTTTGGTCGATTTTTCATAAAATTGTGATTTTCTGGCAAGTTAGTGGCAAGTCATTAAAGATTGAAGTTGGAAAATAATGACAGGCATTTGGGTTTCAGACTTCATACCCTTCAGACAATTCCTGCTAATGCAAAACCTGTTATTCTATCAACTTTCTAAGTTTGAAAGAAAGATATTTAAAAATTGTCCCTATTTTTGGGCCTTTGTCCAAATTTTATTAATGGCTTTGTCCAGATTTCTTGCTGTAAGAAATTGAGAGGTATGGGCCTTCCAGTGAGTTCAGTTTCTGGTTTAGACTGCTAGCATTTAGCAGCATAACCCTGAGGTTTTTAGAGGCTATTTTTCTGTTGGGAATTTTGTTCTTGTGACATTGCCTAAAAAAGGCACTATGGGAATGGCATGAGCCTTAGCCAGTAACTGAAATCCCAGGGGTGACAGAGAAAGACCATCTCTGGCAAAGCATCAAGGTCTGTCGACCATGTCACCCATGCTGACAGATAATGGATCCCCTTTGAATATCACCAGAACCTAAGCCAATTGTTGAAGTCAATCATTTTTTTGTTTGTATTGAGGTATCATCCTAGCCAAAGGTAACATGTTGCTTAAGGCTAGGGACGTACCTGCCTGAGACACATAATCTGAGAGCTCTGTCATGTCTTTCTTCATATACTCCAGCGAGATACATCTCAAGTGTACACATCATGTTCTGCAGAGGATGTATTACGCAAAGCATGTCTTATTGGACATTTAATTCTACCAACTGCAACTTTATGGTATGAATGTCTGTGCATGTTTGTCCGGCCTGTGCCTTGGACCACATGGGGTTTAGTTGATTCGAGAAGGAGACAGATACTACCAGAACAACTAGAAGGGATTAGAAGGGTTTCACAGGTGACACAATGAGACAAGGCAGTTTGCCATCTTGAGGAGATACAGGGCCCAAAGTGAAGAGGACCACAGAGATCCTGAGACAAATACCCAGTTTCATGATGGGGCTACAGTAATTATTGAGAGATTGCCAGGATAGTAGAATGGGACAATAGTTGGTTCAAAACATTAAGTACAGAAATTTCCTTTGTAAATTAACTAGTAAATGTTAGGAGTTGCATTCAGAAATATGAACTCATTAACAGGTGCTCTTAGACAAGAGGTTATGGCTGGTTGGGTGGCAGGTCCACTTGAAGACCCAGTCTTTGAACTGTCTAGGCTATAACCATTAGATTTGTTCCTCAAATAATGCAAAGGGAAATACCACTTCATTGATTACTTCCCTATCTGAAGGGTAGTTCAGTCAATGATAGCTTTGATAGGAAGGTGACAAAGGTTCAGTGCACACCAATAGATGATGGACTTTGGATCACATAGGCAGTGTATGCCCCATGGATAGTTAAATTTGACCTAGAGTCATAATTCAGTCTCGTGCTTGTATGTTGTCAAGACTACAGATTACTGGGCGTGCTGTGGGGATGCAAATATTATTTTGATAAAGTTAAGCCACTGGGATGTGCCGTGGCCTTCACTTTTGAGAAACTCATCACCAACCTGCACTGGATCTGGGAGGCAGTTGATCTTGCCAGAAAGTAACTCCACTGTAACTCACTGAAACAATTAGGGTGGCTGGAACTCCTCAATCATCTTCCATTCACCCAACTAACTACAGCACATAAAATAACCTACAGACCCACAGAGTGTCCTGCTATCTCATCTCTACTTGTCAAATACCAACCCAGCAGGCAACTAAGATCTGAAAATCACTTACTTGTAAAAGTAGAAAAGCCTGCCTATCCTGGCTATGTACCAGAGCTATAACCTAACATCTTCCTTCTCCTTATAGGATAACTAAACCCCTGTGCTTTTTGATACTAGTGACTGATGATACTTTCTCCATATTTATTATTTTTTCATCCCTTGTTGATACTGGTACAATAATACTGATTAATATATCTCTGTTTATATCTCTCTGCTTGAATTCATTTGGCAACCAACTATATTCCTGCTTTAATTTATATTTTCTGTATATATTACTGCAATCAAACCAACTAGATTCCTGCTTTTATGTATATATTCTGTATATTTTACTGTAATCACTATGTGTAACACTGTTTCTACTTCTGTACCAATTAATATTTAATTTTTTCTTTTTTTTTCATAATAAATTTTTATTGATATATATTTTCAAAATACAATAAAATCACACACATAATTCACTACTATTACTATCAAAACTATATACAATATCTACATGAAATGCTTCCATATAAAAATCATCATTATTCCAAAAAAGAAGACACCAGGGAAAAAAACCAAAGCCAAAACATTTGTAGAAGTACTTTGCGTCCATGCATATCATACATATTTTCAAAACATTGTTTCCTCCACATATACATCCAAACTTTAATATATTCCTAATAACAGTATTATGCTAATATAATGTTAAAAACCTTTTCCCATATTTTCAGGTTATTAATATTTTTGTTACTTTGCTTCAGGAGTAATTTATGTGCTAATATATGCTTTATAGCCACAAGCTTGAAATTATCCCATGATGTCTTATCTGGTTTTAACCAATTTGTAGCTATATATAACTTCATCAGCAAAAAAATATTCATACATATTATAGTTTGTGACCTAGAGAGCTCTCTAGGAGGAACATGTAGAATCATAAATTCCCATGATAATGTTGAGCTTTGATAACCCATCTTTTGTAGTTGTGTTTTAAGAGAGTTCCAAAGTTTATATATACACTTGCAGCTCCAGAACATATGAAGAAGATCCGCCATTTGATTTGTGCAATATGGACAAGTTGGAGAATTCCTAGGATTAAATTTATGTAACCTAAGATGAGTATAATAAGCATTATTCCAAATCATCAACTGCGTATACATCAACTTTTGAAAAGAGACCGATTTTATTGTTAAATCAATTGCTTTTAATACCTGATTATCTGCTACTGTCATTTTGTTTACCCAATACCCTGACAACAGAATTTTATCCTGGAATTTTAAATCTTTAATTAATTTATTTGTTGTTGTTATAAATTTGACCTCCTGTTGGAGAGCCTGCCACAATTCAGAGCATTTATCCACAATTCCAACTACCAGTTTAAAGTTTTCAAAATGACTCAGAGCAAGTTCTCTGATTTGTCTCATGACAACCATATAACTCTTAGGAAGATTCAATTCCTGCCTAACTTGCGAAGCCGATAAATGAAATTTATTAAAAACATCAATCAGAGTCAAATTAACTATTAATGGGAATTTACTAAGATCAATCAACTGATTATTTAGTTTAAAATTGGGATTCCTATGGAAAGGCTGAAAAACCATCATATATTGCAACAAGTCTACTGATTGGAATAAATTTTGCAAAGATGACACATATGTTTTTAAGTGGTCCATAATCCCATATTTTATCAAACTACTTTTATCCAAAAAGGGTAAAGCTTTAGGATTTATGTTCCGATCTAGAATATGCTTGTAATTCAAGACCACCCAAGTTGGTATCCACTTTGTATTAATTACCTCGTAATTAGCAATTCTTAAACACCTGTTGGCATTCACAATTAGGTTCATAGGTTCATAGGTTCATCGATTAGTACTAGGCTAACTGCCCTTGCAAGCCATTTTAAGCCTAGCCAATTATCCCTTAAATTAAATTAAATAGTATACTTCAAAATTCGGTAACTCAAGTCCTCCTCTGCTCTTCGGGGTCATTCATTTCTCATACGATATTCTAGTTTTCTTGGCTCCCAAATAAATTTAGCTAGATCTTTATGAATTTGTTTAAAAACTGTCTTTGTAATTGATACTTGAGCAGACCTAAAGATATATAACATTCGTGGTAATATATTCATTTTCACTATTGATACTTTTGCCAATACCGGTAGTCTTAAATTCCTCCATCTGCCACAATCAGCTACTATTAGTTCCCATACTCATTTAATATTATTACTATAAAAGTCCTTATTATCCGTAGAGAAGCTAATACCCAAATATTTGATATTTTCTTTACATGATATCTTCCCCAACAGGGACATTAATGAAAAAGGTTTAGGGGTTCTTAACGGGAAAATACTAGTTTTCTCCAAATTAATTTTATAATTAGAGACTTCTGAAAATTAGTTTATAACATTCAATATCTTTTCACTATCAGAAATTGGGGTTGTACAATAAATAATAAGATCATCAGCAAATGCCGACATTACTAATTTATTCCTATAAAGTATTGGTGCATTATGATACAAATTTTGCTTAATATATAAAAATAGAGGTTCTAAATAAAGGTTAAGCAATAAGGGGGACAAAGGGCAACCCTGCCATGTACCATTTTTAATCTGTATTCTTTTAGAATAACTCCTATTAATATATAACGTAGTATACGGATTACTATATAATATTTGTAGTATCTGAATAAATTCCTGTGGCATATTGAAATAAGGCAACACATCAAACAAAAAGTTTATATCCACTCTATCAAATGCTTTCTGAGCATCTATTATAAGGGCATAAATATTAGAGTTATTTTGTTTAGCATACATCATCATATTATGTAGTGTAAGTGTGTTATCACTAGTTTGTCTAGTTGCCATAAATCCAGCCTGTTCCTTAGAAATTAAATGGATCATAATCTTTGTTAATCTACATGCTATAATGGTAGTGAGAATTTTCATATCCACATTTATTAATGCTATTGGCCTATAATTATCCAGGCTTTGCGGGTCTGAATTAGCTTTATGCACAAAGATTGTTTTTGACGCATTGAGGTGAGGGTCACTAATTTTATTTCTGATTATGTAGTTAAATACATGAGACAATATTTTACCAAAACTATCAGCAAACTCTTTATAAAATTCAACTGTCAAACCATCAGGACCTGGTGACTTATGTACTTTCATATGTTGAATTACATATACTATTTCCTCTGAAGATATAGGTTTAATCAGACCACCTTGCAGACTCTCTTCTAATTTTGGAAAATTAATTTTTTGCAAGAATCTTTTATTCTGTTTATGTATAGACCTATCAATTTGACCCTCATAAACCTTGGTATAGATTTTTTCGAAAATATCAATAATATCCTCAGTTTTAGAATACACTGTGTCATTGTATTGTATTTCCGAAATATGTACTGTTGTTTTCGATTGATTTATAATCCTTGCCAATGCTTTTGACGGTATTTGCACATTATTGGCATATTTCACTAAACACCTATGCTCCTGAAGTGTTACTCTACTATTATGCAGAAGAAGAGATCCCTTTGACATTTCAACATTTCCTTCTCTGTTTGAGCATTAAAATTCTGAATCAGTTCTTTCTCGAGTAGCTTCACTTTTGTTTCTAATTTTTGAATATAATTGTTTTGCCTTTTCTTATAATATGAGGCTTTTTGCAAAAGAAATCCTCTAATTTGAGATTTAGCTGCTGCCCATTCAATATCAGGAGTATGTTCCTGAAGCTACATCCTATCTGTTAAACCTTTCAGATATTTTACAATTCCATCTATTATATCCTTTTTATTTAACAGATTTGGATTAAGTGACCAGTTATAACCTCTATGCATTCTTGTATCTTTTAAATCTTTAGAAAACCTTAATGAAATTTTTGAGTGATCCGATAGATATCGAGTATGTATAACCACTACTGGTTCCAAATTAATTAATGCTTTGGATATCAAGAAAAAATCTATCCTAGACCACATTTTGTGGCATGGTGAATAGAAGGTATACTTAATTGCATTATTAATATTATGTGCATAACAAAAGGGGTCATATAACTGAAAATCTTCCTTGAAGTCATTTAATGCTATCCCGGCCTGCTTATTAAATGCTCTTTGTGGACAAGACCTATCCAACTTTGGATTTTGATAGGTATTCCAGTCCCCACCCACAATAAAATAATAACCATCATACTGTGTTAAGATCGGATATAATGATGTTATGAAACTTTGTTGGTCATTACATGGTGCATATATATTCAAAAGTAAAAGAGGTTTATCAAACGCATTATCCGATAAAATAACATAACACCATCGCCCATTTTGATCCACTTTAGAGTCTAAAATCTTGTCTTTGTATTGAGTTTTAATAATTATAGCTACTCCAGCACTGTTTGTCTTACCTTCTGATGCCACTACCGCTCTAATCCAGTTCTTTTCCTAATATCATCCCACTGATCATTTAACAAGTGTGTTTCTTGTAAAAATGCAAACAGTGCTTTGTCCTGTAGCAATATGTGTAGTAACAGCTTCCTCTTCTTCAAGTTCTGGAGCCCTTTAACATTCCATGAGTCTATTTCCCACATTGACAGGTCTAATTATCCAATAATAGTATAAAAGGGAAATTATCCAATGGATATGTATTAACTGCATACTAAACATTATCTGGAAGCATTTCCTACATCCCGTCCCCAGCCAGTGCCTACCCACTTTACCCCTGGACCAGGACTTATATAGGTCTGGTATGTAAAAAAACAGGAACAAGGTTAAAAACACAAACATATTTAAAAGCTTCATGTAATAAAACTTAAAACATTTCCTAAACTTACAACCTATATATTCTAACTTAGCTACTACAAAGTCTAAACTAAACATTCCCTAACAAACACTGCTATGGCTCTACAGCTTATGTTCCAACTATTAATTAAGCAAATCTCTATTGTAAGGTATTATTACCATTTAAAGAAAAAAAATTAATATATTAACTAGCTACTTATACCTACCCCAAATACCTCTTTTGGTACAATCATTATTTATATACCACTTTTATTGAGAGACAGAAAGAAAGAAAAAAGAAACAAACAAAAACAAAAAAAAACAAAAAAAACACAGACAGAAAAAAATAAATGCATCCCACATTATAATTCTGTACCATACACAGTGCCTGCAACTACCAATTATCAAGTTTTGCAATTGCATGCTTTAGTTCCTAACTATACTGACATTAGTTGTCTAATTAACACCACCCAATAGCCACTATTTACCTATTTATATTCATATATATAGTGCTATACCTTGCACCCACTGCAGATATTGTAAAAATATAATTTGGTTCAACACTATAAACATAAGGGAAAAAAAACCCCAGGAAAAACAGATGTTATTATATGCTTCACGTACATATTCTAATGTTATTTACTTGTTAAAAAAAAACATTAACACATTATGTCAGTTCTTTTCAGCTTCTCAAACCAGGAAACCATCAGTAATACTCGCGATGGGGGACCGCTTTCGCAGCCGGACCATAGGAAGTGTTACATCGAAATCCACACTCTCAGCTGCATTTAAGAGATTTCCTGTTTACCACTCGACGAAAAAAGTTCGTAGAGGACATAAAAGTTCGGAAAACGGCCAGCAGACCCTTGGATTATCGCAAAATAACAGTTTTATTGCTTTTACAGAGGCCTAAATGACTTAAGCAGGGAACAAAGGATTACCTAAGCCTCGAAGTATAGTAGATACTGGATCTGACCTCAGGAGCATGCCAGTCTCAACGGAAGTTTCTTTCAGCCCTCTGATGCAGGTAAAACTTTAAAAACCTTCAGAAACACTCCCTTTGCCTCGTTTTTTGTAGAAACAGAATATTTAATCCATCCACCATAAATGTAAGCACATTAGGATATTTCATCTGGAATTTAATTTGCTTGTCAATCAGAAATTTACAGTATGCAGATAAAGACTGCCTAGCTTGCCTTACTTGCAGTGGTAAATCCTGAGCCAGAAATATTTTACTATTTTTCCACATAACAAAGCCACCATTCTTTTTTGCAGTAAAAAGTATTTTACTAACATCTTGAAAGTTCAATATCTTAGTATATACAGGTCTAGGCATATTAGAAGCTTGTACCTCTCTCAGTGCTCTGTGTGCCCTTTCGATAACAGTTTGTTTCACTCCATCAGCATCATTCAACAAAACTTCAAGTATTTGTGTTATAGTTGGTATTAGCTCTGCATACTGAATGTTTTCAGGGATCCCTCTAATAATAATATTATTTCTTCTAGACCTCGCTTCTAAATCAATAAGTTTGCTTTGCATGGCTTGTAACTCCACATCATGTACCTTTGTTTTCTTCTCCAGCAAGTCTATTTTGTCCTCGGTTTCTGAAATTCTAGCCTCTGTTTTGTCCATTCTCTGCAACAACTGATTACATAAAACTCCAAAAGTTTGTATTTGAGTAGTCAGGTCCTTTAAAGCTTCTTGTATAGGCAATAAAGCATGTTTGATATCGTCCATGTTCAGTGGCTGATCAGTTTTAGATCTAGTCTCTGGTTTCTGTTGTTCCTGCTGTCTAGTAATTCTTTGTTTTTCCGCACTCCCATCCTTTACTGGTGACTGTAATTCTGACAGCTTTGTTTTGGTAGTAGTTGTTTCCATGCTTTTTCCTTCTTGTGACATTTTCCTTTCCCCAAGCTGACAGATAAAATGAAGAATGCAGACAGTCCTTTGTTAATTTCTCTCTTCAGAGCTAGCTAATCACTTGGAATCCTGATAGATAAAGAATTTTTTTCCACTTTTTTCCCTGGTTATAGATTAATTAAGTGTAGGTGCATCTTTTTTTACTTTAATTTGACGTTCAAACCTCTTGGTATCGACTCAGGTTACAGATTTTTCTCAGGTTTATTGAGGAGCTGTAGGTCAGCAGTGTTTACATAATGGCAGCCATCTTTGAATCTCAATATTTAATTTTTTCTGTATCTATGTTCTTGTTGGAGCTTTTCTCCCTGGGCCTCCATTGAAAATGGGTTCTTTTAGGCTCAGTGGACTTTCCCAGTAAACAAATGCAATTAAATAAATAAATAAAGTGGTGCATTATTTGCATAGTTCCCTTCTCATAGGGAAAGTGAGAACACCACCATGGTTGAGATCAACACCTTCCAGAGAAAATGCCAACAGATAGGAGTCTTGTTTGTAATGTACAAATTGTAAAGGCCAAAAACGAACCTTTCTGGGTTTAGAGATTGATACACCATTGAAGTTCCTTGACATAGATAAAATCAGTGATGGAGAAGATTGAAATGAACAAGGCTAAGAAGCATGCCAGAGTTGGGAATGGTATGTCACTGTTAAACCTTTTAAACTTTGTCTGTAGAGCATTGATATCTTTGACTAAGGTTTTAAACAAGGAAGAGACAGAAACACCATATAATTAAATTTTTGAGGTAACTGACAGAGGGTTTATCCAGTTAGGGAGAATTTTTACAGCATCATAATGGAATTTCATTAGCAGCACACGTATGTAGGGAGGAATCACAGGGCTTTGCATGGTTGTATCAGCAGTTGTATACATGGGAGAGTATTTAGGGGGTGAAATGGTTGAAACAACACTAGGTGCAGACAGATTTTGTGAGACATTTCCTTTCTATAACTTAAGTTAATTAAAGTAGTAATGCTGGCTTGGTATTCATAATGAGACACCAAGGGAATTGCATTCCATTCAAATTATTAGGTAGTAGCATATAAACTGAACACAAAAGGCACTAAATTAGAGTGTAGGCCCTCCGAAGGCAGTATTTCAGTGTTGGAAGATCACTCAGTCTAATTCTGTACAATATTTTTCATGGAATGCCAACATGGTGTCTGATAGTTTCTCATGTTTACAGCTACATAGGTTATATGCAATCTCTCCAGAAGGTAATCATTAAGAAACAGTAATTCCACAGGAAGTGTGAGTGATTTTTGTAAGCATGCATATTTGCAAATCAAATAATCATAGCTTCTCACTACGTGGAAGTTTTAAAATTGGAACATAGTACTGGTGAATTAGTTATTTAATATGGACTTGTCCCCATGCTGGCCACCAGCTATGCACTTCCATGTTTCTTAAAATAACTGGCTTTCAGAATAAATGATGTGTTTATGTAAAGAGTGTGCTAAAGACTTCAGTCTTACTTAGTGAATCCAGTTAGTAATATGGTTTGAGCCTTATTGGTAACATCAAGAACTTTAGAGGGCAATAAGTCGAAAAGGCAACAATATATCAAACGAGGTGATTCCATAGTTAGTTGTATCAGTATTTATATCTCCAACATTACCTTGTTCCTGAGGTCATTTTTTTTTGCCTACAGATCTATGGATCATAAGTTAAGCAATACATTCTAAAGAGCAAGTATGACAAACTTCAATTTGTTTGCTCACACTGGGAGAATGTGCTTATATTGACAGCATGGATGGTTACTATCATCAAAAACAAACAAAAAAAAAACTAATTAAAGTTGGAACAATGAAGTATGAGTGAAAAAAATTGGGATAAAGCAAAAGAGAAGGTAGAGTTAATTAAATATCTAGAGGTCTGGGCAGACAGCAATCTGACTTTTGATTATGTCAAAGACTACCTGGTAAAATATTGCAAAATAACTTTTGGATATATAAGAAAATATATTGACATCAGAAGCTCACAGGTTATGAGATTCATTTATACAAGTCTTACAAGATCAAAAGTAGAATATGTTCATTGACTTTGGTTTCCATTTAAAAATCAAACTACAATAATGGAAACTATTCAAAACAGGTTAAAAAACAAGCTCAACAAATTAAAGTAGACTCTTATATTTAATTTTATTTTCATTAAATTGCAGGCAAAAGAGACAAGAAAATGAACTGGTTTTCAGAAAGAAGGATTAAGGAACGGAATATATTGCTGCATTTGAAATAAACAATGGAAGTCTGATTAGGTTCAAGACCACAGGTGATTAACTCTGCCTTGGACCTGCTGAGGGCTCCTCTACCTTCTCACAAATGCTACATCAGTGCCACTGTGGGTAGCATCCAGGAACTGTCACACTAGGCAAGAGCTCTATGACACATTCTCTCTTACTTCTGGATCCTTATTAGTCCATTTATTTCCCCTCTGTCACGATTCAGGTGGCAGGGAGTCAGCTAGTTTCAGGTCTTGTGAAGTGAGTGACCACTGAAGCTTTATTTTCAGATGTATGTGTGGCTGCCACTTTTTTCTAAAGGAGACATGCAGTAGACATCAATTATAGGAGGTCCCATACTGCTGCAAGGGATGTAAACCACCAGAACAGTCACTGCTCATTCCCATTAAAGTATGTTAGACAGTTTCCCACTCTTCATCAAGAAGCCATGCTATGTACATGTGTCTTAAGAGCGCACCTCTCCCATCCCTTTCCACCCCACTAACAGAGATTTAATTCCTTTCTTATTCTGCTAACACCATTGGATATTCAAGCCATTAATCAAACTCAGGTTATTTGGTCATAGTCAAGACTTTTTCTCTCTACATTGCAGGAGTTGTCTAAAAGTCTTGAATTTGAGACCATCTTTTATGATCCATTATTTTAACATACAACTCCACATACCATACTGACCCAGACAGATAAACAGTTCAGTACCTTCTCATCACCTCCCTAAAGCTTGTAACTATATTTCAGTCCCCATTAACAAAGATACTTCTTCACTAAATGCTAATACAGCCCTCACCCCTCACACATTGTTCCTAAAATTCCATGGCAGTGTGTGTGCTGATATATCCGTGATAAATAAAGTCACATTTATTACCCCCCCCCCAAATAACCTTTCATTCTAGCTTAGTGAGCTTTCTCTTCAATCAAACTCTCTTATACCTCCAGAGAGGAATGATTCACCATCAAAAGCATCACCACTGTCCTGTTTTCCACAACATAAGCAGACAAGCCCTTGGGATAATTTAACTCAAATTAAAACAGCTTGATTTACTCTTCCAAATGTGTTTCTTACTTAATTGCCACCTATGGCTTCCTACTTTGCAAATATCCAAATATGCACTATAATTCAACTTGATTAATGAGGCCATTAATGTTCTAAGAAATAAAGGTAATTTTTCCTTATTGATACTTATTTGCCACACACATCTTTCATCACCCTTAATAATCTTTCATGTCATCTCGTATAAAACAGTATTTTAAAGAAGCATTGTAGTTGTCCTCTGTACTATCCAGACAAAAAATAAATAAAAAGGGTATTAGGTGTCAAGTTTGAAATTCTCCCTCAGCTTTCCTCTCCATTTGCTTCCAATTATGTGTGCATGTTTAATACCTGATTGGCTATTGGCTATAAAAGCAGAGTGGTTATTGTTACTAGTAGGGGTAGGGTATATGCAATGTGGCACTGGGCGTTTAATTGTACCTCACAAGCAGTTTTCTGAAATAGTAGTTACAAGTTTTGGGGACATGAGTTTTGAAGCCTGAACTGTTATCTTCAAATTAGCTGAGACGCGCAGCAAGCTTGCATAACTAAAGCTAACCTGCACCTTATGTGTTTTGAGGAAATGAAATTCTAAATGGCCCCTTGACACAAAGGGATAAAGCCCTCACTGCACCACAGGTGATCTGTGATTGGTGGCATGGGTGCTGGGTGGCCACAGATGGAGGATGGGAATGAGTGTCTGACATCGACCTTGCCATCCTAGGGTGAATGGATGCAGCCTTAGGCTCACTCCAACAAGCAGCATTAAGAGCCAGGTGAGTTCCATGCTGCATAAGCAATGATCAGCATGCATACACCAGCGACTGCAGCATTCGTAGGGTCGATGAGGGTGGTAGAGTTAGGGCACAGTCCCCAGTAGCAGCATGATGCTGCACTATCATCTACGATCTTTTCACTGGCCTTGGAAGTGGGTCAGGCAGAGCCAAGTGGAGGCTATACTAGGTCCATTATACCTGGTAAAGAATGAGAAGAACTGGTGGCAGTGGTATTCAGTTGCAGGGAGGAAAAAGAAAAAGTAATTGAAATTCCTCATTGACAGCTATATTCCCATGACCTCTTCAGTGCTTTTCTATCTGTAAAGGTCAGGTAATGCAATATTTGCAACAGTGGACTTAGGAGGTTCCAACAAGAAAAGAAAAAAACTGCAAAAAGAAGATGCTGCTTTAGACCTTTTTCTTTCTTTTTTTTGAGAATGCTTTTTATTGACATTGGTTTTGTGGCTTTGTATCTCTGTCCCTCTGTAGTTCTGTCTTGCCACTGCCTAGCAAAGCCAAATTCAATTAAAAAATTCTAATAATGACAGAGGAACAATATTTTACTCTTTAAGTAAAATATTGTCCCTCTGCCATTAGGGATACAATAGACATACACACACACACACACACACACACACACACACACACACACACACACACACACACACACACACACACACACACACACATATACACATTTTTGCATCTCCAGTAGTCAACATCACCCTGCCACCCTTCTCACTTCTCCATCTCTTTTCCCCTGGCATCTCCTCTGAACTCATCGGTGAGTGCAATGGTAACAACGAATGGCCTGTGTAACGCAGAAAGCCTGCAGTCAACACAGACCAATTAATCCACATCTTCACATCAATATATCAGCCCAAAAGCCAAATTATAATTCATGCTTTACTATCTTTACACCCTGCATCTTGTCAATACATTTACTGCACAGTTTTTTTTAGGCATAGCTAGCAGATGCACACATGCACATTATTCACTGCTTATCTCGGAAGTTGTACTTCTTAATAAATTCTGAAAACCTTTTGTAAACAAATTTGCAAAAACAATTTATACAACAATTCCCATCCTGGTTATTGCTGCTACTCTGTGTGCAGGACTGCAGACGTGGAACAAAGCGGAAGTTGCACCACTCGCTATAGAAAATATTCTGTCAGAATGATTTAGTTCTCCATATAATGGATCATAAGGAAGGATTTTGCCGATACATCTAACTCCATATGAATTGCAGAAGGAGTCATTACTGGGCACATTGCGGGTGCTGCGAACAACACTTCTGGCTAACATCAAAGATTGAAACAATACTATTTCCATGAACATTAATCATACTTTGACTTAGGAATGGGGTCCATTCCTGTTGTGGTATTAGAAGCCCAAAAGACTTGGAGAAATTAAAAAAGGAACTGCAGTGCTACAAAACTACTTTCATTGCCACAAGCATGCATTTTAGCTCAGAACTCTGAAAAGAGATCAGCATTTTTAAAAGTGGATCAGTTATCACACACACACTCATACACACAGCGGCATACACACACACACTCACATTACAAACTTGCTGACCAGAGAGTTGCACCTGCTTTTAACGTTACAAACTTGCTCACCTTAGATTCATACCTGCTGTTAACTGGGAGGCAGTACAATTTTTATAGTGGTGTTTTGGCCAAGTTTCCTTTGTATAACTTGTGGACTTTCTAAATTGATAAAGCACCATATTTAAAGGGAAATTAACTTTTGATGTTGCATTTTGTTTTTCTGTTCAGTAAAGAGTTCATAAAGTGACATAAAAAGCTAAATGAACACACCAGGTATGTATGTTTTGTATAAAAGATCTCTGATCATGATGTAGTATGCTCAACAATAGGAGAAAAGGAACAATTAATAAAACAAGGGAGAGGTTTAAAAGAGATTTACAGGAAATGTCGTAGATATGGAATGTAGGAAAAATGAAAGAAAGGATTTGTGGGATAATTATTTGTTAGTGAAACCTTACAAAAATCTGACATATTGGTGGATTGTAAATGAAGCAACATAGAAAAAGGTATAAATACAAGTGAAAAGAAATTAATGCAGGCTAGAGAAAGAAAACTATATTAGACAGAAAAATGAGAGATTATTAGAGGTAGGAAACATTAACTCTGAAGAAAAAGAGAAAATATTATATCACTATAATAAGGATACAATAAAAATATTATTTAAAGAGTGATTTTCCTTGAAAGAAAAAAGGAGGTTTTACATCTTTTGGGAAAGTATGTGAAGTATACAGACAGGAGCATTTATCTCATGAGGGATGACAAAGAAGACTTAAAGTATAAACAAGAAGAAATTGTTGATATTGTGGAGAGTTATGAAGGAAAATGTCTGTACAGAACTCCCACACCATCACTGAGGAACATTGGTATTGTATTGTTGTAAAAGGACAACTTGGGTTTGTGCTCAGACTTTCATAATCTAGTTGGCTCCTGTTCCTTCATTTCAGATTTCCTAGCCTCAGAAGATGAATTGTTGAAAACTTTGGGAAAAGTATATACATTTGCACAAATGTATATTTAGTGTACACACACACACACACACACACACACACACACACACACACACACACACACACACACACACACACACACACGCACACACACCTGGAGTTTACTCTAAATTACTGCTTAGTTTCCTGTGTCACGTTCCTCAATAGTTTCTTTAGATTAATAATATTCCAGTAAACTAGACCGTTTCTTGACAAAGGCAGTTTCTCTGGTGATTTCAGTCACTGTTTAATACTCAAAGAAAGGACTTAGTTTGTTCTCCACAATGGACAAAAAATCAAGACAAAAAGGCAAATAGTGAGAAAGTACCAAAAATGATGATGGCAAGCTCTAAGTCGGGAAGAAAAGAAGATAATAAAAGCAAAGGATTGTCAGGCTAAACATTGAAAGTGGGAAAACTAAAATGAGGAAGAAGATGCATGTCTCAAGTCAGCAAAACAACAATCAGAACATCTGTACAGACTTAATGAGACCCTGGAGGAAGGCAACTGCCAAAGAGTAGCTGACCATGAATCTCATGCTTGTCTCCTGCAAAAACAAACTGTAGAGGATGGTAAACTTTGTAAGGCTGCACAATGCCAAGCAAAACATCAGCGCAGATTTAATGAAACCCTGGAAGAAGCCAATATCAAAGAGTAGTTAACCGTGAAACTTATGTTGGGTGCCTACTAAACGAAAATGAAGAAGATGCTGTTCAGTGCAAAGCTGCTACATGTGCATTACAGCACAAGCATATGCAAAAAGCTATTCATCTTGAGTCCCCCGAGGCTCATAAATCAGCTTAATTTTGTAATATATTAACCGAATCTGGGCATTTCCTGAAGTTCCATGTATGATTTGCAGAAAACTGTTATATCCTTTTCAAGTACAAAAAGTCAGCAAGGTTTCAATAAGCCCTCACACGTTACATTATCTGCCATCTGAAATACTAGAAAAACATCCACTTTTTACCTGTGGTCGACATAAACCACATCTGACCGGCATTAGATGTCAGCAAGCTCCAGCCAATGCATATTGGAACAAGTTGGCTCCAGAGATTGTTCCAGATGTCCTCAAGGATCTGACTATCCATGAGTGTCGTTTGATCTCCAGGATCCTTGTGCATCAGAACATTACTATCTTATATCATTCACGATGACACAGATACTAGAATAAGCCAGCTCTAAAAAGACAGGTAAATAATTTTTATCATGATATTCAAACAATTGTTGGTGATGAGCCATGGTTTTTGCTGGTCAAAGAGCTACTCAAGTCTGACCTCCCTAACAATAAACAGCCAATTAGCATGCATTTGGAAAAACATTCCAACTAGTCTTCGATGATGACCCACAATTTTTCAGAGACATCTCTGGCAGACATGCAGCTTCTTTAATACAAGTCCTGATTTCTTTCTTTGCTTAATACGATTGCAGCATTATCACTGACTCACAATGCTTCGCAAGATTAGTATTCAAACAAATTATCGATGAAAACTATCAATTTTATCTGTTTGACAGCCATGCATGTACAAGGGCTGGAGCTACATTTGCTGCAGGCTAGGATTATGCTTGTATAGATGAGTTTGAAATCATCAGTCAGCTCGGAAAAACCCTGTGACACAGTATAGTACAATCAAGACAGTTTACATTAGATCATGTCCACGCTTGAAGTCACTGGACATGCTGATAACACTGTGAATCAAATCATGATGTGGCCACAAAATCACACAGCTATGTTCTATAGCCTTATGCTGTTTGTTGATCAAGACCAGCACGACTGAATGACATTGTAAATGCACCTGAATCTGAAAAGGATGGATTAAATGAAATCCATCAAAACACTGCTCCACCGATCAATAATTTTTGTGAGCCATGAGGAAATGGAATTGTTCCACCTATTTCCATATTGTGTGAATGGACTTAATGAATTTCAAACTGTTCCAATCAACCCATTAGATTACTTTCAAACATGTATAATGGGACATGACAAACGTTTTCATTTGCCAGAGTATCTTAAGTATGCACTGTCCATGTTTGAATTACTGCATGCACAAGGTAATGTTAATTTCTGAGACAAAAAAATCAGGCACAATGGACAAGCTGTGGAAGACTTACATTTGTATGTAAAGAATATTCAGGGTTCAGGAGCCTACTTTAAGGGCTGCACGAAGGAGCTGTCTACTATGATCACTTAAATAAGCCAACCGACTTTCTTCCTCAGCTTCAGCAGTTTTGGTAGCAGATGAGTGAACAAATGTAGATCCATACAGTCTTACTGCTCAAGAAACACAGAAGTTGATAGAAAAGTACTCTGTCATCATAATGTAACACTTTCAAAATCACTTCCTGGCTCTACTCCAACTCATGCCAAAGGATGAAGTAATCTTTGGAGGTAAAATTATTGATTACTGGTGGCAGACCAAGTTACAAAACTGGGGAGCACCTCACATACACATGGAAATATGGGTGGAAAACTTCCTTTCGATTGATAATGTTGATTCAGAAAGACAAGAAGAAGCAATACAGAAGGTGAACTCAGTCACCTCGTGCTACATTCCAGATGAAAGGGAAGACTTTGACTTGCATGAGC
Source organism: Protopterus annectens (assembly GCF_019279795.1). Lineage (NCBI taxonomy): Eukaryota > Metazoa > Chordata > Ceratodontiformes > Protopteridae > Protopterus > Protopterus annectens. Next base: position 1,991,369,944 of record NC_056731.1, on the reverse strand, counting down.
TTGTAATGAATTGTCAAAAGCATCACCATACCACATCTTGATTCAAACAGTCTACCTACTGCAGATTTGGATTCCCATGCAAGGGAGCTTCAGAAACCACAATATTAAATCTGACAACAGAGCATGCAGATGTACTGATATGAAATGGTGGTGGAATTTGCATCTTGGAAAGGTGTGAGGGTGAGGAGTACATCAACAACAACCATCCCTTGCTGTTAAACCTTTGGCATGCAAATATGGACACTCAGCACTGTGGAAGTAGCCTTGCAGTAGCCTACTACATTGCCAAATATGTTTCAAAGGAAGAATTGATGTATTTCGAGAAAACCTTTAGGGAGGCTATTGCACAAATACAGCAAACCGATTCCAATCCATTGTGCAAAATATTAAGGGTCATCACCATAAGTTTAATCACTGACAAGTGTCCATTTGCGATTACACACTGAACATATGCAACATGAAATACAAAATGAGCTCTCGCAAGTCAGTCTTCATAAATAGCCGAGTACCAAAAAAGCATTACAACATAATTCTTTTCCAAATACCTCAAATAAAAATGACTTTGGCAAAACATTTTAATCTATAGAATTGGCCCCTATTCAAGTTTGCAATGTGGTACAAGCCAGTATACATGGTAAAATTCAAAAATATTGTCCACGATGAAGGCGATGAGGATCTATTCAGTGAAAACGATAACCAGCGAGGCTCGACTTACATAACACTTCCAAATGGCAAAACAAAAATGAAAAAGCAAATAAAAACTGCCATCATCACTATCCCAAAATTTTCCATACCTTGAGATTCAGAAGTGTACTTCTACAATCAGCTACTTTTACACAAGCTATTCAGAACAGAATGTGAACTCTTAGCAGGCTTTCCAAGCTGTTCAGTGGCATTTGAAGCAAAGAAAGAAGAATTGCAAGAAATCTTAAATGAATTGCAGCCTATCTGTCACTTTGCATAGGAGTTAGAAACTGCCATTGAGGATATTCAGATGTTTTACTGTACAGGAGCTGGCAATGAACCTCTTTTACAGGATATAGACATCAAATTACCTTGACACTGGATGACTGGTCAAGAGTTCATCCAATATCAGCAAAACTTTAATGTTGACCAAAAGAGACTCTTCACATTTATCAAAAAACAAATTAACTGAGAGATTCAAGGAGAAAATTGCCCACCATTATTTGTAACAGGCAGTGCAGGAACTGGAAAATTATTCACTTTGAAGGTGGTAGCTGAGCAAGTACATTGAGCATACAGGAGGTTCTTCATTCCTCTCTCCTTGCACTTTACTAACAAAAAAAATGCACTTTATTCATCTGCTTTTACTGTATTTGTGTTTCCTCCTACTTTATTTTGCTTTTGCCCCTTCTTAAAAGTACTCAATTGTATTTATTCTTCTGCATTTATTACTGCTTGGTAGTAGCCTAATTAAATTGTAACTGTTATTCTAAGTCTTTTGGTTTAAGCACTTGGGCTTCATACCAGTTGTTTTACATTAAGAAGGTTTGTGGTCTGCACTGTTGTGGCAGGACAGGTAGCTTACATCCTTCTAAGCTGGGAATTGCTGATTGAAGGCTCAGTGTCTGCTATTCTAAAAGTGCATTAGTTCTGGTTTAAGCACTTGGGCTTCAGGCCAGTTATTCTACATTAAGAAAGTTTGTGGTCTGCACTCTTGTGGGAGGGGAGGCTGGATTCTGCCCTTCTGAGCTGGGAATTTCTGGTCACAGGCTTATTGTGCCTGCTTATTTAAACTGTTTCTTTTTGAAATTGGTGTGCCTTGTTGCTGTAGCATAAACCAGATTCAGGCCTGCTGCATCTAGCTTTGTTTGTATAACTTGAGCACTGATCCAGGCCATCATTTTTAGAGAAGGTTCCCCTGTACCCTAGTGGCAGGAGTGTGCAGTTAGAACTTGTCTGATTCAAGCCTGCTGGAACAGGGCTCAGTTTTGAGCTTTTTTTTCTGATTAATTGGGTAACTTGCTTAAATCAGTTTGTTTGTTTTCTATTGTTTTATATATATATATATATATATATATATATATATATATATATATATATATATATATATAAATGCACGTTATTAATTTGCTTTTACTGCATTTGTGTTTCTTCCTACTTTATTACTAGGGGCATTGACTACAACTCTGATCTGAGATTTATAACAATAAGTATCCTTTTCTGTGCATTTAAAGTGTTTTTTTATTGTATCTGCTTTATGTTTTGAAAAAAACAAAACAAAAAATATATATATTTGTTTCCCACCTTTCTAAGCTAGTATAGTCCAGTTTCCAGGTTAGTGCTGAATTCAGGGCTGTGTTACAAGTCTCTGTGTTTGCCCATACCTTACTTGGATAGAAGGAAGTTTCTCTGTTCACCTGTGAGAGAAGGGAGCTTTGAGCAGGCTATCTATCCCTGGAGGAGTGGTATCAGCCCAGAAATTAGTAGTTTATTGGCCATTTTGGGCTAATTTCTATCTCTTTCATTTCCCTGCTCTAAAAACTGCATTTGCCCGGTTTTGTGCGCTGGGCAGCGCCAGTTAGCTAGGTTAGCTAGGTTGTAACTATTCCCAGCTCCACAAAGTCTCCTCTTCAATTTTTCCCTTGGAACTAGACAAATTTTCAACTTAAGCACTCAAACCATTCATTTCTCAGCCCAGCACTTGCTCAAAACTCATAGCAAGCACATATAAACCCTAGCACTAGATCCTCCCTATACTGTATAGAAGGACAAGGCTCTCTATTCGACCTTACCAGCCAATCAGTAAAACAGTTCACTGTACCTATCCAGGCATGTCCAAAGGGCAGTTTCAGGTGTACTCTCCAGTCCAGCTGGTGAATCTGGGCATTTTGAGGCAATGTTACAACTGGCTCATGTACACAGACAACCCTCTCCTCCTACCACAAAACACTAATACATGCAAGAGATGCAATTATACAGCCAAACTGAAGGCTAAGCTCTCTCAACCCAAGACTGGATCAGGCAGTCAAGAGGAAAAGGGAGATACTTGCATCACACCACCAGTCTCACATAGACCCATTAAACCAGCACAGGCAAAAATCACACATAAATATGCGAAAACATACTTGGAGGCTCTAAATAAAAATCTGCAATAGCAACAGAGACCTCCAAAGCAGACATTCAAGCAACCTCCACCCCCCCCAACACAAACCATGAAACACATACTACACAAAACCAGTGTGCCATGCAATCACAGCCCTTAAGGCAAAATAGCATACCCAACACACCAGTAATAGGTGACTCAATAGTCAGGCACACTGACGTCCCACTCACTAGGCTGAACAAGGAGAAGGTTACTGTTAGCTGCCTGTTGGGTGCCAGGATCCGCCACATAGCACAAGCACTCAGGTCATTCCGGAACAAGTACAAATATGACTCTGTCATTGTCCATGTTGGTGTGAATGACCTGAGCTGTACCTCCCTGGACTACATGAAAAGAGACATGGAAGAACTCTCTGATCACATAGCCCAAGCCGGTATGACCCTGACCCTGAGTAGCACCCTGCCATCACCAAGAATGATACCACGGTATAAAGAAAAAAATAATCAATTTCAACAATTGGCCACGTTTCTGGATTCATTCAAAGGGGATCCAGTGTCTGTCTACCTGGGATGACATGCTCGACAAGCCATGCTGCTTCGCTAGAGATGGCTTGCACCTGTCACCCTTAGGCTTTTGAATACTGGCCAAGGCTCTTGCCATCCCCATAGTACCATTTTTAGGCAAGGCTCAAAAGACAAACCCACTGCCATAAATACACAAGTAACAAAAAACTGAGGGCAATGCTAATCAATGCCAGAAGTCTAAACCGCAAAATGCACTCACTCGAGGCATTCCTCAGTATGGAGAAAATTGATATATGTGCAGTAACAGAAACCTGGTTTAAGGCTCCAGAGAGCACCCCAGCACTACCAGGCTACAACTCATACCATACATTTCAGCCACAGAACCTGGACCGAAATACAAAAGGTGGGGGAGTATCCATATTCATCAAGGATACCCACGCCTCCAGGCTAGTGGCACAGCACGATGCTTCAGAGATCATCCACATGCAACTAAGAATGGGCAAAACTGCAGTTCAAATTGCAGCTTGCTACAGATCACCCACCATGTGCCAGGAACCTCATTCTGCATTTCTGGAAACACTGGGAAGCATAAAGGTCCTAGGAAACACCCTAATATTGGGTGATTTCAATTACTCAAACATTAACTGGGAGAACTACTCAAGTACTAACTCCCTTACCCAACATTTCCTAGAATTTATAAACTCAAACACCCTGGATCAACTGGTCAACATTCCCACCAGAGCTGACAACTTATTGGATCTGGTCATCACCAACATGGGCGACCGGTGTTCCATACTGGAGGTCAACTCCTCGCTGGTTAGATATGACCATAAACAAATCACTCTGGATATCCACATTCCGCCCCCACCCCCGGTCAAGGAAACCACTGTGAAAAACTTTTCAAAAGCAAACTTCATGTTACTTAAGACCGAGGTGGAAAGTTTCAAAGCCCCCATGCTAAAGGATAATGCTGTCCAAACTGCAAAATCCTTTACTAATGCATTCTACAAGTGCCTACAAGAATTAATGGATCATGCTATCCCAAGCAAACCAAGACTCACTCCTCCAAGAAAAGAAAACCAGTATGGTGGACCCCTGCCATAAACAAGCTATACAACAGAAGGAGGAAACTAGTACGGAAAAGAGCAAAATCCCAAAAATGGAAGACATCCCTGATCATTATCAGCCAGAAACTACAATTCCTCATAAAATCATCCAAGGCCAGCTTCGAAAGTAAAATTGCCAAGGACTCCAAACATAACCACAAGGCATTCTTTAGCTATGTCAAGAATCTAAGTGGCAATGCTCAGATCTGCTCGGAGTTAGTTCAGAATGGCACAAAACACACTGAACCGACCGATATCGCCAACATCCTGGCAGACAGGTTCATTGCAAACTTCACCCCCCCCACCCCCAAAAGGGCCCATAACCATACCAGAAGAATGTAGAGCTCCTGAAATCACAGACACTCAGGTTGAAACAGCCCTCTCCAAAGCCAAAAACACAGCATCAATGGGACCAGACAGTGTCCCAGGCTGCATCCTACACGAGCTCAAAGATGAACTAACCCCTCACCTAAACAAACTGTTCAAACTCAGCCTCTCCACAGGCTACATACCCATAGAGTGGTGTACAGCAATGGTCTTTCCGCTCCACAAAGGTGGAGCCACAACAGACCCCAGGAACTATCGCCCTATAAGTCTGTCTAGCTTGGTCTGCAAGGCTATGGAGCGCATCATCATGGAACTCATTAACAGAAATATTGGGAACCTCCAAACACTGTACCCTACCCAGTTTGGCTTTGTTAAGGGCAGATCATGCCTCCTAAACCTGGTGGACTTCTTTGAGACAGTTACCAAGGCTATAGACGAGGGAAAGGTGGTCCACACAGCCTACCTAGACATCGCAAAGGCCTTTGACACCATTCCCCATTCTGGTATTATAGAAAAGCTCACCAGTCTGAACATAAACCCCTATGTCACAAGATGGGTTGGCAACTGGCTCATTGACAGAACCCACATGGTGAGAGTTGCGGGAGCTAGGTCCAACTCTAAACTGTTTCAAGTGGCATTCCCCAGGGCTCAGTCCTAAGACCCCTCCTGTTCGGCATATACTTCTCAGAGGTACAGGCAAGTACAGGAGGACTATGGCTGACCAAGTTCGCAGACGACTGCAAACTAGGGGCTATAATTGACTATTCAGCTGACACAGACATCCTCCAAAAGGGTCTCACTGAGACGGATACCTGGTGTCAAAATCATGGCCACAAGCTAAATGCCAAAAAGTGTATAGTCATCACCTTTGGAAAAAACAAAGTACCCACAAACTACCACATAAGTGTTAGTCCCCTAAATATAGAAGACGTAATAAGGGATCTGGGGACCCAAATAGATAGTAATCTCTCCTTTGATAATCACATTGCCAAAGTGGTTAGAAAATACTTCTATGTGGCTCACCTAATCACAAAAGGGTTCACATCCAGATCAAAAGAGGTCATTGTGCCCCTCTACTCATCCCTCATCAGACCCATCATAGAGTACAATGCCCTATTTGGGATGTACCTTACAAGACACCTGCAACAGCTGGAAAGACCACAGAAGTACCTCACCAAGAGGATCACTTGCCTCAAACAGATGCCCTATGCAGCTCGACTGAAGAAACTCCAGCTGTACTCGGTTGCATACCACCTACTCAGAGGTGATCTCTGCCTGACATACAAGGCCATGTCCAACCCAGAATTGATGGACATGCTCCACCTAAAGAAAACCATATCCCCTTGAGCCACATGCTCTAGGGATCTAAACCTCACAACAATAATGAATAGGACATGCTGGAGGGATAGATTCCTGTTCCAGAGACTTCCCATGCTTTGGAACAAGATTCCAATCTACATCAGGCAGAGCTCCTCAGTAACACTCTTCAAGAGAAACCTTGACGAGTGGATGGGAAACAGAAAGTTTACCCCTGGGATCACTTCAGTGACTCTGCTGGACAGAGGCACAGGGAACTAATCTAAGGGGGGTGGCGAAAGCCAACACATGCTGGCTAGACTTATAAATTCCTTCAGGCAGATAGCCTAGTACCTACCTATGAAACTAAATGCAGACTTTGTTCATGTATATCTGTACTCTGGAGTAGCAGCCTTGTTAATTGGTTGGCAGACACTGCATTTTGTCTTCAATCTAACTGTTCAGAAAGGTTCACAAACCACCAAAATTAATGGGAAACCCAGGGCTAAAAAGGCATCCACATCAACTTTAACCAGGAAGTAAGCACTGTAGAGATACAAAAGTATTCACCACCAAACAAAATATGCCCTTAATATCCATAAAAACTTTATTAAACTTCCAAAATGTTTTATTTCAGAAGTTTAATACAGATTTTACAGATTTTAGGAACATATTTCATTTGGTGTTGAATACTCCTGCACCTCTACAGTGCTTATTTTCTGTTGAAAGAGGTTATAAGCTTCCCGAGTTCATAAAATTAACTGGTATTTGGCTTGAACAAATGTGAAGGCTGTGGCACCATATAAGGTTGATAATTGATGGCACTTGTATGCTGCCCTATGAATTACGCCATCAAATCAATCTTTGTCTACAAAAACTTAAATGCAATAGTGACCTCTTTGATGGTGCGAATATGTTGCTGTTCAGAGATTTGGTGCAGCTTCCTCCTCTTATTGCACACCCGAGTTTTGTGCAACTGGATGAAATGGAGGGAATGGAACATTTATTCCACCAGTTCAGCTTCTGTGGGCTTGGGGTAGTTGTCAGACAACAAAACAAAATTATTGCACTTTTATGGATCTTCTTAATAATCTCTGTGAGGGTCATCTGACACCAGAACAAAATGAGATACTGGTGAGGAAAGATGAACAAAGCAAGCAAGAAGGTGACTTTGCCCCTGGGTAAGCAATTAGAATCATTAAGTCTAATAACATAGTCCAACATCACAATGAACTTATGATGAATAGTGTTGATTCATCGTGGAGAAGTTCACCATCTATGCTCATGACCATTTAATGGAACATGACATGAGATTGCTAAATCTGCCAATGAAGAGTATCATTCCCTCCAACATTAACAGAACTGTGGAAGTGCCTAAAGTGCTGGCCATTTACTAAGGGCTTTGTGTTATGCTCCATTACAATGTTGATATGTCAAAGGATCTTGTGAATGGCAACATGGGCATCATATCTGATACTGAATTCCAAGGTTGGCACAAGCACCAACTATATCAATAGGACAGCCCTCAAGTAAAAGTAAAATTTGACAACAACATTGGAATTCATTGGATCAAGCTGATTACAGTGGTGTTTGATGCAACACTTGGTTATGGGTTGGTAGAAGGAAGAATACCCCCCATGGTTCCATGCTACATGGTCACAGTTCACAAACTGCAAGGCAGAACTATCCAAAGACCCGTCATAAATCTAGGACCGGACTATTTCGCTGCAGGACAAAAATTTGTTGCTCTTAGAAGATGTAGATCAGTCAAAGGAATCGACATCGATGAAATCCATCAAAGACACTTAATTGAGGGAGACATTTGCAATGAGGCTGCATTAGAGGAAATGCAGAATTTAAGCTTTAGTTTTATGATTAATCGTGTTTGGTCTGTATATTTTTCTTTTTCACTTGCTGACTGTTCTGTGGATGCACTGATCTTGATCCATCAGGATTGATCTCTTTGCCTGCAAGTTAAGAAATTTACCTGACTGTTCACTCATTTAATACACATTTAGGGTAAGATTGATTGATTATTATTAATAAATCTTGATAATTCAACATAAATACAAAATTGCTCTTGTATTTGACTTAAAACATAAAAGGAAAAAAATAAAAATATGAATAAAAAATATTTTTTTAAAAAAAAGAATGCATTTTATTGAGTCACTCTAAAAAGTAAAAAAAAAAAAATAAGGAAGAAGAGTGAAAGTTTTGCAAAAGAAACAAAGACAAGCTGATTTCAGAAAAGCATTCGAGGTTGGTTTTGTTGATTCCTGCTACTTCTTCTGGTACCTCATTATCACAATCAGCAAAACCAACCTTGAATACTTTTTTTGAAATCAGCTTGTCTGTGCTTCTTTAGTGAAGTTTTCACTTTTCCTTATTTTTTACTTTTTAGTGCGACTCAATACAAAGCATTGTTTAAAGAATCTTTTTTTATTTATAATTAGGATTCATAGTAATATTTATGTTCTTTGCATAATACGGTTTGATGTTCATGTTTTGCAATACTATAAGTGTACATTGAACTGGTTGGGTAATAGCAATATCTGGAAATAGTAAGCTTGAATATGAAGTTAAATACTACAGCAGTCAGACTAACAGTATCCGCAAACATAACTCACATTTACAGGAATACATAAAAGCTACATCTCTAATATATTGATCAGCATAGCTGAGAATGTTCTGAATAAGCTGACCATGTACAGTATGTTGACCTCACACAGCAATAATATATTGATCTAAACAGCAGCAGCAATACTGTTTCTGAAGCATGCAGTCACAATACCACCATTAATATTGTACTGCAGTACAAGTACAGTAATACTGGTAAGCTAAACATGCATTGCCTTTTAGGCATAGAACCTACAAGCTCATGATTTTCATAGATGCAACAGCTGCCAATAACTGCAAAACAGGTAAAAATGACATTAAGAACACAAAGCTGGAAACAGACAACTAAGTAAAGAAATAAATAAAGCAAGAGGTTAGACTCTCATATACATACACAAAAAGCAAAAAACAGGTTGTCAGTGAGTCATGAGCATCACTCACCACACCCACAAAGGACCACACACATAGACCCACATGTGCAGAGGTGCTCACATGTAACTTACCCAAACCTCAAAGGATTCTCAGGTGCAGAAACAAGAGAATTCCCATCACAACAGATAAAGCCACATCTCATTGTGTCTCACCTACCAAGCAAATAAGGTGAAACACTCCACGATTCAATATACTGGTCATAGGAGACTCCATTGTGAGACACACTGATGTCCCTCTTGCAGGCTGGATAAGGGGAAGGTTAGAGTTAGTTACCTGTCAAGGGGCAGGATTCACCAGATCACACAAGTACTCAGGTCACTTACCCTTGAGTACCAGTATGACTCAGTCATAGTCCATGTGGGTGTAAATGACTTGAGATGTACCTCCTTGGACTATATGAAGAAAACCATGATTGAACTCTCAGAATATGTGACTGAAGTGGGTATGAGCCTAGCATTGGGCAGTATTCTACCACAATGCCATCAGAAAATGATCAACTTTAACAATTGGCTTAGGTACTGGTGTCATTCCCAAGGAGTGTGATGCTTCTCAGCCTGGGAGGATATGGTTGATAGGTCATGTTGCTTTGCAGGGATGGTCATCACCTGTCACCTGTAGGCTTTCAGATATTGGCCAAAACATTATTCACTCCTATACTGCCTTTTTAGGCATTGCCAAACAGACAACCCTTCTAACATAAACGCTACTCAGGACAATCTAAAGGTATTACTGCTCAGTGCTAGGAGTCTCAAAAAGAAGCTGCACTCCCTGAAAGCTCTCCTCACCCTGGAGAATGCTGATGTCTGTGCAGTTACTGAAACATGGTTCAAAGCCACAGAAAGCACTCCAGCAGTGCATGGCTATAGTGCATTTCATATATTCCAACCACCCACCAAACATTGAAAGAGCTATAGGCGGAGGTGTATCTATCTACATAAAGGATAAGTACATCTCAAGGTCGGTCATACAATATGACATGCTTGAGTTACTCCATGTCTAACTAACCATGGGAAAAATCCTTTACCATATTCTTGCTAGCTAAGGGTACCCCACTATGAACCAGGAAACCCATACATCCTACTTGAAGTTACTAGAATCACTCACCATCCAGCCCAATACCATACTCATGGCTGATTTTTAACTCCATGTCCATTAATTGGGAGTGATACATGACCATTAAAATGCAGGCCCAAAGATTTCTTGACTTTGTAAATTCAAATGCCCTGGAGCAGATAGTCTGTACTCCCATTAGGGAAACAAATATCATAGATCTGGTACTCACAAATATGGAAGAGTGCTGCATCCCCCCCACCCCCCCAGATGTGGTGTCCTCACTAGTAAGATCAGATCACACAGCAGTCTCTCTTGAAATAAAGGTAAAACTAGTCCCCTACCTAACCCCAACAATTTTAGAAACTTCTCTAAGGGAAATTATCCCCTATTAAGGGACAGCACTGCTAGTTTCCAAGCTCTTCCAAATCCAAAAAACACAGAAACCTGTGCAGAGGTGTACACAAATACCTTGTATGACCATATAAACAACTGTATAAAAATGTCAGGACCAGACAGAAATGAACCCAGGTCAAACAGCAAAAACAAGACACACGGTGAAGTTTAGTATTAATAGGCTATATAACAAAAGCAAGAAAATTCTGTTTAGAAGCAGGAGGGCATGTGCACAACAGATAAATAAGTCCCTTATTAGTCTAAACAAATGAGTTGGGGTATTAGCCAAGTCTCTAAAAGCAGACTTTGAGGTAAAAATAACCTCCAAAGCTAAGTATAACCATAAGACAGTTTTCTGTTATGTCTGCAATCTTAAGGGAAACACACAGCAATGGGCAGAATTAGTTGCAGATGACATCACCAATACTCTGTCGGAAAACATAGCAAATCTGCTGTCTGAAAAATTCATCTAAAATTTTACCTTCCCATTACCTCCAGTTCTCCCCCCAAAAATTCCTTCCACCACTTCACAGCCAATTATCACTAAAGAACAGGTTGCTACTGTGCTCGCTAATGCTAAAAACACATATTCAGTGGGGTTTGACAATATACCAGGCTAACTCTTAAACAGCTTAAATCAGGACTTTCCAGGCCCATTAGGATCTCCAGTAACAATCATCCCTCTGCATAAAGTGGGACCATCTACTGACCAAGGAAATTACAGACCCTTAAGTTTGACTAGTCTTATATGTAAGACCATGGAAAGAATAATCATGGACCTGATAAATAATGACACAGTAGACCTCCAAACACTGGAATCAACCCAATTCGGCTTTGTCAAGGGCAGGTCATGCCTACTGAATCTAATGGATTTCTTTGAGAAAGTCACTAAGGCCATGGATGAGGGTAAAACAGTACATACCACCTACCTCAACCTAGCAAAGGCATTTGACACAATTCCCCACTCAGATCATAGGATCATGGCAAGTTTATTTATTTATTTATTTATTATTTATTTTACATTTGTTAACCAGGATTATCTGACTGAGCAAAAGCCCTTTTTCAGCAGAGGCCCGGGGAGAAAAGCTCCAAAATATAACCATTACAAACACAGTTTAACATTATAATCATTCATAACAAAACTTGTAGGACAGTTTTCACAAAAGTTACTAGGCTATTGGCCCTGAAGCCCTAATAAGCTTAGCCAATAAATTAGCCATTGTTCACAAAAGTCAGTACCCAAAGTCCTTGTCCAGCAGGGACAGAGGTGGAATCCCAGAGTTGTATTTTTATTTCCCATCCAGTCATCCAGGTTCCTCTTAAAGAGTGATAAAGAAGTACTCTGCTTAACGTGGACAGGGTGTCTATTCCATAGATGGGGGGGTCTCTGGGAGACAAATCTGTCCCACCAGCAAGTCCTATTGATGTTGCAGACCAAGTTGAGGTTTTGAATGCGAGTGACACGAGTGGAGTCTGGCTTGTGGATATGGAGCAATTTTATCAAGGTGGCATCAGAGATTGCTTTGTATGCCAGACATAGATCACCTCTGAGGAGTCTTTATGAAATGGAGTAAGAGGGACAGGGCTTTTAGCCTATCCATGTAGGATAGATTTTTGAAGCCTTGGATTCTCCTGCTCAGGAACCTCTGTGGTCTCTCCAGCTCCTGCATGTACTGTATGAGGTACATGCTGAAAGGGGTGTTATACTCGATGATGGGCCTGATAAGGGAGGAATACAGGGAAGTTATGACTTCCTTTTCCTGGAAGAAATGCTGTTACTAATGAGAATGCTCTCCATACAATGGAGGCAACATGATGGTCAAAAGTTAGATTGCTATCAACTTAGGTGCCCAGGTCTCTCGCAACTGCTTGCATGCTTAGGATGTTGTTATTAATGTGATAATTTGTGGAAATGTCCCGCTCTCCAAAGGGGATGATGATGCATTTTTTGGCATTTAGTTTGAGGCTGTATTTCTGGCATCAGTCATTTGTCTGGGTGAGACCCTTTTGTAGTATGTCTACATCACTAGGGGAGTTGATGACAGTGCCTAGCTTGTAGTCACCTGCATACCTCTTCAGCCACAGACCACTGATTTTGGCTTGCACCTTGGAGAAGTATATCCCAAACAGCCGGGGCCCCAGGACTGATCCTTGGGGTATGCTGCTCATTACAGGTCTACTACTAGAGGTAGCTCCCCCTGTTTTGACTGAGTGAGTTCTATCAGTGACCTGTTAGCTACCCATCTGGTCACATATGGATTTATATCAAGCTGGCATAGATTATCTATTATGCCAAGTGGGGAATAGTGTCGAAGGCCATAGCCAGGTCAAGGTAGGTGTTGTGCATGGGTCAATATTAAATCAGCTAACACTTAAAATAGCGAACACTGATTTATCAATCTTTAAAAGGAATAGCTTGAAGTCCCGAAAACACGGAACAGCAATTTTTTTTCCCAAAACAAAAATAAAAAATAAAATTCAAAACACTAAATAAAGTAGGTGGCTTTGCCCCCCACACCCTCTGATGTGGGGGGCTGTGCCCCCCATATCCTTCTGCTTAAATATTAAATATAATAACTCTGAGATTGCACCACAGTGGAGGAAATGGCAAAGTCCTGAAAATGGCCCAGCAATTTTTTTCCCTGGGAAAAAATCGCTGTTTCGTGTCTTCAGGATTTCAAGCTTTCACTTTTAAAGGGTCAATAAATCCTTGTTTGCTATTTTAAGTGTTCACTGATTTAATATAGACCCACATCCACTGTCTTCCCCTTGTCCATGGCTTTGGTGACTGACTCAAAGAAGTCTACCAGATTTAACAGGCATGATCTCCCCTTGACGAAACCAAACTGTGTGGGATCAAGCGTTTGGAGGTTGCTGCTTTTCTTTTTAATATGATCCAAGATAATGTGTTCCATGGCCTTGCAAATCAGGCTAGTTAGGCTGATGGGTCTATAATTGCCTGGATTGTCGGACGCTCCACCTTTGTGCAGAGGGATAACGCTGGCCATCCTCCACTCGGCTGGGATGAAACTAGTACTCAGGCTTTGGTTGAATAGGGTGCTTAACGGTGCTGCAAGGTCCTGGCTGAGTTGATGCAGGATGCAGCCTGGGATGTTATTGGGTGCCATGGAAGCTGTGTTTTTAGCCTTTGAGAAGGTTGTAATGATTTATTCTGTAGAGATAAGGGGTGGGGGGCAGTTGCTGGGGATAGCCTTGATTACTGATGGGGAAGACAGAGAGGTGAACTTTTCACTGAACCTGTCTGCCAGCAGGTTGGCTAGATCCATGACATTTGTGCAAGTGCCATCATTGACCATCAGTTCTGAGCAGTTCCTTAGATTGCGGATGTATGTGAAGAAGGCCTTATGATTGCCTTTAGTAGATGTGGCCAATTTGGACTTGAAGTTAGCTTTGGAGGACTTCACTACTACCCTTATTTGCCTGTTAAGGCCAGGGAGAGATTGTGTCCAATTTGGCACCTGTTCCTTCTTGATCCTGAACAGCATGTTTTTTTTCCTTTTGTTGTAGAGTTTATTTATAGCTGATGTCCACCAGACAGGTTTACTCTTCCTTGAGGAGGAGAGTTTTGTCCTGTCAGGTATTGCTGAATCCATGCATTTATATAAATGATTGTATAGTACTTTGGTGTAGATTTGGACATTAGTGCCAGTTTCTACTGTTGGGTAGGGGGCTGTGAAGCTATTTAGACTTTCCCCCAGAAGGCCATAATCAGCTTTGGAGGAGTTTTTTATTTAATCCTAGCTGGGGGGGCAGGAGAGATGGTGACTTTGAAGGTGACCACTTTGTGGTCTCATCCTACCAGGGAGGATGGTACTGCAGGGATGCTGCAATGGTTTTCTGTGTTGGTTAGTACCAAGTCCAAGATATTGTCACCTGTTGTGAGGATGTCAACCAGCTGGTCCAAGGCAGTGGCACTGACAAAGTCAAAGAATCTTTGAGCATTTGTTTTCTGGCTTGAGTAGTTCTTCCAATCAATGGTTGGGTAGTAAAAATCACCCAGGATCAGGGTATAGGGTTGAATCTTAATAGATTCAAGGAGGTCCAGATAGGAGGTGTTGGCGTCTTGAGTCAGTGTTTGCATCCTGTGTCTAACTATGATTTGAATAGGGATCTTGCCAACCGTTAACTGCACCTGGAGTGTCTCCTGTGTGTCATACTGTTTGACTTGTCTGGAGGTTTGTATATCTTTAATATATATTGAAACACCACCTCCTTTGGCTTTGCTGCCCTCTGTTTGGGGTCTGTATGTATGACAGGATGAGTAACCAGGTAAGTCCAGGGTGCTCTCCGCAGCTTTGAATCAGGTTTCTGTGACTGCACAAATGTCAGCATCTTCCAGGAATAAGAATGCTTGCAATGAGTGCAGTTTCATATTTAGACTCCTAGCATTCGACAGCATGACCTTTAAATTGCATTTAGATGAGATTCCCATGTTGGTAGTTTTGACCTGAAGACATTGCCTAAAAAAGGCACTATGGGAGAGGTAAGAGCCGTTGCCAGGAGCCTGAAGCCCAAGGGAGACAGATGCAGGCCATCGCTAGCAAAGCATTGTGGTCCATCAGTCATGTCTTCCCAGGCTGACAGGTACTGGATCCCCTTAGAATGACACCAGAAACTAAGTCAATTGTTAAAATCAATATTTTTTGTTTGTATTGAGCCATCATTCTGGGTAACAGTAGAATGCTGCTTAAGGCTAGTAGCATACCTGCCTGGAACACTTATCCGGTGAGCTCGATCATGTCTGTCTTCATATAGTGCAGAGAGGTATGTCTCAAGTCATTCCTGCCAACATGTACTATGACAGAGTCATAGCAGTACTATTTGAGGGACTTGAATGCATGGGTGATGTGGTGGATTCTGGCACCTGACAAACAACTTACATCTGTGTGTATCACAATGTAGTTTTCTGTGATTAATATATTGGGTTTATGGTTAAGCCTTGATGGCTGTGAAACACAGACGTGTGGACTATGTGTGGTGTGTGGTGTGGTAGGCTGTGGAGTTTGCATGTGTTTTTGTCTCAGATGTCTCTTTTATTTAGGTATGTCTTTGATAAGAACCTCTGCATATGTGGTTGTGTGTTGTGCTGGTGCAGGTGATGTTTGAGGTGTGGTGTTTGTGCAGACAACCTTCTCAGTGCCAGGTGTACTAGCTTGTGAGGGAGAGAGCATAGACTCCAGGTTTTTAATGTAATTGCATCTCTCACAAATTGTTTTCCTATGTGGTAGTAAGAGAGTGTTGTCCGTCTACATGAGACAGTTGCTACACTGTCTCAGGATGCCCATATCAGCCAAATTGGCAGGAGAAACTGTAGGAAATTGTGCATCCATATTAATCAGAATTGGTGAGGGGGGGTGAGCTAAAGGGGGCAAAGGTGGAAAGATCTGAGACAGGTAGTAGTAGCTTGTGTTTAGAAGAGGCTGTAAAGAAGCTTCACTTTTTCAGAATTGAGTGACTGCTAGTAAGGGATAATTTGAAGCTGGAATACCTTGCAGTGGGTTAAATCAGCACAGTGGGCAGTGCTTGATGCCAAACAAGTGCAGCCCCATGCAAACACAGGGTTTAAATACCAGAAAAGATGGAAGAATCTAGAAGCTCAGATTATGACCTAATCATGCTAGCCCCTGCACTTTCAACCAATCACTTGTGCTAGAGAAGGTCGGGCAGATGTATTAATCTCACTAACAGAGAAGACAGGTCAGCACCAACAAAAGATGGCTGCCAGGAAACTCAGCAAGTAAAACAACCAGGCCTGGATGCAGCAAACCTGTATCCAGACTATGCTACTTGACTATAACACAGAAAACTCCCAGAGAATGCACAGAAAAGCACAGATAGAGCATTCACAAACAGAAAATATAACTCTCAGTATGAAAAAAAGCAGTCTACATTTAAGTAATTCAGTAAAAATGCAGTCACAGTAATGAAACATGACTTAGCAATGAAAATACAGTTAAAACGGTATAAAACAGTACAAGAAGGCAGTGAAGCAATAAAAAAATCTTTATAACAATGCAAAATGTAGTAGATTAGCCGTATAGCACAACTATAAGCATTAGGAAGTGCAATTCAATGAAATAAATGTAAAAAGGACACAATCTGCTCTTGGAGCCTAAGGGAATTTCTGCTATGACACAGTGATGAATCACTACTCCTCAGCCTGGTAAAAACAAGCACAGCCCCCTGCAAACACAGGGTTTAAATACCAGAAAGGATGGAAAAATCTAGAAGCTCAGATTACTTCCCAATCCTGCTAGCCCCTGCACTTTCAACTAATCACTCATGCTAGAGAAAGTCAGGCAGCCCTGTTACTCTCGCTAAGCATAGCTCTCAACCTTCCATCTCCAAAATGAGGAACACTCACCTTCATAATGTGGAACAAATGGGCAAAATGTGGAACACATACTAATGGCTTACTAACAACTTCAACTAGGAAGGTCATAGGATGGTTAAAATGTGCTGGTTTTACTTATAAAGAAGATCATTTAATGAATTAACATGATTCATTTCTATTTACCATGGATTTCACTTAAAAAAATTCCTAACACTGAATGTGTGACAGACTCTTTCAATGTGGAACTTTGAGGAACTTTGAGGAACATGAACTTTTTAAGACCCCAAATGAGGTACGTTCCTCGTAATGAGATACACTTGAGAGGTATGTCACTAAGAGACAAGACAGGCCCCTACCAGCACAAGATGGCTGCCAGGAAACTCAGCAAGCAAACAACCAGGCCCGAATGCAGTAAACCTGTATCCAGACTATGCTACTTGACTAGAACACAGAAAACTCCCAGAGAATACACAGAAAAGAGATAGAACACTCAAAAACAGAAAATACAACTCTCATTATGAAAAAAGCAGTTTACACTTAAGTAATGCAATAAAAATGTTGTCACAGTAATGAAACACTATTTAGCAATGAAAATACTGTTAAAACAGTATAAAATAGTACAAGAATGCAGTAAAACAGTAAAAATAGTTTTATAACAGTGCAAAATGTAGTACATTGGCTGTATAGCACAACTATAAGCATTAAGAAGTGCAATTCAATGAAATAAATAAATTCACAAAACTTGGTATAAGCCCTATGTCATCAGTTCGATAGCCAATTGGCTCATGAACCAAACACAGTGATTAAAGTGGGTAAATCCAGATCCAGCAAGAGGCCAGTTACTAGTGGTGTGCCACAGGGCAGTACTGGGACTACTCCTGTTCAGAATATGTCTCTGAAGTTAAGGCAAATGTGGAAGGCCTCTGGATGACAAAGTTTACTGATGACTGCAAGCTGGGAGCAATCAATGAATCTCTCAACAATGTAGATATCCTTCAGGAGGATCTAGAGTAGACAAATGAATGGTGCCAGAACCATGGCCTAAAACTAAATGCAAAAAATGCATTATCATACCCTCTGGTAAATCAAATACCCCTGCAAATAGAAACATCAATAGCATGGCCCTTAGAGTGGACTCAGAGGTGAGAGATCTAGGTACACAGATAGACAGTAGCCTGAACTTTGACCACATGTGTCCACAGTGGTGAGGAATTCCTTTTATGTGGCACAACTTAAAAGTAAAGGTATGGCATCCAGATTCAAGGGAATTATAGTCCTACTGTACTCAGACCTCATTAGACTAATACTCGAGTACAGTGTACCATTTGGCATGTACTTGACTAGGCACTTACAGCAGGTAGAGTGACCCCAGAGGTACCTTACAAAGTAAATACAGGGTGTAAACAACATGAACTATGTGATAAGACTAAAATCCTTATCCATTTACTCTGTCTCCTACTGACTATTAAGTGGTGACCTGTGCCTGACCTACAAGGCACTCACAAATTCACACCTGCTGGAGCTGCTACACATTTGCAAGTCAAACAGCATGAGGATCACCTGATCTAGGGATCTAAACTTAGTCAGTGACTAAACAAAACATGCTGGAGAGATAGAAATGTGTCTCAGAGATTGGCTCTCCTTTGGAACAGGTTTCCTAGTCACATTAAGCAGAACTCTTCACTGGCTCTCTTCAAACACAGTTTGGATCAATGGATGGAGAATTGCAAACTGACACCTTATGGACAGGGGCAATCTGTAAGGTATGCAATGCATAGGCATAAATCCATGGCATCCTCTTGTCGCAAGGGGCCATATATTGGGTAAAATTGGGTTATATTGTCTAGGCTTGTAAGGGCCTTTAATCCATTAACCTTGTAATCTCCTGTGAATCTATGAAACTATGAATTGGGATTACATTACTGAAATTTTGAGTATAAGGCCTGAAGCTCAGGTCAATTTGGCTAAACGTTTATTCTGGTATTTTTTTTTCAAAGAGCAATTTGTAAAGAGACTATACAGTCAAAAAATGGGTATCAAAAAAACAATGTATAATTGTATACATTATGTTTTGTTATAAATCTAATTATTTAAATACAGTCCACAAATATACCATGCGGCAGGGCAACACAGGAAAAAGTATAAATTTATTTCAAAACTAAGCTCTTTTGTCTGCTTATAAGACAGGACTTCATAGGTTCATAGGTTCATAGGTAGGTACTAGGCTATCGGCCCAATGGCCTAAGTAAGCCTAGCCAACAAGGTTCCCTGGCTTATGGCACACAAGAAAGTTATTTTCCTGTACCCCTGTCGAGCAGAGCCACCGAAGTGATCCTCGGGGTGTATTTCCTATTTCCCATCCACTTATCAAGATTTTTCTTGAAGAGTGCTAATGAGGAACTTTGCTTGACATAGATGGGTAGCTTGTTCTGGAGTATGGGAAGTCTCTGGGACAGGAATCTATCCCTCCATGTCCTCCGCATGTCCTGTTTATTGTGGTGACAAGGATTAGGTCCCTAGAGCATGTAGCTCGGAGGGATTGGGATTTCTTTAGATGTAGCATGTCCAACAGCTCTGGGTTTGACATAGCTTTATATGTTAGGCAGAGATCACCTCGGAGTTGGCGATATGCTATGGTGTAAAGCTGGAGTTTTTTGAGGCGGTCAGTGTAGGGCATTTGTTTGAGGCCAGCAATCCTCTTTGTGAGGTACTTCTGTGGCCTTTCCAGCTGCTGCAGATGTCTTGTGAGGTACATTCCAAAAGGGGCATTGTACTCTATAATTGGTCTAATGAGTGTTGAGTACAGGGGAACAATGACCTCTTTTTTCCTAGATGAGAACCCTTTTGTGATGAGGTGTGCCACGTAGAAGGATTTCCTGACTACTGTGGCGATGTGATTATCAAAGGAGAAACTACTATCCACCTGGGTCCTCAGGTCTCTTATCACACATTTGGCATTAAGTAGACTGCTGCCTATGTGGTAGTTCATGGGTACAGAGTTTTTACCAAAGGGGATGACAATGCACTTTTTGGCATTGAGCTTGAGGCCATGGCTCTGACACCAGGTGACATCAGTGAGGCCCTTCTGTAGGATGTCCACATCATTTGGGGACTCAACTATGGCTCCTAATTTACAGTCATCTGCGAACTTCATTAGCCAAAGGCCTTCTCTGTTAGCCTGTACTTCAGAGAAGTAGATACCAAACAGGAGAGGTCCCAGGACTGAACCCTATGGTACTTCACTTGTCACTGGTTTGAGGTCAGATTTGGAGTCTGAAACTTTTACAGTGTGGGTTCTGTCAGTGAGCCAATCGGCAACCCATCTTGTGACATAGGGATTTATACCTAGTTTAGTGAGTTTAGCTATAATTCCAGAAAGGGGGATGGTGTTGAAAGCCTTGCCGAGGTCAAGATAGGCTGTGTGAACCATGTTACAGCTACAGCTTTGGTGACTGCCTCAAAGAAGTTAATCAGGTTCAGGAGGCATGATCTGCCTTTCACAAACCCAAACTGGGTGGGGTCCAGAGTTTGGAGGCTACCAATGTCTTTGTTTATGAGTGCCATGATGATACATTCCATGGCCTTACAGAACAGGCTCGTCAGGCTAATAGGGCGATAGTTCCCAGGATCAGTGGTGGCTCCCCCTTTGTGGACTGGGATGACTGTTGCTGTGCACCATTCAGTGGGCACAAAGCCTGATGTGAGACTATGATTGAACATGGTGCTTAGGTGGGGAGCCATTTCATTCTGAATTTTGTGTAAAACGCAACCTGGGATGTTGTCCGGTCCCATGGATGCTGTGTTTTTGGCTTTAGAGAGTGCAGCTTTTACCTACATAGTTGTGATTACATGGATTCTGAATTCTTCCTGTATAGATATGGGCCTTTTAGGGGGTGGGGGGGTAAAGTTAGCACTGAACCTATCTGCCAGGACGTTGGCAATATCAGTTAGTTCTGTAATTTTCATGCCGTTGTGCTGTAACTCAGAGCAGATCTGGGTGTTACCATTGAGATTCTTGACATAGCTATAGAATGCATTGTGGCTGTCCCTAGAATCAGCGGTGATTTTGTTTTTGTAGCTAACTTTGGAGGATCTTATACGGAATCTCAGCTTCTTACTGAGTCTGACCAGAGAACTCCTCCACTCATGGGATTTTACTCTCTTTTGCAACAGTTTCTTCCTTCTGTTGTAGGGTTTATTTATGGCAGGGGACCACCAGATTGGCTTCCTTTTTTGAAGAATAACATCTTGGTTCTATTTGGGATAGCACAATCCATGCACTCGTGTAAGTGCTTATAGAGTGGATCTGTGTAGGATTCAGCAGTCGTAACTGCATTGTCCAGCTCCATGGGTGTCATGAAGTTCACCACTTCTGTCTTAAGAATTATGAAGTTGGCTTTGGAGACATTTTTTACCATGATTTCCTTAATGGGGGTGGGGGCAGGATGTGGATATCTAGGGTGATTAGCTTATGGTCAGATCTGATGAACGAGGAGTTGACTTCAGGTGTGGAACACTGGTCACTCATGTTGGTGATGACTATATCTAGGATATTGTTGCCCCTGGTGGGGGTGGGGATAAGTTGATCCAGGGTACTGGAATTTATGAATTCCAGAAAGTGTTGAGCAAAGGAGTTGGTTCATGAGTAGTTTTCCCAGTTAATGGTGGGGTAGTTGAAGTCGCCCATTATTAGGGTGTTTGGTTGAACCCTAATATTTTCCAGTATATCAAGAAAAGAGGAATGGGAATTCTGGGGCATGGCGGGGGAATCTGTAGCAAGCTACAATTTGGATTGCAGTTTTGCCCAGAGTTAGTTGCACTTGGATAACCTTGGATGCATTATGCTGAGAAACTAGCCTGGAATTATGGGTATCCTTAATGAATATGGACACACCTCCTCCTTTGGTGTTCCGGTCCAGTTTAGGTGGCCGAAAAGTGTGGTATGAGTCATAGCCTGGTAATGCAGGGGTGCTCTCTGGAGCCTTGAACCAGGTCTCAGTCACTGCACAGATATCAATGTTCTCCATTTTAAGGAGTGCCTCGAGGGAGTGCATTTTGAGGTATAGACTTCAAGCATTGAGTTGTATTACCCTCAGTTTTTGCTTGCCTGTTCTTGTTACAGTGGTGAATTTGTCATTTGAAACTTGCCTAAAAAAAGGCACTATAGGGGAGCAAGAGCCTTAGCCAGTATCCGGAATCCCAGGGGGTGACAGGTGCAGGCCATCTCTGGCAAAGCATCGTGGTCTGTTGACCATGTCGTCCCAGGCAGACAGATACTGGATTCCCTTAGAAATACACCAGAAGCTTAGCCAATTGTTGAAGTCAATCATTTTGTCCTTGTACTGCGGTATAATTCTGGGTGATGGCAGGATGCTACTCAGGGCTAGGGTCATACCTGCCTGGGCTACAAGATCAGAGAGCTCTTCCATGTCTCTTGTCATGTGGTCCAGGGAGGTACATCTCAGGTCATTCACACCAA
This sequence comes from Protopterus annectens, assembly GCF_019279795.1. Lineage (NCBI taxonomy): Eukaryota > Metazoa > Chordata > Ceratodontiformes > Protopteridae > Protopterus > Protopterus annectens. Next base: position 1,991,347,296 of record NC_056731.1, on the reverse strand, counting down.
CATGGACAAAGATAGAGTCATATTTGTACTTGTTCTAAAGTGACCTGAGTGCGTGGGTTATGTGGCGGATCCTGGCACTGGAGAGGCAGCTGACAGCATCCTTCTCTTTGTTTAACCTGGTGAGTGGGACATCAGTGTGCCTTACTATAGAGTCAAAGGGAAAGAAATTATCCTAGAACTGGATTAACACTCGGTTTTCACCTCAGAGAAACTAATAATAAACAGAAAGAAAATGACCACAGCTGAGGAACGAAGATAAAACTCCCAATTTAATGAAACCAGATAAAAAGTAAGTGCTTTTGCGATCTCTCACTGATCGCTTCTTCAGACTCTATTTCAACACAAATGAGGTCACCAAATTTAAGCCATATTAAGATCAATCACAGGTAACAATAAAATGCACTTACTTTTTATCTAGTTGCATTAAAAAGGGAGTTTTATCTTCGTTCCTCAGCTATGGTCATTTTGTTTCTGTTTATTATTAGCTGACTATAGAGTCACTTATGACTAGTGCGTTAAGTACGTTGTTTTGCCTTATGGGCTGTGGTTGAGTGGCATACTGAGTCTGTGGGATATGTCATTTGGGTTGTGTTGGGGGGTGGAGGTTGCTTGCATTTCATCTTTGAGGTCTCTGTTACTTGAGCAGATTATTATTGATAGCCTCCGCAAATGTTTTTGTGTTTCTATGTGTGGATTTTGGTGGTGTAGGTTTAGTGGGACTATGTGATGAGTGGTGTGGTGCAGGTGTTTACCTTCTCCTTTTGACCATCAAGTTCACTATTGGTTGGAGAGAGCTTTACCTCCAGTTTGGCTAGATAAGTGCATCTCTCACAGGTTGTGGTGTTGGGTGGTAGGAGGAGAGGGTTGTCTGTGTACATGAGGCAATTGCTACATTGCCCCAGGATGCCCAGCTTCATCGGATATACAGGAGAGAACACTGAGAGCTGACCCTTATAGGTTCATAGGTTCATACTAGGCTATCTGCCCTAGGGCATTTATAAGCCTAGCCAGAGTGTGTTTGGCTTTCACCACCCATTTTAAATGAATTTTGCTATGCCCTTTTTCGAGGTTAGTATACTGTGCCTCTGTCTAACAGTGACACAGAAGTGATACCCAGGGTAAACCTACGATCTCCCATCCATAGGTTCATAGGTTCATACTAGGCTATCTGCCCTGGGGCAATTATAAGCCTAGCCCGATTCTGTATGGCTTACGCCACCCCTTGATTTGAGTATACTGTGCCCTTTTTAAGGTTTAGTTTACTGTGCCTCTGTCTAATAGTGACACAGGAGTAATCCCTGGGACAAACCTACAATCCCCCATCCACCTATCGAGATTCTTCTTGAAGAGATTCAGTGAGGTGCTCTGCCTCACATGAACTGGAATTCTATTCCAGAGTGAAGGGAGCCTCTGGGTTATGAACCTGTCCCTCCAACAAGTTCTATTTATTTCTGTGCTGAGGTTCAAGTCCCTCGAGCATGTGGCTCTAAGGGATTTAGATTTACTGAGGTGGAGCATGTCCATTAATTCTGGATTTGACATAGCTTTCTATGTCAGGCATAGATCGCCTCGAAGAAGGCGGTATGCAATTGAGTAGAGCTGGAGTTTTTTTAACCGAGCAGCATATGGCATCTGTTTGAGACCCTTGATCCTCTTGGTGAGATACTTTTGGGGTCTTTCTAATTGCTGCAGGTGTTGGGTAAGGTACCTCCCAAAAGGGGCATTGTATTCTATGATGGGGCTGATGAGGGATGAATAAAGGGGCATGATTACCTCTCTTGATCTAGATGGGAAACCTTTCGTGATGAGGTGGGCAATGTAGAAGGTCTTTCTAACCACTTTGGCAATGTGGTTTTCAAAGGAGAGATTGCTATCAACTTGGGTCCCCAGGTCCCTAATAACTTTCTCTGTACTTAATGGGTTTCCACCTATATGGTAATTTGTGGGCGCATTGTTTTTGCCAAAGGGTATGCCTATACATTTTTTGGCATTTAGCTTTAAACCATGGCACTGGCACCAGTTATCTGTCTCTGTGAGACCTTTTCGAAGGATGTTTGTGTCAGCTGGAGAGTCGATTATGGCACCCAGTTTGCAGTCGTCTACGAACTTGGTGAGCCATAGTCCTCCTGTGTTTGCCTGTACCTCGGAAAAGTATATACCGAACAAGAGTGGTCCCAGGACAGAACCCTGTGGGATGCCACTTGTGACCGGTTTCAAGTCTGACATGGCTCCAGCAACTCTCACTCTGTGGGTTCTGTCTTGGAGCCAGTTTGCGACCCATCTTGTGACATAGGGGTTTATATTTAAGCTGGATAGCTTATCTATGATGCCCGAGTGGGGTATTGTGTCAAATGCCTTTGCAAGGTCCAGATAGGCTGTGTGGACTACCTTCCCTTCATCTATGGCTTTGGTGACTGTTTCGAAGAAGTCAACCAGGTTCAAAAGGCAGGATCTGCCCTTGACAAAGCCGAACTGGGTAGGATCTAGTGTCTGTAGGTCCCCAATGTCTTTGTTTATGAGCTCCATGATAATCCTCTCCATAGCCTTGCAGACTAAGCTAGTCAGGCTTATGGGGTGATAGTTTCCAGGGTCCGTAGAGGCTCCACCTTTGTGGAGTGGGACCACTGTTGCTGTACGCCATTCTGTGGGCACATATCCTGTAGTGAGGCTGAGACTGTATAGCTGTTTTATTTGAGGGATTAGTTCCTCTTATAGTTCATGTAGGATGCAACCTGGGATGCCATCTGGTCCCATGGAAGCAGTGTTTTTTGCTTTGGAGAGGGCAGCCTTCACCTGAGCATCAGAGATGTTTGGGAGGCAGCCCTCTGCCGGGATAGATACTTGCTCTTTTGGGGGGAAGGGGGTGGAGAAGTTTGCACTGAACCTGTCTGCCAGGATATTGGCGATGTCTGTGGGTTCAGTGTATTTTTTGTCATTTAGAATCAACTCAGAACAAGTCTGGGAGTTGCATCCCAGGTTCCTAACATAATTGAGAAAAGCCTTATGATTGTCTTTGGTGTCCTGTGCAATTTTTCTCTCGAAGTTGGCCTTGGAGGATTTTATGAGGGATCGTTATTTTTTGCTAGTACTAATCAGAGATGCCTTCCCTATTAGGGATTTTGCTCTATCATGTAGTAGCTTCCTCCTTCTGTTGTACAGTTTATTTATGGCAGGGGTCCTCCAGACTGGACGCCTGCCTTTGGATGATTGGGTCTTGGTTTTGTTTGGGATAGCATGATCCATGCATTCCTGGAGATGTCAGTAGAATGCGTTTTTATAGGATTCTGCAGTTTGGGCTGTAGTTTCCGCTGGCCCTGGGGCCTTGAAGGATTCCACTTCGGTTTTGAGAAGTGAGAAGTTCGCTTTTGAGAAGTTTTTCACTGTGGTTTTCTGGGCTGGGGGTGGGGTCAGGATGTGGACATCCAGTGAAATTAATTTATGGTTTGATCTTACCAATGAGGGATATACTTCTGGTGTGGAGCATAGAGTCCCCATGTTGGTAATGATCAGGTCTAGTATGTTGTCCCCTCTTGTGGGAGTGGTGACTAGTTGTTCCATAGCATTTGAGTTTATAATTTCCAGGAACCCTTGGGCTAAGGTGCTGGGGCTTGAGTAGTGCTCCCAGTCAATGTTTGGGTAGTTGAAGTCGCCCAATATAATGGTGTTCGGAGAGATCTTCATGTTCTCCAATGTTTTCAGGAAAGCCGAGTGGGCTTCCTGACTTTGAGAGGGTGGTCTGTAGGATGCTATAAACTGAAAAGCAGTCTTGCCCACTGTTAGTTGCACATGGATGGTCTCCAATACTTCGTGCAATGCCACTAACCTGGAGGTGTGGATATCCTTGATAAATATGGAAACTCCCCCTCCTTTTGTGGTTCGGTTCAGGTTTTGGGGCCGAAAAGTATGATATGAGGTATAGCCTGGTAGTGCTGGGGTGCTCTCTGGAGCCTTGAACCAGGATTCTGTCACTGCATAGATATCGATGTTCTCCATACTGAGGAGAGCTTCGAGTGCGTGCATCTTGAGGTTAAGACTTCTGGCGTTAAGTAGCATTACCCTTAGTTTCTTGTTCCTTGTGCTGTCTATGGGGGTGGGTTTGACTTTTGAGCCTTGCCTAAAAAAGGCACTATGGGGGTGGCAAGAGCCTTTGCCAATGTCCGAAAGCCCAGGGGTGACAGGTGTTAGCCGTCCCTAGCGAAGCAACGTGGCTTGTCGAGCATGTCATCCCTGGCTGACAGACACTGGATCCCCTTTGAATGACACCAAAATTTTAGCCAGTTGTTAAAATCGATCATTTTGTCTTTGTACTCTATCATCATTCTAGGTGAGGGTAAGATGCTGCTCAAGGTCAGGGTCATACCAGCCTGGGCTACATGATCAGAGAGCTCCTCTATGTCTCTTTTCATGTAGTCCAGGGAGGTACGTCTCAGGTCATTCACACCAGCATGTACAATGACTGAGTCATATTTGTATTTGCTTTGGAGTGACCTGAGTGCTTGCGTTATGTGGCGGATCCTAGCACCCGACAGGCAGCTCACCATGACCTTCTCTTTATTCAGCCTGGTGAGCGGGACGTCAGTGTGTCTGACAATAGAGTCACCTAGTACAAGAGTATCAGGTGTGCTATTCAGCCTTAAGGGCTGTGGCTGCTTGGCACACTGACTTTGTGGGCTATGTGTTGTGCGTGTTTTGTTTTGAGGTAGCGTTTGCTTGGATGTCTGCTTTGGAGGTCTCTGTTTCTTAGGTAGATTTTTATTTAGAGCCTCCGAGTATGTTTTTGTGTATTTATGTGTTTGGTTCGCTGATGTGGTGGGACTATGTGATACTGGAATTGTGTTGTGTGAGGATACCTTCTCCTCCTGATTGGTTACACCAGTTTTGAGATGAGAGAGCTCAGCCTCCAGTTTGTCTAAATAGTTGCATCTCTCACATATATTTGAACCTGTTTGGAGGAGGAGAGGGTTGTCCGTGTACATGAGACAGTTGTAACATTGCCTCAAAATTCCCAGATTCACCAGCTGGACTGGAGAGGAAACCATTGACTGACCTTTGGACATGCTAGAGTAATATAGGGAAACTGAATTTGAGACGGACCAATAGAGGACAGGGTAATCGTAGAGAGTATAAGAGTAAGTAGTGCATATGGTTTAATAGTGCTAACTTGTAGGATTACTTAATTGGACCAGTGAAGGGCCGTAGAATGAGAATATGGTGTTTAAATTGAGAGCTAGAGCAGTTCTAAGGTAAAAAGTGAAGAGCAGACTTTGTGGAGCCAGGAATAGTTTAAACCCAATTAGGCGGTGCTGCCCGCTGTTGCGCTATGCACAAAAATGCGCAAAACCGTGCAAAAGAGGGTTTTAAGAGAGGAAGATGAAGGAGTTTGGAATTGACCCAAAATGGCCAATAAAACTACAGTTTCAAGTCAGTAACCACTCCCACAGGGGCAGGCAGGCTGCTCAATGTTTTTCACTGCCACTGATCAACAGAGAGACTTCCCTTTAGCCCAAACAAAAATGGCCTCCAAGAAACTTACAAACAGTTCAGGAACAGCAAGCCTGTAACTGAACTTTTTTAAATCTCAGAAAAGTGGGAAAAAGCAAGATTTTTTTGTTTGTTTTTGTTTTTTCAGAGATAGCAGAGGTTCACAAGTATCAACAAGTTATAACAGTGCAGTAAATGACCCCACACAAGAGTGCTAGGCCAAAGACAGATAAAATGCAAGTTTTGAGAAAAACAATTTTAAAAATAAGTGCAAACAGGAAATTCAGTAAACAGCTCTAGGTTGTGCTCTAAATACAGTTACTAATGCAGAAATCAAGTTTAACAAGCCAGAAAATGCTCAAAATAGGCGGCTATGCAGAAAAACTTAGCAAATAAACAGAGGAAAAATACTTAAAAGCTCAAAAGTGGCTCCTTTCTTCTCTCAGCGTTTTCTCCTCTTGGTGGGTGCTTCACCAACAGCCAACAAGCCTGAAAAGATTCCAAAACCACGAGGCAACCAGGTTTTAAGAGAGGAAGATGGAGTTTGGAATTTACCCAAAATGGCCAATAAAATTACAGTTTCAAGTCAGTAACCACTCCCACAGGGGCAGGCAGGCTGCTCAATGTTTTTCACTGCCACTGATCAACAGAGAGACTTCCCTTTAGCCCAAGCAAAAAATGGCCTCCAAGAAACTTACAAACAGTTCAAGAACAGCAAGCCTGTAACTGAACTTTTTTAAATCTCAGAAAAATGGGAAAAAAGCAAGATTTTTTTTGTTTTTTTGTTTTTTTCAGAGGTAACAGAGGTTCACAAGTATCAACAAGTTATAACAGTGCAGTAAATGACCCCACACAAGAGTGCTAGGCCAAAGACAGATAAAATGCAAGTTTTGAGAAAAAAACAATTTTAAAAATAAGTGCAAACTGGAAATTCAGTAAACAGCTCTAGGTTGTGCTCTAAATACAGTTACTAATGCAGAAATCAAGTTTAGCAAGCCAGAAAATGCTCAAAATAGGTGGCTATGCAGAAAAACTTAGCAAATAAACAGAGGAAAAATACTTAAAATCTCAAAAGTGGCTCCTTTCTTCTCTCAGCGTTTTCTCCTCTTGGTGGGTGCTTCACCAACAGCCAACAAGCCTGAAAAGATGCCAAAACCATGAGGCAACCAGATTTTAAGAGAGGAAGATGGAGTTTGGAATTTACCCAAAATGGCCAATAAAACTACAGTTTCAAGTCAGTAACCACTCCCACAGGGGCAGGCAGGCTGCTCAATGTTTTTCACTGCCACTGATCAACAGAGAGACTTCCCTTTCGCCCAAGCAAAAAATGGCCTCCAAGAAACTTACAAACAGTTCAAGAACATGCCTGAATAAAAAAAACTACTTTCCTCTAGACAAGTGAGGAAAGTGAGTATAGGAGCAGTTTTTCTCTAAGCAAGTGAGGAAAGTAAGTAGAAAAACTGTTTTCCTCTAGGTAAAGAGGAAGACTGAGTGCTGTAGCAATTTGTAGCTTATTTAGTGCTAACAAGAAGTTCTGAACAAGTACTGAGCATGAATAAGCAAATTCAAGTGCTAAAACTAAGAATCTGTACCTGGATCTTGTGGTAGATAGGTTATCTATTGCTTACCACTCCCACTGATAAGCTAGAATGCATCCCTCCAACACAGAAAGGCTTGGAGGGCTCAGAAGCTTACAAACAGTCCTGGATACAGCAAATTTGTACCTGGACTAGACTAGTTACAGGAAAGGTGGGAAACAAGTGCAAATGCAGGCTTTTAAACCAGAAAGTTGAAAGAGATGGAAAAATTGCCCAAACAGCCAATAAACTACAATTTCTGGACCAGAAACCACTCTTGTTTTAGCTAGGCTACCTAGTGGTTACCACTCCCACTGATAAGCTAGAAGGCTTCCCTCCAACACAGAAAGGCTTGGGGGTCTCAGAAGCTTACAAGAGGTCCTGTATACAGGAAATCTGTATCTGGACTAGACTAGTTACAGGAAAGGTGGGAAACAAGCGCAAACGCAGGATTTTAAACCAGAAAGTTGAAAGAGATGGAGAAACTACCAAACGGCCAATAAACTACAATTTCTGTGCCAGAAATCACTCTTGTGATAGATAGGCTACCTAGTGCTTACCACTCCCACGGATAAGCTAGAAGGCTTCCCTTCAACACAGAAAGGCTTGGGGGCTCAGAAGCTTACAAACAGTCCTGGATATAGGAAATCTGTATCTGGACTAGACTAGTTACAGGAAATGTGGGAAACAAGTGCAAATGCAGGCTTTTATACCAGAAAGTTGAAAGAGATGGAAAAACTGCCCAAACGGCCAATAAACTACAATTTCTGAGCCAGAAACCACTCTTGTGATAGATAGGCTACCTAGTGCTCACCACTACTACTATTAAGCTAGAAGGCTTCCCTCCAACACAGAAAGGCTTTGGGGGCTCAGAAGCTTACAAACAGTCCTGGTTACAGCAAATCTGTATCTGGACTAGACTAATTACAGGAAAGGCAGGAAACAAGCTTAGACATTTTTTTTTTGGAAAGTGAAAAGGGAGAAAGGAGAAACAGAAGATAATTAATAATTAAGGACCTAAGTGGCTTGCCCTTCACAAATGTTCTCTCTCTATTAGGTAGAGTGATCTAGTGATACTAGACTGGAATAGTCCTGGGATAGAGCTGAACAGATGGGACTGGTAGGAGTGTCTGAAGTCAATATATGATCTCACTGTACTCACTTGAGTGAGCAAATGAGATAGACCCAGGAAGAGTATTCAAACAAATTTACAGGGAGGGCGGGCAATTCCAAAGCCACCAAGATTAATACCAAAACAAGAATAAGGAATACGGGCGGGAAACTAATTGCAGAGACAGAGAGAGACCACAGTATTCTATGAAATAATTAAATAGGAAAATAAATAACTACAGAGAGACACAGACACAATATTCAATTAAACAATTAAATAGACAGAAAAATGAAATGCAGTACAATCTTTAACACTGCAAGTTTGTACTTAACTCAGCTAGTAATGCAGTTGATTGTAGATATGTAGCAGAAGCCAAACAACTCAGGTATGCAACTCAGTCTTCATCAGAGATCAATTGCATACAAAAACAAATATTACTTAAATAGTATAATTTAAAATAACAAGTGATCCTGCCTAACCAATACAGAAGTTAACAAACCCAATTAGATGCAAACACATAATTAAATACATATATAATCCTACAATTAAACATAAAAAAACACTAGCCATAAAAAATACACTTATAAAAATAATAAATATTCCTGAAAAAAAATAATGATCATAAATACACTAAATAGCAGCATATAAAGATTTAACCTTAAGAATAGTACGTATAGAGATATGTTTATTAATTCCTGGGAATACAGTGGCATTAAGTCTTAATTGCCATCACAACACATGAATCTCTACTATTTCTTCCCAGGGTCCCCCCCTTTATCCTTCTGCACCTTTTCTAACACAAAAAAACATAAAGGTATGTTCCACATTACCAGAAATATGCTGATATAAAGCATTGTTGTCATTTCTATTTTTAATATTGAAAAGGTGTTGGTATATTCTTTCCCTAAAGTACCTAGTAGTTTTGCCAATATAGCATGTTTTACATTGCTGACATACAGCTATATATATCAGCCCCCTCCACCTGGCAATTGTAATATTCCTTGGAAATTATTTTGTAAGTGTTGACTGTTATACCACTACCTTCAAAAATGTACCTGCATTGTCTGCAATAACCACATTTATATGCACCTTTTCTCCTAAGACTAGGTGCCAGTCTACTATTACCCATCCTATCAAAATATCCTTAATGGATAAACCGTTTAAATTTTTTTTGTGTTAGAAAAGGTGCAGAAGGATAAAGTGGGTGGGGGGGGGGGGTCTGGGAAGAAATAGCAGAGATCCGTGAGTTGTGGTGGCAATTAAGACTTAATCCCCAAGCCAAGACCTCTGCAAGGATGGCAGGTGCTCAGACTCAAAAAGCAAAATGTAAAATGACAAATAGCCAGCACTCAACTGGAGCAAACATATTTTAATGTACAAAAACAGACCAGTTTCAGCCCACTGGCCATTTTCAATGTAAAACACCATCAGTACATACCCCGCCTTATATATCTAAACATAATGGAATAATTAAATCCCATTAAACAATTATTACAAATGTTCATTAAGACCAGGTAAAACCAGTCCCCCCAATTTCACAATCCAAGATTTTTCTTTATTGTTTAATGCATTATGCCAACCATTTTTCATTGATCTATGTCCCAACACTCTATCAATAACAATAAATTTAAAGGTAGCTGTCTTATGCATGATGGTATGTTTATATAAAGCATTAGCTGAATACTTATTTCTAATACTACTTAAATGTTCTGAAATCCGTAACTTTAATGGTCTGTAAGTCTGACCAACATAAAAAGCTGTGCAAGAGCAGATTGCCAAATAAACAGCCCAATCACTGTTACAATTGCCAAACATTCTTACAGAAAAAACTTTGGATGTATTTCTACTTGAAAATTATTTTGTTGGACATATAAATTTACAGAAAGAACAATGGCCACAAGGGTAACAACCAACCACTTGTGTGACATCTATAGTAATTTGCACAAAATTTGTTGAAGGCAAAAATGCTTGTAATGGCTAAAATAACTACTTAAAGTTTTTCCTTTCCGAAAAGAAAATGAACATCTTTGACATAATAACTCACATAATCTATCATCTGTCAAAAAGATGTCCCAATGTTGTTGTACCAAATCTAAAAATCTATGAGCATTTCTGCCATAGGTAGTAGTAAATCTGATTTTGTTATCTGAGCAAAGGCCATCACGTCTATAATTAAGAATCTCACTTCTTGGAAGTGATTGTACCTCCCTACTGGTCTGCCTAACTTTAGCCAATGGGTAACCACGTTCAACAAAATGATTTATTATATTTTTGTCAAAATGTATATAATCTTCAATATTTGAGCAGATTCTATGTATTCTCATAAACTGTGACTTGGGTATATTGGCCATGATATGTTTAGGATGACAGCTGGAGGCATGGAGTAACATATTTGAATGGTGGGGTTTTCTAAATAATGCATTGGACAAAGTCCCATTAGATAATTTAGATACAGTAACATCTAAAAAAGAAATAGATGAAACATCATAATTTACTGTAAATCTAATACCACACTTATTTTCATTCAAATATTGGATGAATTCTTGTAAATATACAGCGTCCGATTTCCACACCATCTAGCAGTTATCCAAAAATGTACGCCAGATTTTCTCCAAGAAAAATATTATGATGTATAGCATATATAATTCTCTGTTCTTAATACCCCATAAAGAGGTCAGCATAAATGGGTGCAAAAGATGCACCCATAACTGTACCTCTCAACTGCAAAAAAACATTTAGCATTGTAGAAAAATTCATTTTTAGATAACACATGCTCAGCCAAGCATAACAAAAATGTGTTGAAACCAGGACTATATAAGGACATCCTATCTAACCAATATTCTAAAGCCAGGACTATATAAAGACATCCTATCTAACCAATATTCTAAAACCAGGACTATATAAGGACATCCTATCTAACCAATATTCTAAAACCAGGACTATATAAGGACATGCTATCTAACCAATATTCTAAGACCAGGACTATATAAGGACATCCTATCTAACCAATATTCTAAAACCAGGACTATATAAGGACATCCTATCTAACCAATATTCTAAAACCAGGACTATATAAGAACATCCTATCTAACCAATTTTCTAAAGCACATAAGCCTGCCCAATGGGGAATAGTAGTATACAAGAGCATAATGTCCAATGTACATAGTAACCAGTTTTGACTCTAATTGGGCATCAGAAATGATATTCAAAAATTTGGTAGTGTCCTTTAGCCTGGCTCTCACCCCTGATAACAATGGCTTTAAACAGATAGTAAGATAAGCAGACAGAAGTTCAGTGAGGGAGCCCTTACCAGAGACTATAGGTCTACCCAGGGGCTTCTGCATGTCCTGTGAATTTTAGGTAGGAGGTAAAAATATTGAGAAGATGGATGTTTAACCTTCAGATGAAACGTAATACGTTTATCAATAATTCCCTCACTAACAGCAGACTCCAAAAATACATCAGTTTCCTTTTTGAAATCAAATATGGGATCATGGGCATACAAGTATAAAATCTACTATCTTGTAACTGATTATTTGTTTCAGTAACATACAAAGATTTATGCATTATAACTGTTGCTCCACCTTTATCAACTGGAACGATAACAATGTTTTTATTATATTTCAACTGTGTCAAGGCATTAATTTAATACACACTGATACATTCTAATAAATATAGCTCCTACAGAACTTATTAACACTAACAATTTTCTAATAAAAATCTGCATGTATATATTTCACAATGACATATATACAAAATATTCAATCTGATAATAAAAGTAACTAGGAATAAAATTTCCAAAATAATATAAAATATATACTTGATTATATTTAATAATATTTAGTAAACTGCCCTCATCTTTGTAAGCTCTTTAGCTTCAAAATACAACTTACAGAGCAGGTCTCATTTATGCCTGGAAAATTGTACGCATTTAAATAAATTTGCCGTCAGTGTTTCTCTACCGGGAAAGTCCGACTGGAGCGAGGTCCATTTACAGCAGAGGTCCGGGGAGAAAAGCTCCACAACAACACAATTACAGCAAAAATAATTCTGTACAGAGGTATATATGCAATCACAGAGATATATCATACAATAGTTTGTTCGAAACAAGCTTAGCTTATACATAGTAGACCCTGGATGTCAGTATTGGTAGAACAAAACACACACTGATGCAATCAAAAACTGATGCCATTAAGGAGACATCTCACAAGATAAAATAATATGTAAGATAGTAGGCCCTGTATAGGAGTATTTGAGTACTGTATATTAGAGATGGTAAGTAGTGAACAAAGGAGGGTAGCAAGATTTGGAGGAGAACAGGAAAGCATTTATGTGATGCAAGGACAGAGCCATGACTGCAAGAGGTGCGACTTAAGTAACCTTTTGAACAGTGAGATAGATGGTGCTGAACAGATATTTTGGGGGAGGTTATTCCATTCCCTAGCAATGGTATGAGAGAAAAGAGCTTTCCTTGCAGTATTGTTGGCTTTGGATATACAGAGCAGGATTTTGTTGGATGAGCGTAGAGGACGGTTTGCTGAATATTGATTTAGTAGATGGTTTACTGCTGGGATTTTGTGGGGGGTTCCTTATTATGTTGAAGGTGAGCACTAGCTGGTGGTAACTAATTAGATGAGGGAGTTCTAACCACTGTAGTTGCGTTAGAGCAAGACAGTGATGACTTCTAAAAGTGGAGTTATTGGCGAATTTTACAATTTTATTGTAACATGATTCTAGTTTGTCTAGGTCTGTTTTCCTGATATGAATTAGGATTGGTGATGCATACATTAGGGTAGACAAGAGGTGGGTTTGGGCTAGGGAGATTTGTGCTTGGTCTGCTAGGAACTGTTTGTGTTTGTATAAGGTTCCCAAATTTTTATGTACCTTTTTAATGGTTTGTGAGATATGGACATCAAAGTAAAGATCTTTATCTATTTCAACACCGAGGAACTTAGTATGCGGGGAGCAGGAGATTGTCGTGCCATTTATGGAGGTGATAGTGAAGGAAGGAGATGTTGTTTTGGATTTATTGGGGGTAAAAAGGAGTAATTTAGTCTTGTTGGAGTTTAAAATAAGTTGGATATCAGTAATCCATTGTTCCATGGAGCAGAAGGATTCTTGGGTAAGCTTTTGGAAAGTGGTTATGGATGGGGCTGAGCAGATTAGTGTGGAGTCATCTGTGTACTGTATAAGTGATGCATGCAGGGTGGAGGTATATAGTTTGTTAGTGAAAATGGTGAATAGTAGAGAACCCAGTATTGATCCTTGAGGAACGCCTGTAGTAGTTGTTAATAGAGGTGATAGTATATCTTGTCATTTGACTGATTGTTTTCTATCAGAGAGATAGTTTTTGAACCAGGAAGTAGTGGAGGGGGCAAAGGACATGATGGATAAAGTGTCCAAGAGTAGGTTATGGGAGACCATGTGAAATGCTTTAGATAGACCTAAGAATATGGCTGATATGAAGTTGTTGTTGTTTCTTAGTTGGTTAACCTGGTTGGTAAAGGAGAGAAGAGCAGTAGTTGTACTGTGGTTTGGGCGGAAGCCATGCTGTGTGAGGGAGTGGAGATTATGTGAGGTTAAGAAGTGCATTACCTGGGTGTGAATACATTTCTCCAAGAGCTCGGAAAGGGGGGTTAGGATAGCAATGGGCTGGCAGTTTGATAGTTTATAGGAGTTGCCGCCTTTGTGAAGGGGAATAATATATGACACTTTCCATAGTTGGGGGATGTAAGCTTCTTGTATAGAGTGGTTTATAAGAATTGAGATAGGGTAGGCTAGTGACTCTGCAGCTAATTTTAGGAAATTAGTGGGTAGACCATCTGCTACGAGAGTGGTGGGTTTTAGTTTAGGGAGTAGTTTTCTAACTGCGGAGGTTGGTACAGGTGAGAGTGTAAAGGTGGGTATGTTATTTTGATCTGTAGTTGGGGTGAATTTACAGTTATTGTTGGATAGCTAGATAATGAGAGAATAGATTCTGTGAAGTGATGGTTAAATTGAGAAGCTACGCTGTCATTATCAGTATTGGTGTTGGGAGCTGGGGTGGGAGTTTTGCTAGGATTTAGAAGGGAATTGATAGCCTGCCAGAACTTTTGGGGGTTTTTGGAATGTCTGTTTTGGATGTTTAGGAAGTAGTTTTGTTTATCCATGTTTGTTTGATTTTTGGCCTGATTCCAAAGTTGTTGATATTTTTGTCTTTCTTGGCTAGTGTTATTCTTTTTCCAGTTCTTCCAGGCATTGTCTCTGGCTTTGAGTAAGGCTTTTGTTGTTCTATTTAGCCAATGGGCATAGTTAACTTTAGTTCTAAATTTCCTGATGGGAGCTAGTATGTTTATAACATTCATAAAAGTACTATTGAATAACTCAACCGCCTGGTCTACTGGTAGACTTTTTAGTGGGTGCCAGTCACATTGCTGTAACATGCTGTTAAGAATTTGTGGCTTTACCTTGTGCTCATCTCTAGTTTCCTTAAATAGTAGTTGCTTTAAGGGGTGTATGTTAGGGTAAGATTTAATGGCTGCCTCTGTCCATCAGTGACATAAGTGTCAGACCAGGGATGAATTTCTGATTTCACATCCACTGCTCCAAGTTGCACTTCAATAAGGTTAAGAAAGGTCCCTGGGAAGCCTATTCCAGAGAATAGGGATTCCCTGAGACACATACCTGTCCCTCTAACATGTCCTGTTTAAGTCACAAGCAAAGTTTATATCATTACCTCTTGTAGTTCTGGTACTCTTTGTTTTGTAAATGTGCAAAAGAACCATCAGAGTAGGATCCAAGGATGCCTTGTATGCCTAGCATAAACTTGTTCTCAGCAGTCTTTAGGAAACAGACTATAGAGACAGGACTTTGAGGTATAAGAAACAGAGTATAGAGAGAGATTTAAGGTAATCTGCATCAAGACATTGTCTTTAAGCTACCTCACCTTTAGTAAGTGACTGCAATATCCAGCAATCTGTTAAAACAGGAAAGGGCAAGACCAACATGACCTGGAGGACAGTACAATGAGGCTCACTCCCAATCTTTCAGATATATGCCACAATCAATGGGAAGAAGGGCAGAATATCTAAAACAATTATCACAATACAAAGAATCATAGCAGAGAAAGAAAAAAAATACATCTTGTCCCTTTGTCCCTCAAGCTATATCCAACGGTGATATATGTATGATATATATATATATATATATATATATATATATATATATATATATATATATATATATATATATATATATATATATATATATATATTAGATATACAGATACACACACGTGTATATATATATATATATATATATATATATATATATATATATATATATATATATATATATATATATGTATATATAAACAGAAGTAACCATGATCATATGATCATATAAAAACAAGCTTACAAGACAACCAAAATAATTGCATAGTAATCAAAATTACCAGATTTACATGCTCAATATAAACTTTCAAATCCCCATGGCTTAGATTGACATAAATAAAAGAAAACTATGTCTTAAACAGCTGCCCCTGGGTTCAGAACAATTCCAAACTCCCTTATTTTACAAACATTTCCTTTAACATTCTGGTGGCTGATAATGAGATAATGAGGCACATTACAACAACACGGTCTGCAAGCCCATAACATATCATCAGTGGAATAACTCCTTTCCTCACTTCCAAACCAAAGGGTAAAAATGTCATATAAAAAATTCAGTAAAAACTGCAAGAAAGACCCATTCAGGCTAGAGTCTTTACTGTGTAGTACTCTAAGCTTCCTATATTGGAAACACATGGAATGTATGCAAATGACCGCTTAAGGACATAACAAAGCTTTTTCCTTTTTAGTTTGGATATTATTTTGAATATTTTGCAAGGATACTATTGTTTATGGATACCAGGCTTGATTTTAAGTTCTCAGTTTCTAAAATATAGTCAAACATTCCGTTTACGGTGTGTTGATGAAGAAAATGGCTGAAATATGCATGTCTACAGCTAGTTGTGTTTGGCTTTAATGGCATGACTGTACCCATAAAGACTTGAAAGTCAAAATTAAAAAGTCATGGGCATTCAGAAGACATTAGCAAAAACACTGTTTGCCCTTAAGGAATCATTTGTATATATTCCATGGACTTCCTGTACAGGGGGTTTAAGGTTTTACACAGTGAAGACTCCAGTCTCCAGCTTCAATGGGCCTTTTCTGACTACAAACTCTAGAACTACACTACTTTATGAATTAAGGTAAGTTCAATGCCCTAAAGTCGAAATTGACCCATAGTGACTCTATGGTAAGCCCCATAGAGTTCTCATGCATATTATAGAAAATTTCCAGACCTTTCTCCCACACAGATACTGCTTCTGACCAGTTTTTCTCCAACCAGGTTTTAGACTCAGATCTACCAGTTGGTTATCCTGCACCTTAACCTCTATGCTATTAACCCGGGAGCTTATGCATTGCATCTTCCTAAATTATCCCACTGTAATACAAGTATGGGAAACATGGTCAAATTATTATTTGACAGCTAAATCACATATACAATGCAACTCTGAAATTTCTTATTAAAATACTAACTTCCCATCAGTCACTCATCTTTGCACTGTTGTACAATGTTTAAATAAGATGATTTTAAAGCACAAAAAATGTATGTCTACATTTATCACTTTCAAACTGCTTTACTTTAAAATGCCCTCACCTTTTCAGCCTCCTATCTTAGGATATAATTTGCAGAGATATATGATATTCTAAAGATATTTGTTTTCCATATACTTTTTAACTCTCTAAAAAAACTGGTGACTTAGCATCAACTATTTCCACTCATTACACCCGAACAATTTACCCAACTATATAATAACAGTTTGACGCATGGCTGCATTCACAATCACCTCAAACAATACTTCCTCTTATTGGTCACAATATTAGTATTTTATCTCCCAGATGTATCCTATAAGAGTATTTCCCTGTCCTGTATCTTCAGTTAGAGTAAATTACTTTAGATTATATGACTTTGTTGCTAGAATTACCAGTTAGTATTACTATCTTATAACTTTATAGGTTAGTATCAGAGTTGTTGCATGCTGTCAACATAATCCTTGCCAGTGTTGAAAGATTGTGCAGATTTTTTCTAGCACCTTATTCAGTTTGTATATATACTATTACAACAATGTGCATTTATTGACCAGGCAAAGACATCTTAATATTGTCACAACTCATGTGTTTTCTGCTTTGTTACTTGACCGAAGTAGTAATGGTCTGCATTCTCCATCAAGCTCTAATGGTGATTCAAAATCACATTGGTGAAGAAATATCAACCAGAGCCACCACAAATGCAAATCTGATATCCATTACTGATCTTGTCTACTGAAGAACTTTCTCTCAATGCATCATTTTACAAGTATCTAGCCTCAGATGTCAATAATAAATTGATACCTCCAGCATATTAATAGAAGAAGGCTGATTAATAGTCGTATCATATAATAAGCAGTGCCAAAAAAAAAAAGACTACAATGACTTCTTAATGTCTACTTGTTATTCTATTTACCAAAACCAAAGAGCTCTTAATTGTCTTATTGACTTCTTCCTTGAAGCATATGCCGGATACCTACAGATGCCTTTAATATTCTCCATAATTATTCAGTCTGTTATATTACTGTAAATAGTCTTCATAGCATGTCTGTAGTGATCTAATCCTACCTGCATTTTCAAAATTGTCGATGCACCATTTGATTGTTTGCTATGTGTTCTTTTGCACTTTTACGAGTAATATCTGGAAGTGCGATTTTTATATTCTAGCATCCATCGCTTTAATTCTCCCCTTGTGTTTATTTTTATATTGCTGTTTTCAGTTGTATTATAATTTGGCTGAAATTCATAGACAAGCACTTTGCAAATGTCCAGCATAAATTTTCAAGGATCCCTTACCACAACATTGCTTACATATGAGTCAGGCCTTTTATAGTGCAGTAGTTGACAAAACAAAGAGCATAGGAAATTACTGGAGTGTTGTTAAAGGGAAAAGTGAAGTTAGGTAGGCTCACATGATGCTATCAAACTATATGTGGCTGGAGTGACCAATACCGCATAAAGTGTGCCCAAGGATGCATATGACTATGCATACTCACACAAACAAGAAACCACCTTATTGATGCCATATCTGCAGTGACAGTCATGTTAAGGAAGGCCAGTACAGTAAAATGCCAAACTGGAGCATCATATAATTGAGAAGGAAAAGGAGCAGAGTTAGAATGGTAGGAGAAAAGTGAAGAGCAATCTGAGAAAACCCCACAAGGATACTATAATGAATAACATGGGGGGGTGGCACTTTTTTGTGGAAAGGGTCCCAGTGTTCATATAATAGAGGAGTGTAGCTGAGGAAGGCAGTGCGGAATGGATGTTGGAGGGACAGATGGAGAACGTATGGCTTTGGGGACACAAAATAAGCATAAAATATAGATGCAGACAAACAGGTGTGGTATTGACACAAAATGGTGGACAATAGTGGATGGACGTATGCTGACAGAGGCTGGACACTTGGTGTTGGGGAAGACTGGAAAACAAGTTACAGGGAGTGACACACAAGGAAGGAAAACACATAAATGATAAGCAGGGCACAAAGTGGATATCCCTCTGACCAAGAGGCTAAGTGACCTAACCTGCCATACTAGGAGGAACTCTGAGGTGATGAGGTGGGTGTCCAGCTGCCAGCACAACTAACACTTTACCAGCCTATAAAGCTGACATTGGATGAAGACAGGGGACTCCTATTGGCCACTATCAGAAGAAGACACTCCACTGCACTACAGAGTAGTGGCCACCATTGAGCCCACTAGGTTACCTTCAGCATGGTGAACCTTGACCTCCTGCTGAAAGGAAGACCTACTACCCACTGCTGAGCCAGCACTGCAGGCATCAAATGATGCATACTTAGATGGCTACCTTTGTTCTTCTACCACAAATACAACTGGAGTTGCAGAAAGAATAGAAACCAAAACAAGAACACATCGGTATAGCACACACACGCACATATGTTATGCACAATATTAAAAGTGTACAGTGTAGTAGCGTGTGTGAAGAATGCACTTCACTGCTAGGAAAGGGATTCCTGCCTTCTGCATTATCCTTCCATTCTAACCCGCCACTCATGCTGCTGTAAGACAAAGTAGGAAGAATTCATTACAGTGTTGAACCTCGAGAAGTCGAGAGAAAAAAAAGAGAAGCTTCCTGTAAAACTCTTGTTGGCTGCTCTTAGTCTCTGCTTCCCACTATCTAAGAGATTGAGGTGACACTGTCATTGGATGTTATAGCAGTCATTGCACCAAAAGGCCATGATATTTGTCCAGCAGAAGCTGCTGCAAGTCCCTACATAGAAATAACAAAAAAATAAATAAATCATTATTCTTTTGGCACCTTGTAGGTGTCCTGCTGTTTCCAGTACCTGAAGAAGCCATGCACACTCAGGTAGAGCTAACTGAGGAACAAGATAGTAGCCATGTGAGCATGAAAACATGTTGGCACAATACAAAATTACTATGCAGCTGCAAGCTTCAAAGATGTTATGAATGAACAGCCCTGGGATGGTTAGGGACAGGCAGTGCAATGTTGCATATAATGATAACACACTGAGTTATGGTAGCAGTTCAAAGATAGCTGAAATAAATGTTATCATTAAAATAACTGCCACATTATGCAGCTTGAATTAGCATGACATAAAGCAGCTTTGCCATTTTGTGATAATATGAGCAATTATAGAATCAGAACATTATTTCATTATGATACTGGACCTTGAAACAGGTGAAACAGATGCACTGACAGAAAACAAAATACCCAGTAATTTAACCTTGTACTGTACTGAACAAAATGGTGAATGGCATCAACATGGACATAGTAAAGCTGCTGTATATGAGTGTGAGAACACATCACAATGCCGTGATGACATTTTGGCAGGCTATGGACTGGAAGCACACCCGTAGCAATGTGCAAAGGAATTAGGACATGAAACACATGGAATGATGCCACTGTGCATTGGGTAAGGCATAGTAATACATTTTTTTGGAAGACGGACAGGCTGTGCAGTGAGTGATTCAGTACACTGATGCAGGAAGAGTGTACTGAATCATTGTAATACACTGTACAGCCTGCATCAGTGGACTGAATCACTGTAGTGCACTGTAGAGTGATTCAGTACACTGATGCAGGAACAGTGTACTGAATCATTGTAGTACACTGTACAGCCTGCATCAGTGGACTGAATCACTGTAGTGCACTGTAGAGTGATTCAGTACACTGATGCAGGAACAGTGTACTGAAACATTGTAGTACACTGCACAGCCTGCATCAGTGGACTGAATCACTGTAGTGCACTGTAGAGTGATTCAGTACACTGATGCAGGAACAGTGTACTGCATCATTGTAGTACACTGTACAGCCTGCATCAGTGGACTGAATCACTGTAGTGCACTGTAGAGTGATTCAGTACACTGATGCAGGAACAGTGTACTGAATCATTGTATTACACTGTACAGCCTGCATCAGTGGGCTGAATCACTGTAGTGCACTGTAGAGTGATTCAGTACACTGATGCAGGAACAGTGTCATGACAACAAGCCTGTAGCTGTAGTATGTCTAGGAAAGAGAATATAAATCACAACACAACAGGAGTCAGGCAAGTGGGCACCTTGTAGGCTTGGAGGCAACACACACCTATAGGGAAAATCTACATGCAGCCATGCATACACAGTGGTAGGCATGTGTAACCCACACGTGTACATCCAGTCATGGACCACAAGAGACATAATGACCGGAAAGTTCACTATTCAGGAAACCAAGGTGTCACTGCAGATCCTCTGCATGTATAGCACACACACACTAGACCAAATGTAACCTGACATTTTTATGTGCAAGTGTGTCGGGGAGTCATAAAAGACCTCACTGCAAAAGGCAGCCATAGCAGGAGTATATATCAGGTCTCGCGTAGAGTACCCATTGTGATACTGCATATCAACAACAAGGTGAAGAACATTGGTAGGAATGTGTTCATTATAGCAGTCAGGCCATCAACATGGAAGAAGCTCACAGATGCAGAGAGCTTCCTGGTATCCATGATGAATGCCTGCTCACTTTAAGGATAGATTCCAAGTACGTGAATGAACTGAAGGTGTGTCAAATTGGGCAATTCTAACTGGCTGTTTATTCGTAAAACGTAAAGGAAGGAAATACTATTTAGTTCTATGCAAACTGGCTTTTAATTGGGATTTGAAAAAGGTGGAACCAAAAGCGCTTATCCTACCAGCCAGCTCAACTTGATTTTTAAGTTTTAAGATTTTTTGATTAAAGGTGTTTTTAGATACAGAGTGAATTCAGCTTTGGCAGCAGTTCATGTTTCTTTTTTTCTTGGTATCCATGTCTGGGGAAGAGAAGTGGTTCCTCATACTGGATAGCAGAGTTATGCCTGTGACAACTGCACAATTATCTGTATGAGATGCACCAGGTTAGTATTACCTGGCCAACTGGCATATTATTTAGTGCAGTGCATGTGAGGCAGGATGTCTTCAGCAAGAGTCTTCTGCACCTCTGTTCTCCATCATCATCATTATCATAATCATCACCATCATCATCAACCGCCTTTTTCCCCAGTTTTATACATGGGGACAGGATGACATGGCAACTGTCACCATGTCTCTCTCTCTATCTCCCTCTGTAAAAATTGATTCTAGGTGATTTGGTTGTGTTGACTAATGTCACACTTCTCCTGATAGTCTACATCTGCAGTGACCTACACAATAAGGCATGTAGGTGTCCAAATGGCATTCATGCATTCTGTGATATAATTGTATGCCTGTGAATGGTTGAGAGTTCCAATTATTACATCCTGCCTCAGGTATATTGTTTTTATGTTCCCATAGATTCTAATGGCTGACGGTCCAGCACAAGAGGACAACACATGCTTGATATCAGCATGTCACCAGTGGCTCAAAATGATGGCAACATTTGTGCTATGTGGCCTCTGAGATGATCTGTGACACATGTCCTGCAGGATGAAAAGCAAAACCTGTGCAATGATGCCAAATATGAGGACATGGAGTGATTGGTGCTGCTCAGGTCACCATTATCTAACATGAAATCCACTGGTGCATCCATGTGGGAAATTGTAATTACCCTCATGGCTGCAGAAGGATACAGAAGACAGATGGCTGGTTACAAGCTGGGAAAATCTGGATGACACAGACCATTCTTGTGACTGCATCCATGTCAGCTGTGACCACAGAGGCCACTACATCTGGTCATGGCAGTCTCATATATGTGGCCAGCAACTCTTCCCAGGACCCCCCCTGGAAACAATACCAGGCTACAATTTTGCACTATCCTAGTTCTGCATCATAAATATTCCCTCTGGGGCAGATGGAGCATCATGCTTACATGCAGCTGTTGTACTGGTCATAGATATGTACATCTAATTCAGCTGCCATGGGATACAGGGTGTACATGCCTGCTTCTATTGCTCTACTCTGGTTCTACCATAGACCACATCAAACCCTGAGACAGCTGGTCATTTCAGGATACCTCTACAATGTTAGTAACACAAACATTCTATACTGCCACAGGAGGAAGTGATCCCTCCTCCCCACAACCTGTTAACAGACTCCAAACATAAAACATCCAAGTCCCATGACCCTGACCCATATGATAGGATTATTTTACTTGTCTCTGTACTCCTTCTACCTGTGTAAATGATGACTGCACCCTGCCAACCCTCTAACCAAATTAGGTGAGGTAATGCCTGATGCATGGCCATTCCATTCATTGAGTTGTACGTATACTTTTCATCTGTGTCGTAGATGTCATAGCCAATAAATGTAGAACTGATGTTGTTTCCTTGCCAGTGATGCAGTATATTGCCCCTTATGCTGCCTACCCCTATTCTCCCTGGATGCCTTGCTCCTCATCCATTGACCTAGCAGGTTTGCTGGGATGATTCCCTGTTGCCGAAGCTGTTTCTACACAGCCATCGTATGTAGCATGGCACACTACAAATGTCTGGCTGCAGGTCCTGGGTGAATACTGGAGTACTCTATCATATGCTTTTAAGCAGATTACACATTTCCTGAGTTCTCCAAAGACCCATTTCACAATGTTCTTTCCCTGTTTGCATTCATTATTCTATGTTATCCATATTGTAGTCTGGTGTTGAGGATGGGGACTTATCATCCATGGTTCCAATGTACAGAATCCACTGCAAACCACAAGTGTAACATCATTATATGTGTCAACTACCTGATTGCAATAGTGACTGTAAATAGTGGGTTGTACATACCTAGATGTACAGTTGCTTAGTGGATGATCCTATGTAAATCAGCTCCAAATTAAACACAAATCAGATGGGAGTGAGATATGTGTATCACTAACCATCTAGCCACTGAAGAAGTAAAAGACCTGCCGGTTGATGTATATGACACCTTGTGGACTAAGTGGGGTATTGATGGATATATGGCAATATGTCTACTATCAGTGTCTCTCAAGGACCTCAGGGAAATGTACTATAGTATAAAACATCTGCAGAGCTGTGGTTCTTTCCTCTGTAGTCCTTGGGGACTACATATTCTCTTCTAAATGATATACAGTATAATATCAAGCAAGCAGCAATGAACAAAATTATATTTGATGGGTCTCAAAATACTTCTGGGATGGTGCTATTTTCTGGAATAACACATATCTTGGAGGGCATTATTATGCTGAGTGACTGGGATATCTGTAAATTTTTTATAATCTATTTTGCTATATTTTGAAGTAAAATAATTATTCTGCAAACTGCTTCAAACTTGTTGCAGTAAATGGAATTGTTGTAGGAAGTATTTTGCATCCAAATATAAAAGACAATAAAACAAATACCCAAAGCTGAAAATCCAAGAAGGCAGCAGAATAATAAACGTATAAACGTATAAAGATAAATTTATTGAAAAAACGTAAGCGCTTTCACGGTATAAACCGCTTCATCAGATGTATAAACATATGTAGGCAGAAGCTCATTATATATCATCAACAATTAGAATAAACAATGAATCAATTTAAAAAATTCATTTGTCAGCCATCACAAAATCACAAATCTAGCATTCATACACAACTACATCACAATGCTGGATATTATAAGGATGGATGAAATAAAATAAAATAAATAAATAAATAAGAGCTGACCCAGTTAATAGTATATATACATAGATAAATGTAAGTATAAATGTAAGTATGTAAAAGATAGATGCAATGTGCCACTTAATCTTACGTGATTTCAACAAAGGTTTCAAAGGGACAACATTGTTAAGTCCCCGCCCTCTATGCGCACCTAACCTTAAAATCCATTTAGTTTCCACAGTCTCTGTATTATTAACAATGTCCCCTAATCTAACGTTAGTATTTAATGCCTGTAATACCTGAAATCGAAATGCATGTTTCACACCAAACTGTAATGTGTGTTTCGCTAGTGCACTATAATTAAAACCCTTATTCATGCAATAAATATGATCTCTAATACGCTCATGTAGCATACGATTCGTTTTTCCTACATAGAACGAATAACACTCTGTGCAGGAGCCAACATAAACTAAGTCCTTCATAATACATGTACTCGAAGTTCTTAATTCCCAAAGATAGCCTGTATCAGGGTGTCTAAAAAATCGTGATTCATCTATATAGGGGCATTGTGTACAGTGCCCACATTTCTTAGTTCCAAGCCACATTGCATCAATCTTGGTTTGTTCAGTATGATTAGAAGGATAGCATAACTGTTGTTTAAGACATTTCTTGTTTTTATATATATATATGTAGGATAATTTCCTACTATATTCTTCGTCAATTCATCAATAAGCAATATATGCCAATTCTTACTTATAACATCTTGTATTTTATTTATATTATATGCATATGGTAAAATGATAGGTAACTTATCTGATATTGCAACCTTCTTTTTCATTGAACAACCTGATGGTTTAGATGAAAAATATGGTTTCGCCCATCCTAACCTTTCAAATTTCATTTGGCCATACACTTTATCAACCTCATATTCATCGTAGCCTCTGCTTAAAAAATTATTCTTTAGTCTAGTTAGTTCTTGTGTGAAAACCTCTTCATCACATCACAGCCGAGATAGTCTCATTGTTTGCCCTTTGACTATGTTTTGAAAGACATTCGAATTGTGCATACTAGATCTATGTAGAAATCTAGGTCTATAACATGGTTTCCTGTATATTGCAGTGCTACATACCCCTTCCTTTATGGAGACACTAACATCTAAGAATTCCATGTTAGTTTTGGAATGTTTCATGGTGAATTTCAAAAAATCATTGCTATTATTAATTTTATTATAAAAGCGTAGCAGAGAGGTTTCAGTTCCCTGCCAAACAATAAAAAGGTCATCTACAAGTCTCTTATAATAAACTATATTTGACTCTGTTAAAAGGTGTTCCTTTTCCCAGGCTACCATGACCAAGTTAGCATAAGTGTTGGCACAACTAGTACCCGTTGCTACGCCTGTTAGCTGTTTATAGCAGATATCCGTAAACAGAAAGATATTATTTTCTATCACCATTTCTAGGAGCATACATAAAAAATCAGCTTTACCAATATCAGTTAACCCATATTGTATCAATAGCTGTTTCACCATGTTAATCTCCTTATCATTTGGGATGGAAGTAAATAGAGCAACTACATCTAGGGTGACCAAAGTTACATCATCTAAATTCATAAATTTGTTTGTAGCATCAAATAAACTGGTTAAAAATTGTTCTGTGTCCTTTAATATATAGTCGAACTTAATAAGGACATTCTTAAATTCTCCATCTAAAAATACAGAAATTGGTTCAGTTAACCAATTTGAACCAGAAACTATGGGTCTGAATTTAGGGCAAATTGGATCTTTATGAATTTTAGGAAGGCCTTGAAGCCTAGGTATCAGTGGAAATTCAACACAATATTCAAAAAACTCTTTAGTTATGAGCCCCATGTTTAAACATTCATTTAATGTATTCATAATACTGTATTGCATCTCGTATACAGTTTCCACTGTTATTTTCTGATATATATTACCATCTCGTAACATCTCCAACATGGTATCAAAATAATAGCGTGAGTTCATAACAACTACAGGGCCCCCTTTGTCTGAAGGTCTGATAACAATATCTTGGTTAGTTCTTAATCTATCTAATGTTAATTTCTCAAATTTGTTAAGATTAGATCCAGCATCAAATATGTATAAAGTGTTATCATTACAAAAATCATTCTCACCCGCTTTCAAAAAACTTTCAACATTGTAAGGTAAAGGAGGAACAAAAATACTTTTCTTCTTATAAAATTCCTTATCCCCATTAATAAAAACTGATTTGTCTTTATATAAAGCTTTCAATGCTATATTGCGCGTAAATAATCGTAATGCAATAACAGTGTCACTAACATCAAGTGAAGTACTAGGTATGACGGTTAAGCCCTCATTAAGCAGTGATACCTCATATTCTGAAAGTTCATAACAAGAAATATTCCAGACTAACTGTCCTGACCCCACATTTTCTTTATCATTTGTAAGGGTTGAGGAGCTGGTGGTTCTTTGCATTTGTAACCTCTGTAAGTCTCCTTCTCTGATGACCCTCTCCATTCTGTGCGAATGGGAAGGGGTAGGGCAGGAAAATCCTGCATGCTGATGTTAGAGCTATTGTCATGGTATATCTTACGTTGCACCGATTCATCTCTAATCGGACCTTCAAGTACAGATTTTCTAGAGGTATCACCCATGGCTTCTTCCATGGGCGTAGAATACATTGATTTAACCAAATTAAGTGATATTGCTTCTCCCTCAATTCTATGTGATGGTTGTATCTCACCTTCATAAGACAAATTTGATGACTCATTACATCTGCTAATGGCAGACGTAGAATCCATAGACTGTACACGCCCCTCCATATTTGAATTTGTAATGTCAGGACGTCAAATGGTTGAACCCTCTCCCTGATTTTGTAGGGAAAACCTACGACGATGATTATTATGACTATAACGTGTAATAGGCTCACGTTGGTTAGAATTATTGTCATTGTTGGAGCTATTAACATTCGATGGTTTGGGCCAAGTAAAGACTTGTTGATGTTCAAAGTCATACAGGTCTCTTACTAGCTTCTTTTTCTGTTGCTCCAATAGTTTAGTCTCGTACCTGGAAATCTTTTCAATGAGCTCATTTATATATAAATCAGTTGGATCAACGCCATAAATAGTGGAAAGGTCACTCTGTCGTTGCAATAAATCATTAGAAAGTTTACTTTCAATGGGCAGAAAGAAGTCTATGAGAAGTTGCGTATATGCCTTACTCGCATTCAAGTTAATCTGCTGCCATTTGGTTAACAGATCAGGGTAAAAGTTTCCATAGGTGGGCATGTTTAAAATACGTAAGCCTCTTGGTATCACACTAAGATTCAAACATGCTTCTAAGTGATACCTCTGGCATTGTAGTCTCTTAAACTTAAAAAAGTCATTTTCAAGGTCTCTTTTCAGTGCACAAACCTGCATATCATCACCAATAGATTTGGGTGCCTGCTGTTCAAGTCACAAGAGTTCCATACATAATAAAGCATTAGGAGCTTCCAATAAAGCCCCTTTAAGTCTCATATTCGAATTCACTTCACCTTGAGCCCTCGACAAACTCATATCTGCTCCTTCCATAGCCCAAGAACAATGTAAACATGAAATAAATTATGGTCCCAAGAATGCAGACAATAAAAGAAATACCCAGAGCTGAAAATCCAAGAAGGCAGCAGAATAACAAACGTATAAACGTATAAAGATAAATTGGCTCTCAGGGGCCTCAGGGAAATGTACTATAGTATAAAACATCTGCAGAGCTGTGGTTCTTTCCTCTGTAGTCCTTGGGGACTACATAGTCTCTTCTAAATGATACACAGTATAATATCAAGCAAGCAGCAATGAAAAAAATGATATTTGGTGGGCCTCAAAATACTTCTGGAATGGTGTTATTTTCTGGAATAACACATATCTTGGAGGGCATTATTATGCTGAGTGACTGGGATATCTGTAAATTTTTTATAATCTATTTTGCTATATTTTGAAGTAAAATAATTATTCTGCAAACTGCTTCAAACTTGTTGCAGTAAATGGAATTGTTGTAGGAAGTATTTTACTTCCAAATATATGTTATATAAGTATTTAATGTCTACACATACACACACACACACACACACACACACACACACACACACACACACACACACACACACACACACAAGCATGCACACATGTATGCACACACAATATCTCTCAACTGTACAGAATTTTGCAGAATGTCCAAATTTTTGCCTCATATTTTTCATCTGTTTCTCATAAAACTGTGATGTTCTGGTAAATCACTGGCAAAACATTGAGGGTTGAAGTCAGAAAAATAATGACAGAATCTTGAGTTTCGGACTTCATACTCTTCAGAAAATTCATGTTAATGCAAATATGTTATTCTATCAACTTTCTAAATCTGTAAGAACAATATTTAAAACAAATGTCCCTATTGCTGGGCCTTTGCCCCCCCCCCCATTATTTATGGCTTTGTCCAAATTTCTTTTCGTTTGAAGATGAGTAGTATCACACACACACACACACACACACACACACACACACACACACACACACACACACACACACACACAGCAGTTACAGGCATTTTGAATGAAAACATTTGAGATGGGTCATTCTGAAGAAATGAATAAGAAAAAAAAGATATTGCAAGTCATTGCAACTACCACCCTCCCACCCCGTGCTTTTATATACTGCTTTTTGGTGCTGTAGACTGGATGATACTGGCAAACAGCTAAAGATTAGGGTCAGTCAGTGATGCCAGCCATTAGAGTTTTATACCTTTTAGTGACTACAAAACTTGAACCATACACAAAGTAAAGCACTCAATCACTTCAGTCACGCAGTCCATAAATGCAGTATCAGAACTCACTACTGTACAGAAATGAACACCGGTACTGCACTATTGATTAAGCTGCATTTCCCAGTCATGCACCTTAACACTTTGTGCCCAGGAGGGTTGGCCTTTCTGCTTGCTACTGTGGATAGTTTAGCTGACAAAACTTGCTTTGCCTAGCCTTTGCAGATGCATTTCTAAACTAATTGGTGTGAAGGTTGTATAAAGTATGAGTAAGTTGGATGGACAGTGATTTTTAGGGGCCTAGTAGTGGAGATGTGTATGTGCCTGAAGAGTTGCAGTACTTAATATGTTTAAAATATATGCTCTGAAATGTGCTGCCATGGCCCGGAATGTACACAACTTTTGATTTATTCTGATTGTGTTTACTGGGTTTATTCGACTGTGATTAGTCAAAAAAAAAACATTTCAGCGGAGGCCCACAGAGAAAAGTTCCAGCATATTACCAACATTTTTAAACAGTCAGTAATATTGATGAACAGACATTAAATAATACTCATTAACAATTACTCATGCGATTACTAATCAGATTACATTCATATGAATGCAGAGGCTGTTGTTATAGTATTAAAGACACATGCATTAGTCGATATTGAACACAGCATTTAAGGAGATGTATTAGTGAGTTTGTCAGGTAGATAACAGATCATGTGATTAATGCTTATAAATTCAAAGAAACTGAAGTGAGGGAAGAACCTAGGTAGGGCAGAAAATGTTAATATTTACATCTAAATATCTCTCTTTACATAAGGTTTAAATTAGAAGAATAGAGGTGGGCATGAGCAGTGTCACAAAATAATGAATATAGCTGGGAAACGCTATTAAAATTGTGCCGGTATCGGTGAGCACTGGTTGTGGGGCATAGGAGTCTGAATGAAGAGAAATAGTTTGACGATATAGCAAGTTGGAGATAACAGTGACACTTATTCTAAAGATTCACAGGAGCAGATCCATTGACTTAATAGGAGAAGTTTTCTTTTTTATGTCTTAAATGAGTTTGCTTACCGAATAGATTTAATTGGTAATGGGATGTGGTTCCGTTATTTAGATTCATTATTTGAATATAGAGAGTCAACTTCAGTATTAGTGATTTGGTTATAGTGATCAGTGAATTTTCTCTAAGAGTGTAAAATTCTATTGAGGGGGGTTTAAAGTCTGTATTTCAGAATGACAGATAAATATCTGTAATATTTCTGTTAAAATTCAAAACTTGCTTTTTTCTGCAGAGTGTAGGTACAGCTGCTGTAATGTAAGTTTTTTTTGTAAAGTTGATGACTTCTTGCTTATGCAAGTACTTAATTCTGCACCCTGATAAGATGCTTCATATCAGACAGCTGTAAGCATGATGTCTGTTTCTGCCCTGTCCAGAAGGGGGCAGCATACCATTGGCAGTATGTACACATCTTTCGCTAATTTATTATTTTTAAAGGAATTATGATTTAGCAGGCTCATATAAGAATGGATTATCATAAATGATATAACATCATAATGGTTACAACATTTGAGTACCGCAGTAATATTACCATATGTTCGTGTTACTATCTGTTTTATAAGACTGATGATGGTTGAGCTTTTAAGATAAGCAGAAAGTTTGGTCTTGGACTCTCTTTACAGGAGGATTTCAATACTGTGCCAATTTCACCAAAGTGTTTGTCTATTGGGCATTGGTGGCAGATTGCTTGGTAGTCGACTTTGTTTACATTTAGATGGTTTGTGGCTTTGTCTTTTAAGTGCTAAGTATGCATTGTACATTGAATAGAGCCATATTAACCTCAGGAATTTGGAACTCTGTCAGTTTACCCTTAAGACACAATACAAATTGTATATTAATAGTAGTAACAATGATTTGGAAAGTGCGTGATGTGATGACAGCTAATGTAACAGATGGCAGTACATTGTGTTTATTTTTGCTGCTTGCAGCTGTTTAGAAATGTTGTTTTATTATTTTGCATGGCATATCTTTGCTTTATGTACCAGCATTGGAATTTAACCTTTGAGGGGTCAGATTATACATACAAGAGTGGAGGAAGATGCACACAGGTGGATTATGTCTTGTGTAGATGGGTCAGTCTGAAGGAGATTGAAGACTGTAAAGTGGTGGCTGGGGAAAGTGTAGTTAGGCAGCATAGGATGTTTTTTTGTAGGATGACATTGGTAATTAAGAAGAGGAGGATGAGTGTGAGGGCAGCACCAAGGATCAAATGGTGGAAATTGAAAAAGGGTAATTGTGAGGTGATGTTCAGGGAAGGGTTAAGACAGGCACTGCGTGGCAGTGAAGAGTTACCGAATAGCTGAGTAACTACAGCAGAGCTAGTAAGAAAGATGGCTAGAAAGATGCTTGGTGTGACATCTGGAAAGAGGAAGGAGGACAAGGAGACCTGGTGGTGGAATGAAGAAGTACAGGAGAGTATACAGAGAAAGAGGTTGGCGAAGAAGAAGTGGGATTGTCTAAGAGATGAAAAAAGTAGACAAGAGTATAAGGAGATGAGGTGCATGGCAGAGAGAGAGGTGGTGAAGGCTAAGGTTAAGGTGTATGAAGAGTTGTATAAAAGGTTGGACACTAAGGAGGGAGAAAAGGACGTGTACCGATTGGCTAGACAGAGGGACCAAGCAAGTAAAGATGTACAGCAGGTGAGGGTGATAAAGGATAATGAGGGAAACATACTCACAAGCAAGGAGAGTGTGTTGAGCAGATGGAAAGAGTACTTTGCGGGGTTGATGAATGAAGAGAATGAGAGGGAGGGAAGGTTGGATGATGTGCAGATAGTGAATCATGAAGTGCAGTGGATTAGCAAGGAGGAAATAAGGTCAGCTATGAAGAGGATGAAGAACGGAAAGGCTGTTGGTCCAGATGACATACCTGTGGAAGCATGGAGGTGTTTAGGTGAAATGGCAGTGGAGTTTTTAACTAAATTGTTTAATGAAATCTTGGAAAGTGAGAGGATGCCTGAGGAATGGAGAAAAAGTGTTTTGGTACCGATTTTTAAGAATAAGGGTGATGTGCAGAGCTGTAGTAACTACAGAGGGATTAAACTGATCAGTCACAGCATGAAGTTATGGTAAAGAGTAGTGGAAGCTAGGTTAAGAAGGGAGGTGATGATTAGTGATCAGCAGTATGGTTTCATGCCAGGAAAGAGCACTACAGATATGATGTTTGCTCTGAGAGTGTTGATGGAGAAGTACAGAGAAGGTCAGAAGGAGTTGCATTGTGTCTTTGTGGATTTAGAGAAAGCATATGACAGGGTGCCTAGAGAGGAATTGTGGTATTGTATGAGGAAGTCGGGAATGTCAGAGAAGTGGTACAGGATATGTATGAGGGTACTGTGACAGTGGTGAGGTCTGCAGTGGGAGTGACAGATACGTTTAAGATGGAGGTGGGATTACATCAAGGATCAGCTCTGAGCCCTTTATTATTTACAATGGTGATGGATAGGTTGACAGATGAGATCAGACATGAGTCCCCGTGGATTATGATGTTTGCAGATGACATTGTGATCTGTAGTGAGAGTAGGGAACAGGTGGAGGAAACCCTGGAGAGGTGGAGATATGCTCTAGAGAAGAAGAGGAATGAAGGTCAGCAGGACTAAGACAGAATATATGTATGTGAATGAGAGGGAAGATAGAGGAATGGTGAGGATGAAGGGTGTAGAGGTGGTGAAGGTGGATGAGTTTAAGTACTTGGGATCAACAGTTCAGAGTAATGGTGAGTGTGGAAGAGAGGTGAGGAAGAGAGTACAGGCAGGAGGGAGTGGGTGGAGAAGAGTGTCAGGAGTGATTTGTGACAGACAAGTACCAGTAAAAGTGATAGGGGAGGTCTACAACAGGGTAGTGAGACCAGCTATGTTATATGGGCTGGAGACAGTGGCACTGATAAAAAGGCAGGAGTCAGAGCTTGGCATGGCAGAGTTGAAGATGTTAATATTTGCACTGGGTGTGACGAAGATGGACAGGATTAGGAATAAGTATATTAGAGGGTCATCCCAGGTTGGAAGGTTTGGAGACAAAGCCAGAGAAGCAAGATTACGTTGGTTTGGACATGTGCTGAGGAGGGATGCAGAGTATTTTGGGAAACAGATGCTAAGGATGAAGCTGCCAGGTAACAGAAAAAGAGGGGGGCCTAGGATAAAGTTTATGGATGTGGTGAGAGAGGGCATGCAGGTGGTTGGTTTGACAGAGCAAGATGCAGAGGACAGGAAGAAATGGAAACAGTTGATCTGCTGTGGTGACCCCTAATGGGAGCAGCCGAAAGAAGAAGACAAAGGTGTCAGATTATAATCTCCATGCCTGACCTTTCTGAGTCAGTCTTATTTTCTGCTTGCTATGTTCTGTAGTAAATTATAACCTTTACAACTGAACTAGTTCTGTACTTGAAGATATTGCATGCAAAGCACACCTCTTGTGCCAACATAACTTTTGACTTCTTTAATGAAGACTTAGGGGCAAAACCTCAAATAATACCTGAGAAATACGCCCAAATCAATGACAGTTTCTAAGTGTTACCTTAATTCACTTAAAATGTCAACAGGTGACAAATTTTTCATCAACAGGCATTTTCTGAACTATATGAAGCTGTAATGTCTGACATTACTGAGTGACAGTAATCCTCAAAGATCTATAAATTATGACAGCCAGGGCAAAATGAGGCACATGAAGCAAAATCAGAGACAGTTAGGTACAATACTTTTGATTCTTGGCAAAACAGTGGCATCTGAGAGAAACTGTGGACAATGATGTAGAGAACATAGAATAATTTGATACATTCTCCTCTGACTATGTACAACAGTGATGATCTGAACATGCTATGCATCAGACATCAACAAACCCATAGAGTATTGAAGGTGTGTATACATAGTCATCATCACTGTAACAGTTTAGCACAATACTACAATGTGCGGTATATTCACAGAATTTAATGCAGTAAGTGTATGTTACTGAAGATCTTAGGTGTCAAGGATCACATTTTCCATTGATGAGACTGGAGTGCACTGTGGGACCATTGATGGTGTGCAATGAGTTAACCTGCCATACTGGAGAAGGTGAAACAGGGATTGAACTACAGGATATTAGTGAGCCACTGCGAGGAGGTGCTCCCTGGGAAATAACTTACTCCAGTTCACTGTGCAGTTTGTGCATGTACTGCCACATGCCCCAAACTACACTTAATGAGCACTGCATTGCTGCATACAATTATCCTGTTACATAATGAGCACTGCATTGCTGCATACAGTTATCCTGTTACATAACGAGCACTGCATTGCTGCATAAAGTTATCCTGTAACATAACGAGCACTGCGTTGCTCCATACAGTTATCCTGTAACATGACAAGCACTGCATTGCTCCATACAGTTATCCTGTTATATAAAGAGCAGTGCATTGCTCCATACAGTTATCCTGTTACATAACGAGCACTGCATTGCTCCATACAGTTATCCTGTTACATAATGAGCACTGCATTGCTCCATACAGTTATCCTGTTACATAATGAGCACTGCATTGCTGCATAAAGTTATCCTGTAACATAACGAGCACTGCATTTCTCCATACAGTTATCCTGTAACATAATGAGCACTGCATTGCTCCATACAGTTATGCTGTTGCATACCGAGCACTGCTTTGCTGCATAGTTATCCTGTTACATAACGAGCACTGCATTGCTGCATAAAGTTATCTTGTAACATAATAAGCACTGCATTGCTCCATACAGTTATCCTGTTGCATAACGAGCACTGCTTTGCTGCATAGTTATCCTGTTACATAACGAGCACTGAATTGCTGCATACAGTTATCCTGTTACATTTATTTTTGTCATTAGTTATTATTAGGCAGTTCTTAAAATTTAAGGTAACCTCCTTGGGTATCTGAATTAAACAGCTCAAGAACTTCAGAGCAAACAATTATGAGCAAGTGATTTTTTCTGGTGTAAAAAAAAACAAATACTCATATGCACAAACATTTTTCTAAATGGAAATTATCCAGCAGCCTTTTGTATGGGATTGTGTTGCAGCAGAGTAAGGGAATGTGCCCTTACTCCACTGCTGTGCGAATGAAAGTTAATATATATAATTAGCAAGGGGGATGCTTCCTCCATGCAAAAAAAGAGTTTTATTTTTTTATATTTTTGATGGTGTTAGATTTGCTCTGAAGTGTTGGAACTTTGAATGTTTGTTCTTGTGAACATTCAATATTTAATGTGACACTCCTTCAAGGAAAATGGTTGTGTCAGTATCATACCGCACACGTTCTCAGCTGAAGTGCTGTGGAGGACCACAAAATGAAGGAAAAGGCTCTGTAATATTTCTTTCAACTGCCACTTTTTTTTTTCCACACTTCCCTAATTTTTGCCTCATATTTTTTGCTTGTTCCTTGTAAAATGTTTGAAAAAACTTGCTTGATAAATATCTTTCTGTGTAGTGATCACATGGGTAATGAATATTTATTAGGTTTGCATGACACATCAGTAGGGCATGCATAAATTAAGATGTTGGTTATATTTGGATGAGTTTTGCAACTGCACATTTGAAGAGACAGGTGACCCTTTAGACAGTACTCTTTTATTAACTTCCCTCAGATGTTCCACAGAAGCCAGATCACCTTGTTCTTGAGGACCTAAAATTAGCTGCAGACATTGCTAGTGTATAAAACTCTTCTTTAATTATGAATCTTATCAGCTCATTTCCAGGTCAGACATAGTAGGTATTTTGTAAATTAGACCTCCAGAGCTTGTACAGAAAGACCGTAGCGAAATCTACAAGGAAGCTTAATTAAGACAGACAACACTCAGAATCTAGATTCCAAGAACTGTACCATGTGTGTAGGCTCACTTTTTCAAGATTAGGAAGGTTGGAGAAAACAAGATGTTGCGCACCCCACTTGGTATATTATGGCCAAAAAGATATTTCTACAAAGATCATTCACTAGATCATGGGTGGAGGGTAACAAACAGAAAAGAATACTTGCCTACAAGGCAAAGGGGAGAAGGATGTCCAAAACTACAGCAACATTAAATCTAATATAGCACTCAAAGCTCTTTACTAAATCAGGCTTTTGTCACACTTAATGAGCCTCTTTACTCAGACACTACATCATCCAGTAGAAAGCCTCATCTTGTACCTCCACAATTATAGTTCTATCCAAACTTCTATCTGGTCAATGCAGAAGTCAAAATATATGCATACATTGATGAAAGGAATGCTTTATTTGACTTGGCTAATAACACTGAGGTCAGAATCATGAAACCTGATAAGGGGGGTGGTGTTGTCATTATGTCACACTTTGGTTATGTATCAAAAATGCAAAACATCTTGGATGACTTTGCTACCTACCAGATGGTCTCCAAAAATTAATTAAATATAACGTACAACAGAATAGATTTATTTTTGTTGGATGCTTTGTTTAAAGGGGCTATACAGGAGAGTGAGTTTCATTTTCTTAATGTTGAATATCCAGTCAAACCTGTTGTATTTGGCATTCCCAAAATCCATAAAAATTTGAATAATCCCCCATTTAGGCCGATTGTGTCATCTAGAGGCTCAAAGATTGAGCCCATGGCAGCCTATGTGGACAATGGTATACAGCAGGTTGTGACTTGAGTTTCTTATATATTAAAATAGTCATGGCATTGTCTTGAACAGCTAAGTACTCTCAGTAGTGATGACAAGAATTGGTCATTTCTTACCATAGATGTGGTTAACCCATTTTCGGTTATTCCACACCTAGAGGGTATCAATTATTTCAGAGAGAGTTTGGTGAAAAGTAGACAGTTGAATGGTGAAATATTGAATACAATGGTAGCATTTATGGAATTGGTGTTGAAAAACAATTTTTTGAGCTTTGAGGGAGAAATTTACCATCAGATTTCGGGGTCGCGATGGGAGCCAAATTCACCCCGGGATTTGCCAACCTAGTTTTGCTCCATTGGGAGGATATGCATGTTTTTCAAACGCCTTTCCAAGACAAAATAGCTCTATATAGCTGGTTTTTAGATGATGTACTGGTTTTATGGAGAGGCAGTGAAGAAGAAGCCAAACATTTTGTAGAATACCTCAGCACTACTACATTTATTGCATTTACTAGTAAGTGGAATAGTGAAGTAATTGATTTTTTGGACATCAAACTCACTAAAACACCTGGGGGTTTGCAGAGTAATGCCTTTAGAAAGGAGATATATAGTAAGTCATTGCTCCATTACAAAGGTTGTCATCCCCCCATCAATGTAGGAGAATTGTTAAGGGGCAAATGGTTAGGTTGCCACAGTTGATTAGTGACAATGCTATATATCAACAGGAGCTATACACTCTGATAGGGTTGCTTCAGGAAAGACGATACCCCTTGAAATTGTTAATATCCATATGGAATGAGGTAACTAGGAAAAGAGATACCTCTTTCACTCCCATCTTATGGGGAGCAAATCGTAGTTTTGATGTAAGAACTAATATGTTTGATCCTAGAGTATTAGTTTTGAAGTATAATTACCAAGCACTGGAGTTATTAGAGGTTATTCGAAGGGCATAAGCTGTTACTTTTGATACCGGACTTAAGAAAGAGCTAGGATGGCATCCACGGGTGGCATTTTCAAGGGGAAGAAATGTCCAAGATTTTTTTGGAAGCACATAGGTCAACAAATACATGTTCAAGGATGTATAAATGTGGGTCATGCAAATTTTGTAGATTCATAAATGATGGTCCCTATGTGACTGTTCTTGGGTACAACAGGACAATATCTTGTCCAGGTAGGTGCAGTTGTAATTCAAAAATGGTGGTCTATTTAGCAACTTGTACCACCTGCACAGGATTGTACGTAGGAAAAACAACACGTAGACTAAAGGACAGGATATCTGAACACCTTAGAGCTATCAGAAACAAGGATATGCATAATGCCCTATATATGCACAGTATCAGTTGCCCCAATTATAAGAAGTTTATCTTCTTTGTGATTGATTGGGTAATTCCCAGTGAGAGAGGTGGGGATGAAAATCTCAAACTTGAATTGTTAGAATACAAATGGAAGGTTATTTTTTAATGCAACCTGTTTACCAGGTTTAAATGATCGCATATCCATTATGCCAGTTTTGAAACAAAGAGCTTGTAAAATTGTCTAAATTAGGTTCATAGGATCATATTAGGCTATCTGCCTGAGGGCACCTATACACCTAGCCAGAATGTGTTGGCTTTCACCGCTCCCTTAGATTAGTTATCTGTGCCTCTGTCCAGCAGAGCCATTAGTTCCCTGTACCTCTGTCCAGCAGAGCCACTGCAGTGATCCCCGGGGTAAATTTTCTGTTTCCCATCCACTCATCAAGGTTTCTCTTGAAGAGTGTTAGTGAAGGGCTCTGCCTAATGTAGATTGGAATCCTGTTCCAAAGCATGGGGAGTCTCTGGGACAGGAATATTTTCCTCGAGTACATCCTATTTATCATTGTGGTGAGGTTTAGATCCCTAGGGCGTGTGGCTCTAGGGGATTTGTTTTTTTTTTAGGTGGAGCATGTCCATCAATTCTGGGTTGGACATGGCCTTGTATGTCAGGCAGAGATCACCTATGAGTAAGCAGTATGCAATCAAGTACAGCTGGAGTTTCTTCAGTCGGGCTGCATAGGGCATCTGTATGAGGCCAGTAATCCTCTTGGTGAGGTACTTCTGTGGTCTTTCCAGCTGTTGCAGGTGTCTTGTAAAGTACATCCCAAATGGGGCGTTGTACTCTATGATGGGTCTGATGAGTGATAAGTAGAGGGGCACAATAACGTCTTTTGTTCTAGATGCGAACCCTTTTGTGATTAGGTGGGCCACATAGAAGGATTTTCTAACCACCTTGGCAATATGATTATCAAAGGAGAGATTACTATCTACTTGGGTCCCCAGATCCCTTATTACATTTTCTGTATTTAGGGGACTACCACGTATGTGGTAGTTAGCGGGTACTTTGTTTTTTCCAAAGGGGGTGACTATGCACTTTTTGGCATTTAGCTTGAGGCCATGATTTTGACACCCGGTATCTGTCTCAATGAGACCCTTCTGGAGGATGTTTGTATCAGCCATCAATTATGGCCCTCAGTTTGCAGTCATCTGTGAACTTGGTCAGCCATAGTCCTCCTGTGCTTGCCTGTACCTCTGAGAAGTATATACCAAACAGGAGGGGGTCCCAGGACTGAGCCCTGGGGGACGCCACTTGTAACCAGTTTAGAGTCAGACCTAGAGCCTGCAACTCTCACCGTGTGGGTTCTATCCGTGAGCCAATTGACAACCCATCAAATGATGTAGGGGTTTATGTTCAGGCTGGTGAGCTTGTCTATAATTCCAGAATGGGGAGTGGTGTTGAAAGCCTTTGCGAGGTCTAGGTAGGCTGTGTGGACCTCCTTTCCCTCATCTAAAGCCTTGGTAACTGTGTCAAAGAAGTTCACCAGGTTTAGGAGGCATGATCTGCCCAAAAAATAAACAGCCCTTGTAAGTCTCAAACCCAGTTGTGTTAGATATAACTGATTTATTTATAAGACATTTTTATATATAAAAACATCAATATATATTTTAATGGTCATATTATTTTAGTTTATGTGTTTAGTATTATTCATATATATATATATATATATATATATATATATATATATATATATATATATATATATATATATATATATGTATTTTGTCAGTATTGATATATCAGTATGATGTGATTTTGTATGTATGTTGTTTTAAAATTATATACTTGATTTAGTGTAGGGATATGATTGGTGGTTGAGCAATTGATTTTTGTATAAATGCATTTTGTTTAATGGCTCCTATTACCTCTGAAGAAGCCATTTGTGGATGGTGAAAGCGCTTAGTTTGTGGAGCTGAGTATTAAACCTGCTTGAGTGTGGTTCTTTCCATTTTTTCAACTTTGTGTGTCGTGTTTTACTAGTTTATACCCTTTTGGGTAGTTTTTTTTATTTTATTTTATGCATACATTTTGACAGATAGACTCAGTCTATGTTACTTTCTCCAGTCCTCATTTCTCAGGCTGAGTTTATTCAGGGAAGGTCAGGTACAGTCGGCGTGTGCTTGAAACATATGTGCAAGGACATGGTAACACACTTGAACCCCAGTTTGAGAAGGTACTTGATACTATTTGATGGGCCTACTTATGTTAAGTGTATGAGCACATGTTTTCCTTTTGAGTCTCTTTCAGCAAAGAAAGTGCTATCTGACTGACCCATGGCCAGAGTGCTAAGTAACTCTACATTGCCCAAAATCTTCATTTTAAGTAGGGGAACCAGACAGGGCTACCCACTGTCTCTTACTGTGTTTCTCTTAGTTGTTGAACCCTGAACAGATCTAAGACTCTCCAAACTTTATCACAAGTTGGTTCCCTACTACAGATGGGCACCAGGAGTGATCTTCACTGCAGAAGACTGCACTATATTTACATAGGACCCAGTATGGGATATCCAAAGACCCCTTTCTCTGCTAGACCAGTTTAGAAACTTCTCTACACCTTTGTCTTAAGGACATTGTATGCTGTCAACCATGCAATTCCTCAGAGCCACCAGCTGAAATGTTCCCTTCACATGGTGCAGAAACTTTTCTAAGAGTCTGTGGTTAATCTTGCATCCCAATCTGAACAGGATTGCATAAGTCAACCTCACCCACATCTGGAGAAAAATCTTTCATTGTATGCATTTCAGACATAATTTACACTATCCCTTCTGGGTAGAATTGCTCTATTAGATATGTCTCACATTCCAAATGCCCCACTCCCCTCATGCACACAAATATGCACACATACAATGGCGTAACACTGAAAGTCACTGAACTACTATCTTTATTAATTTGAGCTAGGAAGAGTAAAAGGCTTAAGCCCAGCATGGGATCTATCACTAAAGGAGTACTGATGGCCATCCCAGATTGTGGGGAATCTACAGTAAATTTTACCTTCCCCAATGTGTTAATAAGGGCCAGACTGGAAGTGGGTTTACTGCAGAAGGCTCTTTGTGGGTCATATGCTGGCATAAAAAGGCACTCCTGAAGCATCTGAAAGCATGATATTATATGCAGCTATCCTTTCCTACTCTGAAGTTGTCCTACTTGTTGATTTCCCTCTGAAAGGCATAGGCCACAGCCCCTCCTTTGGAATTTGTCCTCAAGTAAGCAAAAGGCATGACTATGGTACATTGAAGTCTGGAGAGACAAAGGCATCATGTGGACAGATTATATGGTTAGTCCATAGAAAGAGGACAAGACTTTTAATTTGTTTTTATTTATTTTATTTATTTTTGTTGTTTTTGTTTATCTTGGTTTACCGGGGTAGTGCATTGAACAAAATGACCATTTTCAGACACAGCATAGTGATTACATCACAATTAGTGCAGTAGTAAAGCAAATAAGCATAGTGAAGAATACAGCATAGCACAGTATACACTATTTCAGGAAAAAGCACTGGGAATAAAGCACTGAAGTTATTTTCGTGGATGTGTAACAATTGCTATAACAGCACCTATAAACCATTTGGATGTGCTAGGTATTTACATTATTTACAAAATATTCATTGTTATTTCCTTTATTATAAATGCTTAGAGGGTACAATGTTTAGAGACCTGACTCATAGGGGAAGGTCTAATGCTTAGGTGATGCATCCCTTCTGGGTGAAGGGTCATTGTGTTTGGTTGAACAGGTAATTCTTTAGTTGGGTTCTGAAGGTGGTGTAGGAAGAGAGTTCCTTTAAATAAAAGGGGGAAGGACTGCAAAA
The DNA here is from genome assembly GCF_019279795.1 of Protopterus annectens. NCBI lineage: Eukaryota > Metazoa > Chordata > Ceratodontiformes > Protopteridae > Protopterus > Protopterus annectens. Next base: position 1,991,305,459 of record NC_056731.1, on the reverse strand, counting down.
AGATTGGGGCCTAGGGTCCAGAAACAGTGCTTTGTATGATGCAGTCTGTTTGGACGTGTAAGAAAAGTGGGAATTGATTGAGACTACCTTTGTTATGTGGACTTTTTTTCTATTAGTTCTGCTGCTTCAGAAGACAAGGTTTTAGCTGTATAATTTTAAAAATGTTGGGATGCAAGCAATAGTTTTGTTCTTTGTTATAAGGGGAGCCATCTCGCTTTAGACAGGGTAAGGTGGTAGCACTTATGTGCAGGAGATTTAGCCCAGGATTCAATAAACTACGTGCAGCACTAGTGCTACTCCTGCATGGAGTGAACAGTGTCTGGTTATTCATACCATTAACAGCAGCGCACCTTGCATGTTCATGAAGGAGTACTGCTGCTAAGGATAAATGGATATGAACACTAGTGAGTGCAGGGGGCATGTTTAAGTAGTGTATGCCATCTAACACGCCCCATGCACTCAGAAAGTGCCATACGGCACTTTTTAAAAGCATTTCAGTGTCCACAGACACTAAAATCAAATAAAATTAGTAAAACAGTGTCCATGGACACTGAAATAGATAGAGGAGCAAGAAATCAATGCAGGGGGTGTGTGACAGGTTCTGTCACACCCCCCCTGCATCTTCAAAGTGCCGTACTACATTGCTTCCTGTCCGAACTTCCTGGGGACACTGAAAGCAAGAAGTTCAGATAGGAAGTAATGCAGAGGGTGTGTGATAGGTACTGTCACATACCCCCTGCATTGTCAAAGTGCTGTAAAGCACTTTGCAAGCACTTTCAGTGTCCACAGACACTGAAAGCAACAATTCCAATAGGAAGCAATGCAGGGGGTGTGTGACAGGTACTGTCACTTACTCCCTGCATTGTCAAAGTGCTGTACGTACCTCTCATCTGTACAGGTTTCTGCAGAATATCCAGATGCCTGCCTCACATACCTCTCAACCTGCTAGAGCAAGAAAGCTGTACAAAGCCATAAATAATGGGGGGACAAAGGCCCAAAAATGTCCCAAAAATGGGACATATTTTAAATATTGCACTTACAAACTTGGAAAGTTGATAGAATAAAAGGTTTGCATTAGCACAGATATCCTGAAGTGTGTGAAGTCTGAAATCCAAATGTCTGTAATTATGATCTGACTTAAGCCCTGAGCGATCTGCAAATGATTTGTTAGAAAACCAGAGTCACACTTTCTAAGTTTGTAAGAGAAATAATTAAAATCTGTCCCTATGTGTCCCCTTACAATTTCGCTTACTGTGACTGACAAAGAGTACAGATACATGTAAATAAAGTAGGTTTATTAATTATTTTTTCATTCTCAGGTATGTTTAAATGTAGCTGAGCAGGTGTGCACGTTATGGCCCTCTGCTCAGCATTGCTTAAACATTCCATAGGAGATAAATAAAAATATACAGCTAAAATCCTAACGCTGAGATAGAATAAGGGTTATAGTCCTGGCTTTGCATGCATGTGTTTATGGGTTGAGTACCAAGACATGCACTTTATTTTTACATAGGAAAACAGTGTTAAAATTATTATTTTTATTTTAGATTATGTAGTAATTGATATTTGTCAACCAGGGTAGTGTAGCTGGTCTAAAATGGAAGTGTGAGTGCATATAACATGTGAAATCACCCATGAATACACAAGTGTCCCATACAGCATAGTCAGACCAAATGGTAACGTAATGAAACCCCATAGAGGGACGCCATGTAAAGTAAATCATATACAGTTACTAATATGTCAGTAATGATTAATTAAGTCATTATTCTGATATTTCGTAAAAATATAAAGTGAGCAATGGTTAGCAGTGCTCAGCTATGCTTAGCTGATTTAAGCATTGTTTAGACATAAATGCTAAGCAGCAGTCAGCTCAGCTAAGCGTATTTGGGTACTGTTAAGCAATGCTCAGCAATTACCGCTTTAAGCAATGCTCAAATTGGCTTAGCGGGTTTGCGCACCACTTAGCTGAGCTCAGCATTTTCAAAATAGTCTAATGATGGCAAAGGGCAGGAATATAGCCTTATTTAAAAGACATAGGTGGGAATACAGCCAGAATCTGTTGTATCTTGCTCTGAGTAAGAACTATGTCAGGTGTTGGTGAGTGCTCATGCTTTTGAGCACAGCCCTGGGGCATTTTGGAGTCCAGAGTCATGGCTGGGCTCCTTGTAGCAAACTATGATTACAGACTGCTGCAGGGCCAGTACCAGGGCTCACAGTATAAAACAGAGGTCTGGGACCATCTGTCATGTGATCTCACTAGTGTCACTGGCATCTCCCGAACTGGTGAGCAGGTACGGCATCACTATACTGACCTAAAGCAGAGGAGGGGTTGATTTTTGGCCCAATGGATCTATGAAACTCCAGACAACCATGCTCCAGTAGCTTGTAAGTATCCCAGAAATAGCTGTACCAAATTCTAGCCTGAGTATGTGATAGACAGGTATGCATAATGTTCATTTTCTCCCTCTACAGCTGCAGCAGAGTGGGATGGCAATGCTGAGGCCCATGCGGACAGACTGACAAGGTTCTGCTGACAGACTGGTGAGTACAGCTCTACCTTGCAGTATATAGTGAAATAAATAAGAAAGATTAAATTGTTTACTGTGTTCTGTGTCTAACGATTAAAGAAAAGTTTGCCAGACTAATAGTCACCTACAGCATAGACTGCAGTAGAGCACTGTGTCATACAAGTATAATAAAAACCTAAACCACCAACTGTTGTGTTTATTCTGGTATGTTGTTGTAGAAATAGAATGTATACAGGTTCTGCACAGAAAATATAGTTTTGATAGCATGAATTAAAAGAGGTTGTTCTGAGAATTAGCTAGTATGCAAAACAGTAGATTGTGGAGTTGTAAATCAAAATATACATGAAATATGACATATGTTATGCACTAAAATCAGATCCCTGAACACTAATGTCAAATGTATTATAGTGTGTCTCCTGATGCAGTGCCATGTGTTAACCTTTGCTTCCCAGATTGTATACTTTCAAGGGATTACTACAGAGTGCACTATCTGTCATGCATGAATCTTAGGATTATAAGATCAGACTGTATAACCCACAGAGTATTAGGCAGAAAACAGTCAAACAAAAAACAGCAATTCCCCAGTAGCTCAGTGTGATGAAAGACAGTCTTGTAGTTCATTTTAGCACACCCAGACATGGTTCGAATCCAGGGAGTGGTAGTGACATATGTGTGTATGTTGTTGTATCTTTCAGCTTTTCCCGGTTAGGGGTCGCCACAGTGGAACTCCGGTCCGCTAATGATTGGCAGTAGATTTTTACATACCGAGTTGCCAGCTCTGACGCACAACCTTCAATGAAGGTACGCCCATTCATGCATGTCTCAACAAGACAATTTAGCTGAGAATCGAACAGGACAACATCATACTGTGAGGTGACAATGGATCCAAGAAATGCGAGACAACCATGCTCTAGTAGCTTGTAAGTATCCCAGATATAGCTGTACCAAATTCTAGCCTGAGTATGTGATAGACAGGTATGCATAATGTTTATTATCTTCCCCTACAGCTGCAGCAGAGAGGGCTGGCAATGCTGAGGCCCATGCTGACAGACTGACAAGGTTCCGCTGACAGACTGGTGAGTACAGCTTTACCTTGCAGTATATAGTGAAATAAATAAGAAAGATTAAATTGTTTACTGTGTTCTGTGTCTAATGATTAAAGAAAAGTTTGCCAGACTAATAGTCACCTACAGCATAGACTGCAGTAGAGCACTGTGTCATATAAGTATAATAAAAACCTAAACCACCAACTGTTGTGTTTATTCTGGTATGTTGTTGTAGAAATAAAATTTATACAGGTTCTGCACAGAAAATATAGCTTTGATAGCATGAATTAAAAGAGGTTGTTCTGAGAATTACCTAGTATGCAAAACAGTAGATTGTGGAGCTGTAAATCAAGATATACATGAAATATGACATATGTTATGCACTAAGATCAGATCCCTGAACACTAAGGTCAAATGTATTATAGTGTGTCTCCTGATGCAGTGCCATGTGTTAGCCTTTGCTTCCCAGATCGTATACTTTCAAGGGATTACTACAGAGTGCACTAACTATCTTTCATGCATGAATCTTAGGATTATAAGGTCAGACTGTATAACCCACAGAGTATTAGGCAGAAAACAGTCAAACAAGAAACAGCAATTCCCCAGTAGCTCAGTGTGATGAAAGACAGTCTTGTAGTTCATTTTAGCACACCCAGACATGGTTCGAATCCAGGGAGTGGTAGTGACATATGTGTGTGTATATTTGTAGAAACAGTCAGATAGTGGTAACAGATATTTTCTCCACAGGTCTTACAAGTAATGAAATGTTTGAAGGGTATAAAAATACACTGTGTACAACTGTCCCACTGTCCAAACCCATGCCTGCAAATGACAGCAGGATAGGTACATACACCATGCCCTCTTCCCGATACATGTCTCTGAAGTGTCATGCTGTCATGGCTAGTGGTCACTGTTGCCAATCATCTTGGACACAAATAAGAATCCAGGTGAACGATGCTAGTAGCAGACTCACACAACATGCTTGCAGGGTATCCCTTCTTTGTAAAGTATGTAACCCTGACATGTACAAGCCCTCTCCAGTAAAGTAGTCACAGTTCACCCAGTCTGCCCCATACCATTACAGGTTGACAGTCTAACAGGTATGTATGTGCCACAGAAGCTATGGGCCATAGGTAGATGTAAAGTGAGGGCAGACCTGTAGAGTATTGAGCAGTACGGTTGTGAAAAACTGAAGCTGATACAGTTGTTAATGGACTTTTTTGTCTTCCCCACCCATCATCTGCATCAATAATTATTATTCATATACTACGGGTGTGTTGTTCTCAGAAACTATTGTTGGGACATAAGTTCTATTATTGTTCATATATTTCATTGGTTGCATATTAACATACCTTGTTCAAATACCATTATTGGTGGCCTGTTTCCGTCAATGTAACTTGCATGCTGTTAAAATGTTTACTGCTGTTCCATTTACGCATGTGTTCTGTTTGCTATGCAACTGTTTCAAATCTATTGGTTTGGGTAAATTGGAACACCCACACATGCTGTTATAACTAATTTTTAAATATGTTGGTCATGTGTAACCAATATATCTGGGAAAACCACAACACCATAGCACATTTGGGAAGGCATATCCCAGTGGATCCGCCTGTCCCTCCCCATCTGGCTGTGGCATCAGGCCCCAGCACATCTGGGACCCAACATGGAACATCCTTCTCTGGTGGTCCTGCACCACCTTTGGTTGGAACTACCTCATGGGATGGGGCCCATCCCCCCCCCCCGTGCACGGCTGCAAAGAGGAGCCCATCACCCACAGAATGTTCCAGGGAATGGTGGGCAGCATAATCCCATTTGAGCTGGGTAGGCAGCTGTGCCAGATGGAGGGCCGCCTGATGCACTTCAAGGTGCAGGCCACCCCTCTTGTCCAGCCCCCAGCACAGCCACCTTTGGGGCTGTGAAGATACAGTGGTGACTGCCCATGGGTGGGGACCTCCGTTTCACTGTATCAATTTGGGGGATCATGGGCCTCTGATTCCCAACCACCCTCGCCGTCCAAGGTGTTTACCCCCCTCATGTGTCATATACTGCCCCTGTCTGCTGTCTTGTGTGTCTTGTCTGTCTGCAAATGATACCAATTCTACCCAACCTACCCACCCAAACATACCTACAGCCCTTTCTCAACATCCCACTCTCACCTAAAAAAGGGCATCCGTCCCACAAAAAAATCATTGCCCCACACATAGCTCTACATTTCACCCCCATGTACATTGAAATTAATAAATCTACCCACAAATTATTCTACAAATGTCTGTCACCAACACCCCTCCCTGTGGGGTGTGAGGCTGTAAATCCTAAATTCTACACATTTTTCACTGCTGTTGCTGCAGAAGAAATGTAGAGCTATGGTCCTTCCCTACACCCATCCTGCACATCTCTAGCTGGTTTTCCTAATGTTTTACCCACTGCTTGCCCCCATTTCACCACTTTCCTATCACCTTTTTTCTTTTCTTTAATTAAAATTAGTGCAGGTGTAAGCGCTAGTATGCAGTGTTAAGGGAAGCTAAGAGAATTTAACCATATGTTAGCATCACTTAGCTTCACACAAAATCACGCAAACCCGCTTACAACTGCTTAAAAGTGCCTTAATCACTCTGTCTGCATCAGTCCAGCAACAAAATAAGCAGCCCTGCCAAGTCTCAAACCCAGGACGCTGGCACTACAATCACAGCAACTTATTTGTTATACTTTTAGAAACATATCATGCATTCTGGTCATTTAACATTAATGAAAAAAAAAAGCAATCATTTCCAAGTGTTGAACCCAGGACCCTGCACACTACAATCACAGCAAGATACCTCTACACTGTCTGATCTGTAGGAGTTTGTAATATTTTTACAAACATATCATGCACTAAGGGAAGACTATATATCCATAATACTCTGATATACATACATATATATATATATATATATATATATATATATATATATATATATATATATATATATATAGGTCTACTTCTTTTGACCTAACTTTCATTTGCCTGACACTCATTTGCCTGAGACCAAATGACTGAAACTTTATTTGCCTGACACTTCATTTGCCTGATACTTCATTTGCCTGACAAGTATTATTAGCAAGAAAATGGAATATGCCCCCTTCCCCACTGCAGTGCAACCCTGGAGTTAGAATATATAGTTAGGGGGATGTGGGGGGCACAGCAATATTACATCAAAAGTTAACAATATCATATGCCCCCCACACCCCCCCTAACTATATATTCTAACTCCAGGGTCGCAAAATGGGGTCAGGAAAATGAGTGTCAGGCAAATGAAAGTTAGGTCAAAAGAAGTAGACCCATATATATATATATATATATATATATATATATATATATATATATATATACACACACACACACACACACACACATATATATATATATATATATATATATATATATATATATATATATATATATATACAATCAACCTCTCTGCAAGACATCTGCAAAAAGCCTGACAGAGTGGGGAGATTGATTTAATATATATTTTAGGATAGATTACAGTTCTGAAACACAGATCATTGTCATCACTTGCTGATATCAATGCTCACATCATCTCAGTAATTTGTCAGAAACCCACAACTATTAGGGGGAACAGACCAAGCATATGAGCCATACATTTAGACAGTGTCTAGATATCTGTTCAGTGGAGTGTATGACTGCAGTCATGTAACAGAAGAGAAAAAAACACTGAGAACTGCCAACCATTTCACCCAACACCTTCTGAACTGCAGTAAGACCAACACAACACTACCCCAAATCAGTCTGGGGAATTACCCATGTATTTCCAAATATATCATGCACTACAGGGATGGAACTGTAGGGAAAAGCAGACATTGGTGAGAAATGGTCCACCCACAACCATTTGCACCACAGTCTCAGCAACATACCAGTACCCCAAATGAACTCTAGAGTAGAATGACTGTTTGAACAAACATATCCTGATTGCCAGTCACCCACTATACTGACATATACTGCCCCAACTCACAGTCTACTGGGAATCCTGAGGTGTTACAGGTCTGCCCCTACAAACTTATACAGCTGATAGACCACCAGCAACTGTAGCAGCATGCAGAGTCAGATAGAAAAGGATCTATGACACTCACAACTGCTACTCTCCCTACTCTGCCCAGCAAACATTTACACACAACACTGCTACACAGTCTTAGCAGTCTGTTAACAATGGCCAAATATACATAACACTCAACTGTACAGATTTCCACAGAATGTCCAGGGTGTGGGACCATATGTATGGCCACTGCCGCATACCACTTTCAGGAGTCTGCTAAGTCACTGAGTTGACATCAGGAGTGCAGTCACTAAATAATGATATACCATACCTCTGAACCTCTTACTGCAAGACATCTGGACAAAGCATGACATACTTGGTTGACAGGGGGCTGAAAAGAGGAACATATCTCACATAATGGTGTTACAAAATAAAACAGTTGCTGTTGTTAAAGGGTTTGTTGTACGATAACATCCCTGAAGGATATGATGTCTGAAATGCTAATGAATGTCAACATTTATGGACTACAATCTTCACATTATCCTACTGATTTCTCAAAAACAGAAATTGTCTGAGGAGCAGACCAGACATAATAGGCAAACATCTGGGCAGTCTGTGGACATCTGGAGAGTTGAGAGTTATGTCAGAGACATATCACTGTCACAAGTCAAGTCACGCAAGAAATGTATGTCCAGACAACCCCTGTTAATCTAGCAATCCTCTATGTGTATAACTGCAATACTTACTTACAATCTGTACCCAATTCTGGAGCTTTGTCTCCCATGTTGTTGGGCTGTCTCCACATGTCTTGTCCTGTGAGGTATTTTCACCTACCATCTGTGAAATTGTAGCCCCCACACCTCCATAATGCCCTCCACACATGCCAGGAAAGGGGACAAGGCCCACATGAAGGACTTAATTATAGCACTGTGTTGCTATGGCATTGGCTAATGGAAAGACAACACAGCTTATCTGCATACAAGTAGCAAGTGAGAGACATCAATTGGTGCACAGGCCATCACCTGCTCATGAGGATTACCTACAAAAGAAAAGCTGCACCCTATGCAACACAGGTCTGAACCCATCTACACAAAGACAGACTGTGACTACACAAACATTGCATTATTCAGAAGAAACTCTCCAGCACTATAACAGGTATGTCAATCATATATGCTTGTAATGGAGTACAGAAGGGGGGATACAATAATGTGAAATAGGAAGTTAAACACTAGGTCGCAACAAGACCTGCTTCACTCACATGTTGCTGTCCAGCACCTATGGCCATTCCTGCTTGACTGTCTGCAGTGACATGGATCACATCTCTGGCCCCTGAATCACCCCAGCAAAGGTCAGCTCATGTATGACTACTACTGCAGTGTCTGTTTTCCAATACTGACTGTGACACTGCTAGGCCAGCTACGTGGGATGTTGTAAATATTCATATGTCAGCTGTGAATGCTACAATGATACATATGCCTGTCTTAAAAATGTAAGAGACTTATCTAGGGTATGTGCATAGTAAACAACAGGCGCAGTAGTGTGTGTTGAACTGTATGCTATATAGTAAGCCCTTACCTGACAACTGTCCAGAGTTTTGTAGACTGACTACATGTCTACCTCATATTTGTAGTCAATACCTCATTAAGTTGTGTATTTCTGGCACATCAATGGCAACCCATTAAAGCCTGAAGTCATAACTTAATTGCATACATGTCATTGTCAGATGTCATATCCTGTGTAGTAGACCTGTGAATGCAAAACTGTCTTTGCTGGCAACTAAGTGTGTTTCAGCAAGATTCATAAATTGTCACTATTTTCTGGCCTTTGCCCACCAGTGATGTGTGCCTTTGTGCAGATGTCTTGCTCTAATAGGAGCTAGGTGTCTTAGCATGAAACCCATGTCCCCCTATCCCTCCATAGGTACACATGTGCATGCACAGCAAGTGCCCCGCTCCCCTCATCATCAGGAAGCAGGTCTGTAAAACCCTCTCAAAGGCAACACACAGAAGTCTCTGTAGGCCTGATACCATCCCTGGCTGCATCCTACATGACCTCAGGCACAAGCTCTCAGCTCCATTGCACACTGTAGTCAACCAAAGCCCGAGGACCAGTGTCATCCCATCTGCACAGAGGACAGCCACTGTCATCCCTATACACAAAGGCGGAGCAATCCAGTGACCCAGTCAATCATATGCACATCAGCCTAAATAGCCTGCTCTGCAAGGTGATAGAATGCAATATCAAGGACATTATGGACAGGGAAATCGGCAACCTCAAAATGCCTGTGCACAGACAGTGGGGTATTGTCAAAGGGAGATCAGGCCTGTTAAACAGGGTCAACTTATCTGAAGTGGTCAACAAACACAAGGATGAGAGGAAAATGGTTAACAATGCCTACCCTCACCTAGCCCAATTCTCTCTCAATAATCCCCAGGTGGCCAGGATACATACGCGTACACAGCTAGGCGTCAACCTGTATGTTACCAGATGGGTAGCTAACTGGCCCAATGATAGTACCCACTCGGTCAAAGTAGTGGAACCCACCTCTAGTGGTAGAGTCTTCCAGAGTGGTGTACCCCAAGGATCTGTTTGGGGGCCTCTACTGTTTGAGAAATATGTATCTGAGGTACAAGATAAAAGCAGTGGTCTGTGGCTGACCAGGTTTACAAATGCTTGGAAGCTGGCCACTGTCTTACAATCTCCTAATGATGTGAGCATCCTCCAAGAGGCCCTCACCCAAATTAATGACTGTTGCAAGAAGCATTGCTGCAAACTGAATGCCAGGAGATGCATCATTCTCCTTGCTGTGACAGATGTCATCCACATTAATTATGACAGTAATAATGTGCTGAGCATGCAATCATGTGTGAGGCGACTAAGGTTGGTAGCAACCTGACAGTTTCCCACCCTATGGGCACCATTGACAGAATGCTGTCTACATGGCCCATCTCACAAATATGGGTATGTCATCCAGAAACCAGGAGGCCACAACATCCATGAACTTCACCCTTATCAGATGCATTACCAAGTACAATGGCCCCTTTTGCATGTACCTTGCCAAGCAAATGCAGCAGTTGCAGAGACCACAGAGGTTCCTTATCAAGCAAATCCAGGGTCTGCAACACCTATCCTATACAGATAGGCTGAAAACCCTGTGCCTGTACTCAGTCTCATACAGACTGATCATAGGTAACCTGTGTCTGGCATACAAGACCATTTTCAAATCAGCCTTGATGGTGTTTCTGCATATCTGTAAGACAAACCCACTCATGCAACATGCACGTAAGGCCCTCACCTGGTCTGTGACATGTATAGTACTTGCTGGGATAGTGTAGTGTTCCACACAATACACTGTCTGTAAGATACACTCCCTCCCCATGTCTAGCAGAGTATGTGTATAGCCTTCTTGAAGAGGAAGCTGGATGACTGCATGGGAAATGAATGAGACACCCCTGGGATCACGTGTGTGTCCCAGCTGGACAAGGGAAACAGGTGCTGGCTTTGAAGGGACATGGGTGTATGTCTGTGCCAGGCTTATGAGGGCATTAGGGCAAATAGCCTGGTATCATCTTATGAGGCTAAGCACCTAATACTTTACATGTTTCCTGTATGTATTGCAGACTGTCCTGCAATGTTGTCTGAAATGAATCCCTTTGAGTCTGAACTGTGTAGGTACTGCAGTGATAGTGTGTAGTCTTGTTCCTTCATCAGTTATCATCACATATCATTGCACCCTGTCAGTGTGTGGTCTGTATAGCAGTAAGTCATCTCTTACAGTATGTGCATATGCACTTGGTGATACTGTATACCTCATTCCAATAGCCTTATTTTTGGGAACAATTACCATTCTGCTACTAGACCCATCACACAGTAGGATTTGTCACCATTTATTGTGGTCCTTAAAGTAGCTGTGAAAGAGATGAAGTGTGCAGGCAGACCTACCGTAAAGTCTGCTCTGAAGGGCCTATAGGTGTCACAGCTGTGCCAGACTGTACCAGGAGTGTGTGTGTGTGTGTGTGTGTGTGTGTGTGTGTGTGTGTGTGTGTGTGTGTGTGTGTGTGTGTGTGTGTGCGTGCGTGCGTGCGTGTGTGTGTGTGTGTGTGCCTGTGGGGGTCCTGGTCACTATATCAAAAGTACATTAAATCGAAACGTACTACAGCGAACTCACTTTCATGAAAGTGCATTTTAGCGAAAATGCACTTTCACAAAAAAGAGTAAAAACTACATGCAGTTTGTGTGTAGATTTAGTTGTACATCAACATGTACTGTTGATTGTACAGCTAAGCAAAGTGTTGCTTAGATCGCAATACAGTGGGGATAAGGGATTATTCCCTTTTCCGTACTGTAGTGCAATCTCGGAGTGAGAATGTTAAAGTAGGGGGTGTGCGGGGGGTACAGGGGGGCTTGCCCCTCTGCATAAATGTGAGTAGTGTTTTATTTTTGTAGGTTTTTTATCTTTTTTTTTTATTATTATTTTATTTCGTGAAGGTGCATTTTTGCTAAAATGCACTTTTGCGAAAGTGAGTTCACTATAGTACGTTTCGATTTAATGTACTTTCTCTGTAGCAACATAGATCTGTGTGTGTGTGTGTGTGTGTGTGTGTGTGTGTGTGTGTGTGTGTGTGTGTGTGTGTGTGTGTGTATTTGCAAACATAATACTGCAGGGTATTAATTTACTTATGTTGTCTTCTCCTCACAGGTGAACACAGGGGTTGGTGTCCCTCCCCCTCACAACCTGATGTCAGTGTCTTAGCAGACTCCCATGATTGATGATGGTGGTCAAAGTGAGGCACAGGTGTGGTTGTCGGTGCCTGAATGTGTGCCATTGTTTGGTATCCCACTTTCACCCAATATGTCTCCGCACACAGTCAGTATGCCACACATACCTAGTCCACAGCAGCCACGGATAATGGAAAGATGAAGGGTGGTGGAACAGGCTAGTGTGTTGAGTATGGTGAGTATGAGTGTAGACAGCAGCCATATCCAGAGAGCAGGCAAAAACACACACAGGCAGATGGACAGGGGTGCTTGATGGAGGACTGCTGCCCATCAAACCCCTGTCACAAGTGCCACAGCAGGTGTCACCAGATGCATGTTACAGTCTGTCATGGAGGCACAGGTGCGTACTGACCACAACACTAGACAGATGCTCATTGTCATGAATGCAGCACTCCTTGCCATGAGTGATGACCTCCAAGGCATTTGTGATGGCATGCATCATCTTGCCAATGTGGATAGACAGTGGCGTAAGACATTGTCACTGCTCGACCGTGCAATGTGCTTGAGCATGTGGTGGGAGTAGGGCAGCAGCCAGGTGGACGTAGGTCAGCAACATGATCAGCAGTGATTCCACTTGGCCATACACATTTGCAATCTCATAGTGGCAGTACCAACAGCACTACCAAAGGGAGGGTGTTGTCCACTCCACACCGGAGCAGGCCATAGGCATGTTGTCCTGGTCAGTCCCATCAGGGATGTAAATCCAGCAGACAGCAGTCATGAGCAGGAAGTAGTACTGCATCTGTCCTTGGGCCTGGCAGAACCAGTTATACTCCTGGCAGAATCAGTTTCCACGTCCCTGCCTGTAGATGATTTACTGTACGTCCTGCCATGTACAGTCCATGGCTGTCCAACATAGCCCTGTCTCAGGCATCCACATGGCTTGATGGTGTGCAGACAAATACTCACACATCCCTATCACAGACCGGTCAGCACCAGACATGCACAGCTACTCTTAATGGCCCAGTTGAACACCACCCTTCCAGACACACACAAACACATGACTTCAGCCATATGGCCCAGCTTAGACCTCTGGCAATCCATGGCACAACCTGTGCATGTGATGATATTTGTGCCACAACCCTGTTATCCATACCATCGATGCATGGACACGCTCATATGGGTCTAATGCACAGGGTGACTATAGTACAGTGTAGCTATGTCATGCTGTGTAAGATGCTGTCTGCTGGCAGAAGTTATGGGTACACATTGAGGTTTTTGTACCTTGCTAGCCATGATGCACTGTTGCTGTTAGTACTGTTGACTGATTGTAGTGTCATGTACTGTATTCTGGTTGTGTTCCAGATGTCTGTGTGTCTGCAGGTTGAGGGCCTACTGACAGTAGTGATGATGAGTAAGGCAGAGTGGAAACACAATGACTTTTTCATATCCAAGGTACAACTGTATATGTACATGTTTACCAGGTGTGTTCACATGCAACAGTGTGTGAGGGACAATTGTGGCAGACCATGTGACCTTGTATACATACCCTTGACACAGTTACCTAGCCTTCATACATGTCACCTGGGTGTTCTGTAGGACCGCAAGCTCACACATACAGAAGACATTACTTGCGTACTGACACTAGGTCCCTCACATGCTTAGCCATTATTTTAACTGCAACAAATACAGCTATCAGCAACTGTTGCCCCTTCCATTTCTGTCCCATCCACTCAACGATCATACAGTTGATGAGGGTATGCCTGGTACTGTGTATGACAGGTTTGGGGTATGTATTCTGACACAGGTCAGCTTGTGTCAGTCTAACCTGACAATCACCAGCATGTGTGTCTGCTATCTCATATGCATGTCTGGCCTCTCATGCTAGTAGTGCACACAGAACCATAGTCTTGTACATGGGGCATCAGACGAAGGGCTGAGCACAGCCCCTACCTGGACAGTCTTACAAATGATAGAACTAGATATATAACACAAATAGCACAGCGGTACTGTAGTGTGGCCGTGTCTGCCACTACTATTGAAGTGGGTGACAACTGCAGGAGCTGTTAGGATTCCTTATGGTAGGTTCAGAGGCCTTGACATGACATGTTAGAGCCATCTGACACCCACACACACAGACAGATACACACACACACACACACACACACACACACACACACACACACACACACACACACACACACACAGCTGCATGGGGACATGCATTGAAACATACATACACATGGAGTTGACACTCTCAGAGTAGATGACCTACCTATCTATTAATGTACCACACACAGGGATATGACCATTGCATGCACCACAGTGGCCTGGTGTTAAAAACTGTGTAACTGTGCTTGTACGGTGGATGACATCTGTATGGGCTGACACTAGGTTGGCAATGGGGGAGTTCACAGGTCATGGGTAGGAGGTTAACATAGGTTCATAGGTTAGTACTATGCTATCGGCCCTAGGGCCTATACAAGCCTAGCCATAACAATTATCTGGATATTTCTTCCCACAATATTTACTTCCCTGGACCCCTGTCTAACAGGGCGACTGACGTGATCCCCGGGGTGAATTTCCTATCTCCCATTGAGTCATCAAGGTTCGTTTTGAAGAGGGCCAAGGATGTGCTCTGCTTGACATGTATGGGCAGTCTATTCCAGAGTATGGGGAGCCTCTTGGTCAGGAACCTATCCCTCCAGCATGTTTTGTTCATTGTGATGACAAAGTTTAGATCCCTGGAGCATGTGGCTCTAAGGGATTGGGATTTCTTTAAGTGGAGCATGTCCAATAGCTCAGGGTTTGGCATGGCCTTGTATGTTAATCAGAGATCGCCTCTGAGTAGATGATATGCTACAGAGTATAGCTGGAGTTTTTTTTAGATGGTCAGCACAGGGCATCTGCTTTAGGCCTGTGATTCTTTTAGTGAGGTATTTCTGCAGCCTTTCCAGCTGTTGCAGATGTCTTGTGAGGTACATCCCAAACAGGCCTTAAAATGGTATAACCTACACACAACAGCCACAGGGAATATGCTTCACACAAACACTACTACAGTTGTCAGTACTGAGATTAGAACCCCTACCTATCTAATTATTTTTTGTTATAGTATTGCACAGTTATTGCAAATACCACAGAGCTTAGAGGGATAACAAGTGTATACAGGTACATCTAAGGGGAATGACATCAACAGGCCTTGTAAATTAGGGCAATGGGACATGTGCTGGGTGGTACACACCTCAAAATGGTATAACCCACACCCCCAGAGGATATGATACACACACACACACACACACACACACACACACACACACACACACACACACACACACATTTGCCAGAACTGGTAACAGACCCCTACCGATCTAGTTATTTGTAATACAGTGTTATGCAGTTATCACGCATGCTACATAACTTATAGGGCCGTGACTGTACAAAGATACTTCTAAGGGGCATGACATAAGCAGGACTGCTAAAATAGGGCACTGGGAAGTGTACTGGGTGGGAATGGCCTAAAACTGTTTCACCTACAAACAAACACATACACTTACACTTGCTAGGACTGAGATTAGAACCCCTTACCTATCTAGTTATTTGTATTATAGTGCTACGTAGTTATCACCAATTCTACATAGCTTATATGGCTGACAGATGTCCAATGGTACTTCTAATGTGAATGACAGCAGCAGATCTTGTGAAGTAGGACAATAGGAAGTGTACTGAGTGGGAACCACCTCCTACTACTTACACCTACACACACACACACACACACACACACACACACACACACACACACACACACACACACACACACACACACACATACACACACAGGCAGGTGATGTGATATTATAAACCCCACCTCAGTACTATTACACAATGGAGCTTACCTTCATGCTGGCATGTGTGACTGGTTATGATTGGTATGCCACTGTCCACAGCTGGACATCACTGTACGTCATTCAGGATATCCTGTGTATGACTCAGTCCCTGTGTGTCCCCCGTCTCTCTCTCTCTCTCTCTCTATCAGTGTCTCTCTCTTCCCCACATCTATGTGTGTGTATGCTTGACATATTGCTATATGTTTCCTATATATATGTCTGTGAATCACATGCAAAAGATGCAGATATATCACATATGGGCCAACTACAGCTAGCTGATGGTGATCCTGTCTGATGGGTGTGTGTAGGGACAATTAAGGTGTACATAGCTGTCTGTATGCAAAGACATATATGCACAATACAGTTATATAGTCCAATATGGGTTCCCACATGGCCTGTGATTCTCTAAGTGTAGGAGCATGCCCAGTATGCCCTTCTATAGTGAGAGTGAGACTCCATTCTAGTGATAGTTGTACTCGGGTCCGGGGTTTTGTGTGCTACAGCCATACCTCTCAAAAGTAAACGGGACTTTCCTAGAGGTACTGGATTAGTTTAGCCGGCATTTTCTGACATATCTGAAGTCTGACACTGGAATGTATTGTGTCATTACCTAATGACATACATCCTTAGATCATCACAGTGCTTTAACAAAGGAATGCAAGATGTACAATGTACAGACCAATATTATGAGCCTAACTATATACATTATGGCCCAAAAAGGTCAGTTGAGAGGTGTGGCTACAGCCGGTTGACTGATGCAGATGTGTAAACAGTCCAGCAAGTTGGTGATATACTGGCTGGGGATCTCCTGCTTGTGTGGTATTTTTCTTATCTGAGCAGTCATATCCTGGTGTGGCCATACCTCTCAACTATACATTTTTTGGCAGTTTGTCCAGATGTATGCCTAGAGGTTTTGTTCAGTCTACATAAACTTGTGTTTTTATGGCAAGTTAGTTACATATAATTGAAGACTGACATTACAAATTAATGACAGTCATTAGTGTTTCAGACTTCACAACTACAGACAATTCTTGCTAATGCAAAACCTGTTATTCTACCAACTGTCTCAGTATGTAAGGGCAACATTTCCAACATGTGCTTATCATTGGGGCTTTGTCCCACTTTTATTAATGACCTTGTCCAGGTGTCTTGCTGTCAGAGGTTGGCAGGTATGGGTGTGGGTACAGAGTGCATTTTACTGTGCATAAATGTCTATTATATGTGTAGTATATTCTACATAGCACTGTGACTTCCAGGTAAGTCAGTGGCAGAGCAGTACTGAGTAGTGTGGTGAGCCACTGATAGACAGTTGTGTATAGGTTGATAGGTTGCTATGATGTTAGTAAGGTATTCACCCTGAAGCCCTCATAATCCACACAAATGAGAGTGTAGCCCATGTTATGACATGTCAGCACAGAGAGCCCCTGTCCAGCAGGGACACAGTAGGAATCACTGGACTGTATTTTGTTTCCCATGTATTTATACAGGGGAGCATATCACTAGAGGTATTGAGGCACTTGGGTTGCTGTTGACAGGGAGTGTATTCCACAAATGGGGGAGTGTGTGGAACACGTATCTGTCACACTAACAAGCTGTACTGATATCACAGCCCAGATTGATGCTGCACCTACAGGTTGATGGAGTGGACCTTGAGTTCTAAATGTGCAACAGTCCCATCAAGACAGGGTCTGGATTACTTTGTATGCCAGACAGGGGTCACCTCAGCAGAGTCTGTATGGCAAGAGGAGGGACAGTGCTGTTAGCCTATCTGTGTAAGGTAGGTGTTTGCAGTTTGGGGTAAGGCCTTATTGTTTGCAAGAACCTGGTGTATAGAGTCTACGTGGTCTGTGGTGTGTAGGTTTGTTGAGTTCTCATGTGATTTTGCCTCTGAAGTCTAGCTGTCATATCGTCACAAACTAATATCTGGGCAGGCCCAAATATGACAGTCAGACAAAAGCCCACACATGGGGACAGGGTGTTAATCATGTTCTGCCAAACACAGACAGTTGGGAGACTGGTTTGGTAATTGCTTTTTTGCTCTTATGGGTATGATGTCTGCTTCCCCACTGTCTGCCACTGCTGTTTTGACATGACCCTTTCTTGGTTTGCAAATAGTTGGCAGGCAAATGCAATGTTGGGACAAGCAGAACAGGTATCCAATTCCTACATGTGCTCCTTCTGTGACAATCTGTGTCATTCCAATGGTATGGCTGTTGGCCAGTGACATGTCAGTGCTGACACAGAAAGATGGCAGCCTTTTATAATCCGGCAGTACACTGACTTTCAGGTACCTGCTGTCCTACTAGGCACCATACTTCTCAACTTCTGAGAGCCAGACATCTGGACAAAGCCATAAGTAATTGGGGGACAGAGGCCTAAATATTGGGACCATTTTTAAGTATTGGCCTTACAAACATAGAAAGGTGATTCAATAACAGGTTTTGCATTAGCATGTGTGTTTATATGGGGTATGAGGTCTAACACTACAATGTGTCATTATTTTCTGACTTTAGTCTTACGTGATTTGCCAGTGCATTGCCAGACAACCACTATTTAATGATATACAAATGATATACAAATGACAAATATGCTGCAAACTTCTGGACATTCTGCAATAGAGCTGTACAGTTGAGAGGTATGGTAGGCACTGTGTAGGTGACTCTAAGCTATGTAGAGTCCATATGGACCCACTAGCCATGACCTGTCCAGCTTTCCTACATTAACAGATATTGACATCTGGGCAGTGTGTACAACTCCTACCATAGGTGTAGCTGGCATGCAGAATAGTTGACACTGCAATTCTTGGAATATGGCCCTGTCAACTGCAGTACTGTACCTAGGCCATAACAGCCAGGAGTAAGTGCTGCCCACATCCTGACAGTACTAACCACACATATATATATAGCTCATTGACCCATGCATGTTGTGGACATGCAACAAGTTAACATGTTGATTGGGACAGCCCTGGAAATACATGCTCTGCTGCTATTTCCCTGCAAACATGCATGCTACTGCATTTCTATGGAATTATGGGGGGCACACCTGTCAACTGTACACATTTGCACAGACTGTGCTGATATTTGCTTTACATTTTGGCTCCATTTAGCATAGCATAGTATGGTGTCCTGTCTTGGAGACTAGAGACATATCACTGAAGACCACAGGTCAGACTGTAATGGCATACATTTGAGTTTCAGTCTTCTTACCCTACAGAGTCATACTGCAACTGCAAGACCTGCTGTGCTATCACTGTGTAAGTCTGTAGGGGGGTGTTTCATCATTGTTGCCATTTGTGGGCCTTTGCCAGACATTTGTTTATGGTTTTCTGCAGCTGACTTGCTGGATGAGGCTGAGGGGTGAGTATGGGACCCCCACACTGACATCCATGCCTGTGACCTATGACCCCTCCAGTTAGTTGGCCCCCCACATATACTGCAGTGGGATTTCTTACCTTGGGTACTATTGCATAGTGTGGGGAAGCCAGTATTGGGCAAACATTTCATGGTGTCCCACATAGCTGCCAGTTGTCTGCTGCTATCCCAGTAGGCCACCCCATTCCCTTGCATGCATACAGCAATACCATAGATATGCTACCAGCACATACTATTCCATTAATTTATTGTTAAGAAGACGGAATTAGCTTGTGCCTGTGGCAGTTGTGAGGATAATGCTTAAGAGCTGCCTGTGTCAGATGCACACAATACACTGCCTATACATGGTAAGATACAGGTAGTGTGTTGTGTGTGGCATTCATTTTACTTTTTGTGTGAGTCAGAGAGAGGTGTCAGTCCCTGGGTCCCTACAGTGTCAGTGTGTGTGCTATGTGTTGCCTATTTGCCAAGGCCAGGACATACTGGGCATGCCTCCATCTGCCTACAGGAGCTGGCTCAGGGGGTTCCTCCTGCAAGTCCCTCTATCTCTGTGGGGACCCTGACAATGGTGGGGGACTGTGTGGCCCTTCCCCTTTATGGTCCTGCTGCAGCTGTTTCCGCAGGATCATATTGTGTAGCATGGCACATACTTTGAACATGTGTGCACATGTTCATAGTTTCATAGGTGTCTACTAGGCTAATGGCCCTAGAGCCTTTGCAAGCCTAGCCCAAAAAAAATTGCCCAGACACCATGCCACCAGATGTTAGTTCACAGTGCTCATATCCAGTAGTGAAACTGGAATGATCTCTGGAGTGAACTTTCTGTTACCCATCCACTCGTCAAGATTTTTCTTGAAGAGGGCCAGCGAGGTGCTCTGCTTGACATGAATGGGAAGCTTATTCCAGAGTATGGGCAGTCTTTGGGAGATGAACCTGTCCCTCCAGCATGTTCTGTTAATTGTGGTAATGATAACATATAATTTTATAGGATTCAAATTTGAAGAACGTTTACATTTCATCTAATGTAGTGTATAGAAAAGGGAGTCAGTATTCAAGTAATTTAATACGTGTTTATTATATTAGTTCCAGACATTTTATAAGTTGCTTAGAATGGTGACCTTTCCCTTCTAATCATCCATATCTTTAAATTTCTGTAACAATGTTGTCACTAACAGATCATTTATATTGCATTCCATTGTTTGCTATTTCTTAATAGTCCATTAGGAATAATGTCCATAATTCCTAAACATGCAATACCATGTTTCTCTGGTTGTGGCTACTGTAAACCCTATACATATTAAATACATCATACATGTTCTTAATGTTTTCTTTATTTTTTTCTGCTTGCATTGACTCCTCCTTTATTCATGTTTTTGTTGCATTGTCTTATGGACCAGATAATACCTCTCAAGTGTGCAGATTTTTGCTTCACAGTTTTGGTCTATTCATCATATAAATTGTGTTTTTTGACAAATCACTGGGATGATCTGAAGATTAAAGTCACTAAACAATGACATGCATTTCAGTTTCAAACTTCATATCCTTCAGGCAAAATACATATCCTTCAGACAAAACAGACAAATCCTGTTATTCTAGCAATGTTGTAAGTTTGTAGAAGCAATATTTAAAATGTGTCCCTATTTTTGAGCCTTTGACCCCCCCCCCATTATGTCAGGATTTGTCCAGATTTCTTGTGCTCAGAGGTTGAGAGGTATTGCCCAGATAATTACTTAAATGGTCTTATATCAAACCCATTCACCTGGTTACAAACAAATCAATAAATATATAAATAACATTTGTAGGTTCATGAACAAGCTACAAAGTATATGGTTTTAGGTCAATAATTCCAAGTCAGACAATAACTATCATGTTTTGAGGAGGGTAATCTATGTTCTTCAGTTTTCCAGCACCATGATATATAAAAGATTAAACTAAAAGGAAAAAAAATAGAATCATAGAACATTTAAAACCATTGAAAATGATAATTTATACAAACTAATAGCAAGACATTACACAGCTGAATAATGTACGAATGGAAACTTTCATTACATGACAAACCCAGAGCTATTGTACATGCTCCACTTAAAGAAATCCCAATCCCTCCGAGCTACACGCTCTAGGGACTTAAACCTTGTCACCACTATAAACAGAACATGCCGGAAGGATAGATTTCTGTCCCAGAGCCTTCCCATACTCTGGAATGAATTACCTATCTATATCAAACAAAGCTCCTCATTAGCACTCTTCAAGAAAAATCTTGATGATTGGATGGGAAATAGGAAATTCACCCCAGGGATCACCTCTGTGGCTCTGCTCGACAGAGGCACAGGAAAATAATTTTCTTGGGTGGCAAAAGCCAGGGTACTTTTTTGGCTGGGCTTGTATAGGCCCCAGGGCCGATAGCCTAGTACCTACCTATGAACCTATGAACCTATGCTGTTATAACAATTGTGCAATAAAAGATCAATATTAATTCAAGATCAAATAATATGGAACCCTCTTCCAAACATATTAAATATTGTTCACTATGCTGTTTTACTAACAGAATTAAAAAGTGGTTTAAACTAAAGGCTCTTATAAACCTCCATGCACATTACCTTATAGATTCCATGCAATGACAATGTCAAGCTTAAAAACCTCAGCTTTGGCCGGCTAAGAACTTGCTGTATTCAACTGGACGTATAAGAGAATTTAAGTACCTTTATCTGCAATTTTTTTTTTCAAAAAATACAGTATTTAAATTGATTTTAACTGTGTGGAAGGAATATTAACTGAACTGGAAGTTAGTCAGTGTTTGCTGAATTTTGTTATTTGCTAGTAATTACAGGTGTGGGGGTAGCCACATTCTTTGATTTCCTGTCCTTGCCTATTTAAGTGGTACAGTGTGAAATATTTTCTGCTTAAAAACCTCAGCTTTGGCCGGCTAAGAACTTGCTGTATTCAACTGGACGTATAAGAGAATTTAAGTACCTTTATCTGCACTTTTTTTCAAGAAAATACAGTATTTAAATTGATTTTAACTGTGTGGAAGGAATATTAACTGAACTGGAAGTTAGTCAGTGTTTGCTGAATTTTGTTATTTGCTAGTAATTACAGGTGTGGGGTAGCCACATTCTTTGATTTCCTGTCCTTGCCTATTTAAGTGGTACAGTTTGAAATATTTTCTGCTTAATAACCTCAGCTTTGGCAGGCTAAGAACTTGCTGTATTCAACTGGACGTATAAGAGAATTTAAGTACCTTTATCTGCACTTTTTTTTCAAGAAAATACAGTATTTAAATTGATTTTAACTGTGTGGAAGGAATATTAACTGAACTGGAAGTTAGTCAGTGTTTGCTGAATTTTGTTATTTGCTAGTAATTACAGGTGTGGGGTAGCCACATTATTTGATTTCCTGTCCTTGCCTATTTAAGTGGTACAGTGTGAAATATTTTCTGCTTAATAACCTCAGCTTTGGCTGGCTAAGAACTTGCTGTATTCAACTGGACGTATAAGAGAATTTAAGTACCTTTATCTGCACTTCTTTTTTCAAAAAAATACAGTATTTAAATTGATTTTAACTGTGTGGAAGGAATATTAACTGAACTGGAAGTTAGTCAGTGTTTGCTGAATTTTGTTATTTGCTAGTAATTACAGGTGTGGGGGTAGCCACATTCTTTGATTTCCTGTCCTTGCCTATTTAAGTGGTACAGTGTGAAATATTTTCTGCTTAAAACCTCAGCTTTGGCTGGCTAAGAACTTGCTGTATTCAACTGGATGTATAAGAGAATTTAAGTACCTTTATCTGCACTTTTTTTTCAAGAAAATACAGTATTTAAATTGATTTTAACTGTGTGGAAGGAATATTAACTGAACTGGAAGTTAGTCAGTGTTTGCTGAATTTTGTTATTTGCTAGTAATTACAGGTGTGGGGGTAGCCACATTCTTTGATTTCCTGTCCTTGCCTATTTAAGTGGTACAGTGTGAAATATTTTCTGCTTAAAAACCTCAGCTTTGGCCGCTAAGAACTTGCTGTATTCAACTGGACGTATAAGAGAATTTAAGTACCTTTATCTGCACTTTTTTTTCAAGAAAATACAGTATTTAAATTGATTTTAACTGTGTGGAAGGAATATTAACTGAACTGGAAGTTAGTCAGTGTTTGCTGAATTTTGTTATTTGCTAGTAATTACAGGTGTGGGTGTAGCCACATTCTTTGATTTCCTGTCCTTGCCTATTTAAGTGGTACAGTGTGAAATATTTTCTGCTTAAAAACCTCAGCTTTGGCCGGCTAAGAACTTGCTGTATTCAACTGGATGTATAAGAGAATTTAAGTACATTTATCTGCACTTTTTTTTCAAAAAAATACAGTATTTAAATTGATTTTAACTGTGTGGCAGGAATATTAAGTGAACTGGAAGTTAGTCAGTGTTTGCTGAATTTTGTTATTTGCTAGTATTTCTAGGTGTGGGCGTAGCCACATTCTTTGATTTCCTGTCCTTGCCTATTTAAGTGGTACAGTGTGAAATATTTTCTGCTTAAAAACCTCAGCTTTGGCAGGCTAAGAACTTGCTGTATTCAACTGGATGTATAAGAGAATTTAAGTACCTTTATCTGCACTTTTATTTCAAAAAATACAGTATTTAAATTGATTTTAACTGTGTGGAAGGAATATTAACTGAACTGGAAGTTAGTCAGTGTTTGCTGAATTTTGTTATTTGCTAGTAATTACAGGTGTGGGGGTAGCCACATTCTTTGATTTCCTGTCCTTGCCTATTTAAGTGGTACAGTGTGAAATATTTTCTGCTTAAAAACCTCAGCTTTGGCCGGCTAAGAACTTGCTGTATTCAACTGGATGTATAAGAGAATTTAAGTACCTTTATCTGCACTTTTTTTTCAAGAAAATACAGTATTTAAATTGATTTTAACTGTGTGGAAGGAATATTAACTGAACTGGAAGTTAGTCAGTGTTTGCTGAATTTTGTTATTTGCTAGTAATTACAGGTGTGGGGTAGCCACATTCTTTGATTTCCTGTCCTTGCCTATTTAAGTGGTACAGTGTGAAATATTTTCTGCTTAAAAACCTCAGCTTTGGCCGGCTAAGAACTTGCTGTATTCAACTGGACGTATAAGAGAATTTAAGTACCTTTATCTGCACTTTTTTTTTCAAGAAAATACAGTATTTAAATTGATTTTAACTGTGTGGAAGGAATATTAACTGAACTGGAAGTTAGTCAGTGTTTGCTGAATTTTGTTATTTGCTAGTAATTACAGGTGTGGGGTAGCCACATTCTTTGATTTCCTGTCCTTGCCTATTTAAGTGGTACAGTGTGAAATATTTTCTGCTTAAAAACCTCAGCTTTGGCCGGCTAAGAACTTGCTGTATTCAACTGGATGTATAAGAGAATTTAAGTACCTTTATCTGCACTTTTTTTTTCAAGAAAATACAGTATTTAAATTGATTTTAACTGTGTGGAAGGAATATTAACTGAACTGGAAGTTAGTCAGTGTTTGCTGAATTTTGTTATTTGCTAGTAATTACAGGTGTGGGGGTAGCCACATTCTTTGATTTCCTGTCCTTGCCTATTTAAGTGGTACAGTGTGAAATATTTTCTGCTTAAAAACCTCAGCTTTGGCCGGCTAAGAACTTGCTGTATTCAACTGGACGTATAAGAGAATTTAAGTACCTTTATCTGCACTTTTTTTTCAAGAAAATACAGTATTTAAATTGATTTTAACTGTGTGGAAGGAATATTAACTGAACTGGAAGTTAGTCAGTGTTTGCTGAATTTTGTTATTTGCTAGTAATTACAGGTGTGGGGTAGCCACATTCTTTGATTTCCTGTCCTTGCCTATTTAAGTGGTACAGTGTGAAATATTTTCTGCTTAAAACCTCAGCTTTGGCCGGCTAAGAACTTGCTGTATTCAACTGGACGTATAAGAGAATTTAAGTACCTTTATCTGCACTTTTTTCAAGAAAATACAGTATTTAAATTGATTTTAACTGTGTGGAAGGAATATTAACTGAACTGGAAGTTAGTCAGTGTTTGCTGAATTTTGTTATTTGCTAGTAATTACAGGGGTGGGGGAGTGACCACATTCTTTGATTTCCTGTCCTTGCCTATTTAAATGGTACAGTGTGAAATATTTTCTGCTTAAAACCTCAGCTTTGGCCGGCTAAGAACTTGCTGTATTCAACTGGACGTATAAGAGAATTTAAGTACCTTTATCTGCACTTTTTTTTCAAGAAAATACAGTATTTAAATTGATTTTAACTGTGTGGAAGGAATATTAACTGAACTGGAAGTTAGTCAGTGTTTGCTGAATTTTGTTATTTGCTAGTAATTACAGGTGTGGGGGTAGCCACATTCTTTGATTTCCTGTCCTTGCCTATTTAAGTGGTACAGTGTGAAATATTTTCTGCTTAAAACCTCAGCTTTGGCCGGCTAAGAACTTGCTGTATTCAACTGGATGTATAAGAGAATTTAAGTACCTTTATCTGCACTTTTTTTTCAAGAAAATACAGTATTTAAATTGATTTTAACTGTGTGGAAGGAATATTAACTGAACTGGAAGTTAGTCAGTGTTTGCTGAATTTTGTTATTTGCTAGTAATTACAGGTGTGGGGGTAGCCACATTCTTTGATTTCCTGTCCTTGCCTATTTAAGTGGTACAGTGTGAAATATTTTCTGCTTAAAAACCTCAGCTTTGGCTGGCTAAGAACTTGCTGTATTCAACTGGACGTATAAGAGAATTTAAGTACCTTTATCTGCACTTTTTTTTCAAAAAATACAGTATTTAAATTGATTTTAACTGTGTGGAAGGAATATTAACTGAACTGGAAGTTAGTCAGTGTTTGCTGAATTTTGTTATTTGCTAGTAATTACAGGTGTGGGGGTAGCCACATTCTTTGATTTCCTGTCCTTGCCTATTTAAGTGGTACAGTGTGAAATATTTTCTGCTTAAAACCTCAGCTTTGGCCGGCTAAGAACTTGCTGTATTCAACTGGATGTATAAGAGAATTTAAGTACCTTTATCTGCACTTTTTTTCAAGAAAATACAGTATTTAAATTGATTTTAACTGTGTGGAAGGAATATTAACTGAACTGGAAGTTAGTCAGTGTTTGCTGAATTTTGTTATTTGCTAGTAATTACAGGTGTGGGGTAGCCACATTCTTTGATTTCCTGTCCTTGCCTATTTAAGTGGTACAGTGTGAAATATTTTCTGCTTAAAAACCTCAGCTTTGGCTGGCTAAGAACTTGCTGTATTCAACTGGACGTATAAGAGAATTTAAGTACCTTTATCTGCACTTTTTTTTCAAAAAATACAGTATTTAAATTGATTTTAACTGTGTGGAAGGAATATTAACTGAACTGGAAGTTAGTCAGTGTTTGCTGAATTTTGTTATTTGCTAGTAATTACAGGTGTGGGGTAGCCACATTCTTTGATTTCCTGTCCTTGCCTATTTAAGTGGTACAGTGTGAAATATTTTCTGCTTAAAAACCTCAGCTTTGGCCGGCTAAGAACTTGCTGTATTCAACTGGACGTATAAGAGAATTTAAGTACCTTTATCTGCACTTTTTTTTTCAAGAAAATACAGTATTTAAATTGATTTTAACTGTGTGGAAGGAATATTAACTGAACTGGAAGTTAGTCAGTGTTTGCTGAATTTTGTTATTTGCTAGTAATTACAGGTGTGGTAGCCACATTCTTTGATTTCCTGTCCTTGCCTATTTAAGTGGTACAGTGTGAAATATTTTCTGCTTAAAAACCTCAGCTTTGGCCGGCTAAGAACTTGCTGTATTCAACTGGATGTATAAGAGAATTTAAGTACCTTTATCTGCACTTTTTTTCAAGAAAATACAGTATTTAAATTGATTTTAACTGTGTGGAAGGAATATTAACTGAACTGGAAGTTAGTCAGTGTTTGCTGAATTTTGTTATTTGCTAGTAATTACAGGTGTGGGGGTAGCCACATTCTTTGATTTCCTGTCCTTGCCTATTTAAGTGGTACAGTGTGAAATATTTTCTGCTTAAAACCTCAGCTTTGGCCGGCTAAGAACTTTCTGTATTCAACTGGACGACTAAGAGAATTTAAGTACCTTTATCTGCACTTTTTTTCAAGAAAATACAGTATTTAAATTGATTTTAACTGTGTGGAAGGAATATTAACTGAACTGGAAGTTAGTCAGTGTTTGCTGAATTTTGTTATTTGCTAGTAATTACAGGTGTGGGGTAGCCACATTCTTTGATTTCCTGTCCTTGCCTATTTAAGTGGTACAGTGTGAAATATTTTCTGCTTAAAAACCTCAGCTTTGGCCGGCTAAGAACTTGCTGTATTCAACTGGACGTATAAGAGAATTTAAGTACCTTTATCTGCACTTTTTTTTAAAAAAAATACAGTATTTAAATTGATTTTAACTGTGTGGAAGGAATATTAACTGAACTGGAAGTTAGTCAGTGTTTGCTGAATTTTGTTATTTGCTAGTAATTACAGGTGTGGGGGTAGCCACATTCTTTGATTTCCTGTCCTTGCCTATTTAAGTGGTACAGTGTGAAATATTTTCTGCTTAAAAACCTCAGCTTTGGCCTGCTAAGAACTTGCTGTATTCAACTGGATGTATAAGAGAATTTAAGTACCTTTATCTGCACTTTTTTTCAAGAAAATACAGTATTTAAATTGATTTTAACTGTGTGGAAGGAATATTAACTGAACTGGAAGTTAGTCAGTGTTTGCTGAATTTTGTTATTTGCTAGTAATTACAGGTGTGGGGGTAGCCACATTCTTTGATTTCCTGTCCTTGCCTATTTAAGTGGTACAGTGTGAAATATTTTCTGCTTAAAAACCTCAGCTTTGGCCGGCTAAGAACTTGCTGTATTCAACTGGACGTATAAGAGAATTTAAGTACCTTTATCTGCACTTTTTTTTCAAGAAAATACAGTATTTAAATTGATTTTAACTGTGTGGAAGGAATATTAACTGAACTGGAAGTTAGTCAGTGTTTGCTGAATTTTGTTATTTGCTAGTAATTACAGGTGTGGGGTAGCCACATTCTTTGATTTCCTGTCCTTGCCTATTTAAGTGGTACAGTGTGAAATATTTTCTGCTTAAAAACCTCAGCTTTGGCCGGCTAAGAACTTGCTGTATTCAACTGGATGTATAAGAGAATTTAAGTACCTTTATCTGCACTTTTTTTTCAAGAAAATACAGTATTTAAATTGATTTTAACTGTGTGGAAGGAATATTAACTGAACTGGAAGTTAGTCAGTGTTTGCTGAATTTTGTTATTTGCAAGTAATTACAGGTGTGGGGGTAGCCACATTCTTTGATTTCCTGTCCTTGCCTATTTAAGTGGTACAGTGTGAAATATTTTCTGCTTAAAAACCTCAGCTTTGGCCGGCTAAGAACTTGCTGTATTCAACTGGACGTATAAGAGAATTTAAGTACCTTTATCTGCACTTTTTTTTTCAAGAAAATACAGTATTTAAATTGATTTTAACTGTGTGGAATGAATATTAACTGAACTGGAAGTTAGTCAGTGTTTGCTGAATTTTGTTATTTGCTAGTAATTACAGGTGTGGGGGTAGCCACATTCTTTGATTTCCTGTCCTTGCCTATTTAAGTGGTACAGTGTGAAATATTTTCTGCTTAAAACCTCAGCTTTGGCCGGCTAAGAACTTGCTGTATTCAACTGGATGTATAAGAGAATTTAAGTACCTTTATCTGCACTTTTTTTCAAGAAAATACAGTATTTAAATTGATTTTAACTGTGTGGAAGGAATATTAACTGAACTGGAAGTTAGTCAGTGTTTGCTGAATTTTGTTATTTGCTAGTAATTACAGGTGTGGGGGTAGCCACATTCTTTGATTTCCTGTCCTTGCTTATTTAAGTGGAACAGTGTGAAATATTTTCTGCTTAAAAACCTCAGCTTTGGCCGGCTAAGAACTTGCTGTATTCAACTGGACGTATAAGAGAATTTAAGTACCTTTATCTGCACTTTTTTTTTCAAAAAATACAGTATTTAAATTGATTTTAACTGTGTGGAAGGAATATTAACTGAACTGGAAGTTTTGACTCTGCTCTTCAGTTAGTCCCACCCACCCTCCCTGTTTTTGTTTTGGTGTTAATCTTAGTGGCCTTGCAACTGCCCGCCCCTCTTGTAAATTTGTGTTTGGATACTCCTTCTGGGCCCATCTCATTTGCTCACTCAACTGAGTGCAGTGAAATCATATTCTGATTTCAGGCACTCCTGCTGTGTACAAAGAGAGCATCTGGGAAACAGAAAGAAAAAAAAATTAAGCTTGTTTCCTGCCTTTCCTGTTAATTGGTATAGACTATTTGTAGGCTTCTGAGCCCCCAAGCCCTATTGTGTTGGAGGGAAGCCTTCTAGCTTAGTTTTTTTTCTTATAACTAGCCAGTTTTCTATTTTCAGCACTCATATCTGTTTCTTTGATCTCAGCACTTGTTCAGAAAAAAAAAAATCATCTGCTTTTACTGTACTTGTGTTTCTACCTACTTTTTTTTACTTTTGCATCATCTTAAAAGTACTCAATTGTATTTATTACTGCTTGGTGTAACTCATTCTAAGCCTTTTGGTTTAAACACTTGGGCTTCGGACCAGTTGTTTTGCACTGAGAGGGTTTGTGGTCTGCAGTGTAGTGGCAGAACAGGTAGCTTACATCCTTCTAGTTTGGGAACTGCTGATGGAGGGCTCAGTGTCTGTTATTCTAAAAGTGTATTAATTCTGGTTTAAGCACTTGGGCTTTCTGGCCAGTTATTTTACATTAAGAGGGTTCATGGTCTGCACTCTTGTGGGAGGAGAGGCTGGACTCTGCCCTTCTGAGCTGGGAATTTCTGGTTAAAGGCTTATAGTGCATGCATATCTGAACTGCTTCTTACTGAAGTTGGTGCGCCTTGTTTGCTGTGGCATAGACTGGATTCGGGCCTGCTGGATCTAGCTTTGTTTGTGTAACTTGAGCACTAATCCAGGCATTCTCTAAAGTATTCAATTGTATTTATTACTGCTTGGTAGTAACTTGATTAAAGTGTAGCTATCATTCTAAGTCTTTCGGATTAAGCACTTGGGCTTCAGACCAGTTGTTTTACATTAGGACGGTTTGTGGCATGCACTGTGGTGGCAGGACAGGTAGCTTTCATCCTTCTAAGTTGGGAACTGCTGATTGAGAGCCCAGTGTCTGTTATTCTTAAAGTGTATTAGTTCTGGTTTAAGCACTTGGGCTTCAGGCCAGTTATTTTACATTAAGTAGGTTCATGGTCTGCACTCTTGTGGGAGAAGAGGCTGGACTCTGCCCTTCTGAGCTGGGAATTTCTGGTTAAAGGTTTATAGTGCCTGAATATTTGAACTGTATCTTACTAATTTGGTACACCTTGTTTGCTGTAGCATAGACTAGATCCAGGCCTGCTGAATCTAGCTTTGTTTATATGCTTGTTGTTTGTTTGCTTGCTATTTCCCTGGAACGCTAATTCTACCTAATACGCGACTTCTCAGCGCTTCTGTGGATCACTAGTGATATCTGCATTGCTTACTGTACTTATTTCCTTGTTTCACTTGAAAGAAAGTTACTGTTTGTCGTTTTTGCATTTAAGTTACCTGTAACACATTGCACTTAAGTTACCTGGCACTTGCTCACTAAAGCAATTATATAAGTCAGCACTAAAAATTAAAAGCACTACACCCTCACACCCCACTGGCCCTTGCTTTCAATTATTAAGGAATTCCCAGTATTATTCTAGCATGTCCAAAGGTCAGTTGTCAATCTCCTCTCCGGTCCAGCTGGTGAATCTGGGAATCTTGAGGCAATGTTACAACTGCCTCATGTACACAGACAGCCCTCTCCTCCTCCCAACAAATTCCAACACATGTGAGATGCAACCATATAGCCAAACTGGAGGCTAAGCTCTCTCAACTCAGTACTGGCATAACCAGTCAGGAGGAGAAGGAAACCACACTCACTACAATTCCAGTCTCGCATAGACCTACCACGACAGCAAACCAAACACATAATCACACAAAAACATACTCGGAGGCTCTAAATAAAGATATGCCTAAGCAGCAGAGACCTCCAAAGCAGACACCCAAGCAACCATTACCCCAAAAGCAAAACACATGCAACACATATCTCACAAAGCTAGTGTGTCAAACAGTCACAGCCCTTAAGACTAAACAACACACCTGATACACTTGTAATAGGTCACTCTATCGTCAGGCACACTGACGTCTCGCTCACCAGGCTGAACAAGGAGAGGGTCACGGTGAGCAGCCTGTCGGGCGCTTGGATCCGCCACATAACACAAGCACTCAGGTCACTCCAAGGCAAGTACAAATATGACTCAGTCATTGTCCATGCTGGTGTGAATAACCTGAGACGTACCTCCCTGGTCTACATGAAAAGAGACATAAAGGAGCTCTCTGAGCATGTAGCCCAGGCCGGTATGACCCTGACCTTGAGTAGCATCTTACCCTCACCAAGAATGATGCCACAATATGAAGACAAGATGATCAATTTCAACAACTGGCTTAAGTACTGGTGTCATTAAAAGGGGATCCAATGCCTGTCAGCTTGGGATGATATGCTCGACAAGCCACGATGCTTCACTAGGGACGGCTTGCACCTGTCACCCCTGGGCTTTCGGATATTGGCAAAGGCTCTTGCTACCCCCATAGTGCCTTTTTTAGGCAACGCTCAAAAGACAAACCCACCTCCATAGGTATCGCAAGGGATAAGAAACTAAGAGTAATGCTACTCAACTCCAGAAGTCTAAACCTCAAGATGCACGCACTCGAAACTCTCCTTAGCATGGAGAACATTGATATCTGTGCAGTAACAGAAACCTGGTTCAGGGCTCGCGAGAGCACCCCAGCACTACCAGGTTATACCTCATACCATGCTTTTCGGCCCCAAAACTTAGATCGAACCACAAAAGGAGAGGGAGTATCGATATTCATCAAAGATACCCACACCTCCAGGTTGGTGGCAAAGCACGAAGAATCAGAGACTATCCATGTGCAACTAACAGTGGGTAAAACTGCCTTCCAGTTTATAGCCTGCTACAGACCACCCTCCCAAACCCAGGAACCCCACTCGGCCTTCCTGAGAACACTGGAAAATATGAAGGTCTCTCCAAACATCATTATACTGGGCGACTTCAACTACCCAAACAGACTGGGAGCATTACTCTTGCTCCAACACCCTAGCCCAAAGGTTCCTAGAATTTATAAACTCAAATGCTATGGAACAACTTGTTACCACTCCCACAAGAGGGG
Organism: Protopterus annectens; assembly: GCF_019279795.1. Lineage (NCBI taxonomy): Eukaryota > Metazoa > Chordata > Ceratodontiformes > Protopteridae > Protopterus > Protopterus annectens. The sequence continues at coordinate 1,991,272,611 of NC_056731.1, read as the reverse complement.
AAAACATACTGGACCTGATCATCACCAACATGGGGACTCTATGCTCCAGACCAGAAGTGTATCCCTCACTGGTAAGATCAGACCATAAACTAATCTCACTGGATATTCACATCCCGACCCCACCCCCTGCCCAAAAAAAACACAGTGAAAAACTTCTCTAAAGCAAATTTCACACTCCTCAAAACCGAGGTGGAATGCTTCAAAGCCCCCAGGCCTGTGGAAAATACGACCCAGACCGCAGAATCCTTTATAAACGCATTCTATGAACACCTTCAGGAATGCATGGATGATGCAATCCCAAATAAAACCAAGACCCAATCCTCCAAAGGCAGACGTCCTGTCTGATGGACCCCAGCCATAAACAAACTATACAATAGAAGGAGGAAGCTACTAAATGATAGAGCAAAATCCCAAAAAGGGAAGGCATCACTGATCAGTATTAGCAAAAAACTACGGGCACTCATAAAATTGTCTAAGGCCAGCTTCGAGAGAAAAATTGCACAGGACACTAAGGATAATCACAAGGCTTTCTTTAGTTATGTTAGGAACCTGGGTGGTAATTCCCAGATATGCTCAGTATTAGCCCAAAATGACAAAAAATACACTGAACCCACAGACATTGCCAACATCCTAGCTGACAGGTTCAGCGCAAACTTCTCCCCCCACTCTCCACCAAAAGGGTAAATATCTGTCCCAGCAGAGTGCTGCCCCCCTGACATCTCAGATGCTCAGGTAAGAGCCGCTATCTCCAAAGCAAAAAACACATCATCAATGGGACCAGACGGTGTCCCGGGCTGCGTCCTACATGAAATCCAAGAAGAGCTCAACCCAAACATAAAACTACTGTTCAATCTCAGCCTTACTACAGGATATGTGCCCAAAGAGTGGCGTACAGCAACAGTGGTCCCTCTCCATAAAGGTGGTGCCTCAGCGGATCCTGGAAACTATCGCCCCATAAGCCTGACTAGCTTGGTCTGCAAAGCTATGGAAAGGATCATCATGGACCTCATAAATAAAGATATTGGGGACCTACAGACACTGGATCCTACCCAGTTTGGCTTTGTTAAGGGCAGATCCTGCCTCTTAAACCTGGTTTATTTCTTTGAAACAGTCACCAAGGCCATTGACGAGGAGAAGGTGGTCCACACAGCCTACCTGGACCTCGCAAAGCCTTCGATACAATACCCCACTCGGGCATTATAGATAAGCTCACCAGCTTAAATATAAACCCCTATGTCACTAGATGGATTGCAAACTGGCTCAAGGACAGAACCCACATGGTTAGAATTGCTGGAGCCATGTCAGACTCCAAACCAGTTACAAGTGGTATCCCACAAGGCTCAGTCCTGGGACCTCTCTTGTTCGGTATATATTTCTCGGAGGTACAGGCCAACACGGAAGGACTGTGGCTGACCAAGTTCGCAGATGACTGCAAACTGGGCGCCATAATTGACTCTCCAGCCGACACAAGCATCCTCTAAAAGGGCCTCATAGAAACAGACAACTGGTGCCAGAGCCATGGCCTCAAGCTAAATGCCAAAAAGTGCATAGTCATCCCCTTTGGCAAAAACAAAGTGCCCACAAATTACCACATAGGTGGTAATCCATTAAGTACAGAAGAAGTAATTAGGGACCTGGGGACCCAAGTTTATAGCAATCTCTCATTTGACAACCATGTGGCCAAAGTGGTTAGAAAAACATTTTATATAGCCCACCTAATCATGAAGGGATTCACATCTAGATCAGGGGAGGTCATCGTGCCTCTTTACTTATCCCTCATCAGGCCCATAATTGAGTTCAATGCCCCTTTTGGGATGTACCTTACCAGACACCTGCAGCAACTGGAAAGACCCCAAAAGTACCTCACCAAGAGGATCAAAGGGCTGAAACAGATGCCATATGCTGCCCGGTTAAAGAAACTCCAGCTCTACTCAGTGGCATACCGCCTGTTCAGAGGCGATCTGTGCCTGACGTATAAAGCCATGTCCAACCCGGAATTAATGGACATGCTGCACCTCAGAAAATCCAAATCCCATCGAGCTACACGCTCGAGAGACTTGAACCTCAGCACTGAAATAAATAGGACATGCTGGAGGGACAGATTCTTAACCTGGTCTGTAGCAGGCTATAAACTGGAAGGCAGTTTTACCCACTGTTAGTTGCACATGGATAGTCTCTGATGCTTCGTGCTTTGCCACCAACCTGGAGGTGTGGGTATCTTTGATGAATATCGATACTCCCCCTCCTTTTGTGGTTCGGTCCAAGTTTTGGGGTTGAAAAGCATGGTATGAGGTATAACATGGCAGTGCTGGGGTGCTCTCGGGAGCCCTGAACCAGGTTTCTGTTACTGCACAGATATCGATGTTCTCCATGCTAAGGAGAGTTTCGAAAAGTGCATCTTGAGGTTTAGACTTCTGGCGTTGAGTAGCATTACTCTTAGTTTCTTATCCCTTGTGATACCTATGGAGGTGGGTTTGTCTTTTGAGCCTTGCCTAAAAAAGGCACTATGGGGGTAGCAAGAGCCTTTGCCAATATCCGAAAGCCCAGGGGTGACAAGTGTAAGCCGTCCCTAGTGAAGCATCGTGGCTTGTCGAGCATATCATCCCAAGCTGACAGGCATTGGATCCCCTTTGAATGACACCAGTACTTAAGCCAATTGTTGAAATTGATCATCTTGTCTTCATATTGTGGCATCATTCTTGGTGAGGGTAAGATGCTACTCAAGGTCAGGGTCATACCGGCCTGGGCTACATGCTCAGAGAGCTCCTTTATGTCTCTTTTCATGTAGTCTAGGGAGGTACGTCTCAGGTCATTCTCACCAGCATGGACAATGACTGAGTCATATTTGTACTTGCCTTGTAGTGACCTGAGTGCTTGTGTTATGTGGCGGATCCTAGCGCCCGACAGGCTGCTCACCGTGACCCTCTCCTTGTTCAACCTGATGAGCGGGACGTCAGTGTGCCTGACGATAGAGTCACCTTTTACAAGTTTATCAGGTGTGTTGTTTAGTCTTAAGGGCTGTGACTGTTCGGCACACTGGCTTTGTGAGATATGTGTTGCACGTGTTTTGTTTTGGGGTAGCCGTTGCTTGGGTGTCTGCTTTGGAGGTCTCTGCTGCTTTGGCAGATCTTTATTTAGAGCCTCCGAGTATGTTTTTGTGTGATTATGTGTTTGGTTTGCTGTCGTGGTAGGTCTATGTGAGACTGGAATTGTAGTGAGTGTGATTTCCTTCTCCTCCTGACTGGTTATGCCAGTACTGAGTTGAGAGAGCTTAGCCTCCAGTTTGGCTATATGGTTGCATCTCTCACATGTGTTGGAATTTGTTGGGAGGAGGAGAGGGTTGTCTGTGTACATGAGGCAGTTGTAACATTGGCTCAAGATTCCCAGATTCACCAGCTGGACCGGAGAGGAGATTGACAACTGACCTTTGGACATCCTAGAATAATATTGGGAATTCCTTAATAATTGAAAACAAGGGCCAGTGGGGAGTGAGGGTGTAGTGCTTTTAATTTTTAGTGCTGACTTATATAATTGCTTTAGCACGCAAGTGCCAGGTAACTTAAGTGCAATGTGTTACAGGTAACTTAAATGCAAAAACGACAAACAGTAACTTTCTTTCAAGTGAAACAAGGAAATAAGTACAGTAAGCAATGCAGATATCACTAGTGATCCACAGAAGCGCTGAGAAGAAAAGACAAAGAGAGACAACATATGAATGGGAAACAGACCACAGCCTGTTTGGTGATCCACAGTCTTGTCCCAGATTATGCAAGGGCCTGTAGGCTTCTTGTAGCCTTTTCCTGGTAGATGTCTTGAATAGCAATCTGACCAGTCAGGAACATCAAGCACAGACACTCACTGTCAAACCAGAAGTAGTCAGGAATTAATGCACTCTGCTTCTTATCTCACCAAGAGCATAATATAAGCGAAAATTCCATGCTGTCACTGGAACAGGTTCCCCATCCATGTAAAGCAGACAGGAAATTCATCTCTGGCTTGGCACCTATGTCTCTAATGGATACAGGCAACCTGTGAATGGTTCATCTCCCAGGCCCCTGATTGTAAATGTTTCATCTCCCAAGCCCTATGTACACTTATCAACGGTACCAGAACTTATCAGAGATTTGGGATGTATAGCTAGGCTTAAAAAGTCCCTTGTGGTCGTTAACCTAGTAAACACCTATGAACCTATGAACCTATGAGGGATAAATGCATTTATGCACATATGCATGCATTCATATATGCATACATAAGTAGGGGAATAAAATAAAATCAAGTAAGCATTTGGTTATTTAATTACTGGTCTATAATGGAATTGTTATTCCAAGTAAATCAGGACTGAGAGCATTGCAAATGAAACATTAAACATCTACAACAATACAAACATTTTTTTTTACTGTAAAAGGTAGACAAAATTTCTAAAATTGTATACAACCATCCAATATAATGCCTTCCCTTTTAAGTATATCCCTCTACCCCATATAGCACATAATCCTCGACAGAAAACCTTTTCTATGCTACAAAAATAAATAAATAAGAGACTTGAGCAGTAAATCCTGCTTTAGGCAGTCTGGTTTTCTGCAAGAAAAAATACTTAACAAAAAATCTATAACATAATAAAACAGAAGCATGCTAAATATGCCAACCTATTACTTTTTTTGTAGAGTGAAGCATCTCTTTGCATGAAATAAATACATTATTCCAGGAAAGTACAGTGGATGCTCTATACCTGACAAAATCCTTGGATAGAGACAGTAATTAAACAGTATATGTGTCAAAGCAGCAGCTTATGCAAAAAAGCATTGATAATCCAAAAATCTGCTTAAAAACATGACATTTCAAGTGCCAGCTAAACCTTCCATCACAAATGAAAGTGGTGTCTAATTACTGTTTTCCACAATGTTTTCCATAATGAAATATATGTTCTCCCTGCACAATGGATTTTTGTCTCTCTCCCCTATCTGTTTATTATTTACCCAGCACTGCAGTCATGCCCATTCTTTTCATATTACCTGATCAAGGGGCAGTTACAGCACAGCCATCATCCATGTGGCCATGAGAGTTGTTACTATTTTTTTAGATGCAACTCCTCCCATGGCAGCTGTGTGGATTCACAAATGTGAAGTCCTGAGTCCTGATATGCCTTTTCTTGTGATCATGAACATAACTGCACACGTCCGTCTGGATGGCTACACAAAGAAGCAAGTGCGATACCTAAGGCCCTACACTGCATGCTGTACAACTCTCTCTCTCTCTGTTCAGTAGACACTGACAATTAAGTCAGTTGGCTCCCACTGCCATCAGGATAGGAAAGTCAGCAATGGTTGTTTCTTTGCACTCTCCCTTTGTAACCTCCCTTATTGGTATCTCTAATACTTGTGTCATTAGTTTAGCCTACTTTGCCTGTGTCACAGACAGGACTTCATTCATAATGGTTAGTTGCTTATCTGCAGCCAGGATCCCCATGTTATACATCCATTCAAGTCACTACACCACAGGAACCAGTATGGTAGCATCAGAGTCCATGTTGTTGTTAATGACCAGAGATGTACTTCCTTGGACAATATGAAGAGAGAGAGATATTGTTGATCTCTTTGAATATGGCTCTCAGGCAGGTTTGTGCCTTGCACTGCACGGCATTCTAATGTCACCAAGGATGGTGCCACAGTATGAACAACAGATGACTGACTTCAATAATTGGCTTAGTTTCTGGTGTCTTTCCTGGGGGATTCAATATTTGTCAGCATGGGAGAATGTGGTTAACAGACCATGTTACTTTGCAAATGGTCTGCACCTGTCTCTCCAAGGCTTCCAAATATTGGCTAAAACTTCATCCACTCCTCCCAGAGCTTTTTTTAGGCAAAGTTAAATGGACAAATTAACTGACATAGCAAATAAAATCTAAAGAAATCTAAAGGTGGTTATGCTCAATGTTAGCAGCCTAGTCAAGAAACTCCACACCTTACAAGCTCTCCTGAAACTGGACAATAGAGACAGCTGTGCTGTTACTGAGACATGATTTAAATCCACACAAAGTACTCCAGCAGTGCAAGGTTTCAATGCCTTCCACACATTTAGACCATCAGCTGAATGGACGGAAAAAAAAGGTGGAAGATTCTCCATCTATATTAACAAAAAGTATAAATCTATGTATGTTAAACAGGACAATGCCCTGGTTATCCATGTGCAAATCCCTATAGACAAAGTCCCATATCATATCCTAGCAAGTTTTAGGTTAGGTCAGCATGTATGTCCCTGGAATCCCAGAGCTAGTACCTAGACCTACTGTAGACACTCAGCCCTAAACCAAATGCTCTGCTCATGTGAGACTTTAACTATCTCTATATACTGGGAAACATACATTTCCTCATACTGCAGGTACAATGATTCCTGGGCTTTATTAACACAAATTCCCTTGACCAGATAGTGCAAACATCCACCAGAGGTTCAAAGATACTGGACATGGTACTTAACAATATGGGACAATGCTGCACTCCCCCCAGTAGTGTCACATCCATACTGGTAAGGTCAGACCACAGAGCTGTCTCTTTCAAAATAAAAGTCTACTTGGTAACTCCAGCAGACCCTGTAACAGTTAGGAACTATTCCAAATCAAACTCCTATTAAGTGATAGTTTGTCAAAATTCAATGTACTTCCCAAACTTGATTTCACAGCAGCGTAGGTGGCATTGTTCACAGAGACTCTGTACAACCATGCAAATGTCTTTATAGAGGCCACCGTACCTACTAGAAGAAAGCCCAACACAAACTTTAAAAGCAAACCACACTGATGGAATCTTAACCTTTATAGGGTATATAACAAAAGGAAAAAAGTTATGGCTAAAACCAGGAAGAACAACTTTCATGATGACAGAAGTTGTCTCTAATTAAACTAAACAGGAAACTGAGAGGACTAATCAAGTCCAACTAGGCCAACTACAAGGTCAAAATAGCCTCACAGGCTAAAGACAATGACAAGGCCTTCTATAGGTATGTGTGAAACCACAAAGGCAGCATACATCAGTGTGCCAAACTGGTAGTCAATGGTGCCACCTTCACTGAGCACAGTGACATAGCAAATTTGCTGGCTGACAAATTCAGCTCAAACATCACCCATCTACTCCCCACACCTTCTCCCATGAAATACCTATTAGCATACCCCCAACTATTAACAAGGAGCAGGTCCTGGTGGTGCTTACTAAGGCAAAAAACACTTCCTCAGTGGGCCCTGATAATATCCTAGGATGCTTCCTAAACAGCTTGAAACGTAACATATCAGGACCACTTGAGTCACTTTTCAACTATAGCTTCAAAACAGACTTTGTACTATGAGAAAGGAGGACTGCAACATCTATCCCACTTCATAAGGGTGGACTGTCCACTGACCTAGGAAACTACAGACCATTTAGTCTGACTAGTCTAATATGCAAAGCCATGGAACAAATTATGGAGATGACCAACAAAGACATAAACAATCTTCAGACACTGGACCTGACCCAGTCTGGCTTTGTCAAGGAAAGGTCATGCCTATTTAACCTGGTGGATTTCTTTGAGTAGGTCATCTAGGCAATGGATGAGTGGAAAATGGTGCATACCAACAACCTGGACCTGGCTAAGGCATTCAGTACTATACCCCACTTGAGTTTAATTGACAAATTCAACTGGGCAGAAACCCCTAAGTAACTCACTGGATTGTTAGTGGGTTCACAAACAGGACTGAAGACATAGCTCACAAACAGGACCCAGGACATCAGGATTGGTGATACCACCTCCACTAAGAGACCAGTCACAAGCAGTGTACCTCAAGGCTCTGTGCTGAGACCACTGCTATCTGACATCTACTTCTTGGAGGCAAAGGCTAATGTCAAGGACCTTTGCCAGACCAAGTTCACCCAAGACTGCAAATTGGATGCTGTTATAGATTCCTCCATGACACAGACATCTTACAAGACAGTCTACCACAGATACATGACTGGTGCCAAGATCACGGACTAAAATTAATGTAAAGAAAAGCATTATATTTCCTTTAGGGAAAACTACCACCCAGGCTAATTACTGCATTGATAAGACCACCTCCCTAAGAGTTGACCCAGTAGTCAGGGATGTGGGAACATATGTAGATAGTAATTTGGCCTTTAGCTAACATATGGTCAAGCTAGTAATAAAAGTATTCTATGTCACCCAATGTATAATTAAAAGCATGGCATCCAGGGCCAAGAAGGTCACAGTGACACTTTATTCAGCCCTTATCTGATCCATCATTGAGTATAATACCCCCTTTGGCATGTACCTGACCAGACATATGCAACAGTTGGAATGCCACAAAGGTTCCTTACCAGGAGAATCCAGTGTATAAAAGCATTGTCCTTCATGGGTCACCTTAAAGCCCCATCTCTTTTTTTACAGGTTGAGAAGTGATCTATGCCTGGCATACAAGGCTTCCTTGGCTCTAGCTCTGATGAACCTTTTGCACACCTGCAAAATGAACAGCATCAGAACTACTAGATCCAAGGATTTAAATTTTGCTTGAGACATAAAAAGATATGTTGGTGAGACAGATATATGCCTCAAATGACCCCCCATGCTATGGAACAAGCTCCCTATCCATGTGAAGCAAAGTCCACCCCTAGCCCTATTTATGTATAACCTTAACCAATACATGGGAAATCAGAAAAACACCCTGGTTCTGACACCTATGCCTTTGCTAGACAAAGGTAGACAGTAATACACACACTAACGCAGCCCTCCCCCACATAACTTCTAGAAAATTTCTAACAGAACCCCTCCTAATAAACTTCCATGATACATAGGGACATAATTGGGTTGGACTGCATGCTTATGCTTATAAAGGTCTGGCAGTCATTACCCTAGTATATACCTATGAACCTATGAATCTGTGCCATACAGCTGACCCTTTATTACTAATTTACAACAAGATATAATAAAGACATACTTGAAGCAAAAGGCATTTAATATTTGTATTGTATCAGATTATTAGCTAGTAAATATATTTCGATGCAACCAACTTGATCATACAATTGTAGTTCCATAAAATGGAATGTGCTGCTTTAATATCATGTGTAATAAATTCACAGATGAGCATAAGTAAAATACAACTGTCAGCTGTCAGCAGTCTTAGCATGGGCCTAACCTTTTATTATTACATTTCTCTCCAGTCACTTCTCAGATATGATGGCAGTAATTTTATTATTTCTGTCCAAACTGTTTTTTTTTTTTTTTCTTTCTGACAGGTGATTTTTCTCTCGTCACATACTGCAAAGAAACTCTTGACATTAACCACTGCATTAATTACATATGCTTTGTGGAGAATATGTGACATCTAACAAAGTAGGAAGTATTTAAACTTAGAAGGCACAAATGTTCCAATCAAAGTGAGGAGTGTATGTGCAGTTACCCAACTAGAAAAACAGATTAATAAAATAATAATAATTCACAGAAAGATAAAGAAAGAACTGGCTTTTGTGGGCCATTCAGTGAAATCTACCAACATTGCTGATGTTAATCTAAGTTCAAACTTTGTACCCTCACCATCAGTTGCTTAATATTGCATACAATATAAAGGTATAAAGGTTGATATGTTGCCTGATTGGATGCTTAAGCATTTACTTTACCTTACTGTTTCTTGTTTATTTGCAGTCAGTAAGAATCCTTTGAAAACAAATGCAGTAAATCTGGCTTATATGTATACAGGTCAACAACTGTGGTTATAAGCAATTCATTCCATATCATTTTTTTTTACTAATTATATCTGGGTTTTGACCCCAAATAGAATTTACTAAACAATAAAAAATACATCCGATGCTACTTTTGCTCAAAAGTTTGTCTTAGTTAAATCAAGTAATGCCACAGTGTGCATTAGCAATTAAAAAATAAAGAAAAATAGCAATTTTCCCACCAGTGAACCAGCTGACCTAATAAATGCAGTTTATCATAACTAGCTCCTCTTTTATCTATGGATTATTCACAGTCTGACAGTTGTAAAAAGGAAGGTCTCAATGTTTAATACTTTTGTACCTGTTAAAAACAGTTATAAGGGCACAACTTTCATGAAAATGATCACCAGTAAAGGTGCTGATGTGTGTTTCTTTATGCTTTATATGCATGTAGTTAAGGCACATCAGACTTGTACAAAATCAGTGACTTCATCTCTCTTTAACACATTCAACATTTACTTGTCATATATTTAACATTTAGGATGAACCACTAAAAGGAGATTACTGTGCCATACAGACAAAGTCATTGTTGTCACTGCATCATCTGTGTGAAAAGAAATATTTTTCATATCTTCTCATAACTATAGTTTAATTTTACTTGTAACTGAAAAAAATCTTTGACTAACTGTTTTAACTCAGGATTTATCTAACTAAATTGGGACACATATCATGAATGATGAAACTATGCCATAGAATAAATTACTTGACAAGGATACAGGCTTTCTTTACCAGATACTGACAACATGTCCTCAACTGTTGCCAACACTTGTTAGATTTATTTGAATATATAGATGTTTTCTGATTTTAGTGAGAAATATAATGTAATAAATAATTTTAAAATGCAGATTTTGTGCTGAGAATAAAAAATAAAACTGAAAAGATACATACATAGAAAATGCTGGAAAATGTTTACAGAGAACCTGCTGATTAGATACAAATCACTTTAATAAAGCATGCTGAAAAATATGTTGCATTTATACTTACAAAACATTTACTCCTCAATAGCGCCCATCCTGGAGGGTGTTATTACAATTAGTACTTTAACAATTGCATTGTTGTTTTAAATTTATTTATATACTTTCCTGTTGTGTTGATATAAAACAGTTCATCTGCTATAAATTTAGTGTTGTTCTGGAAGAATTAATATTATGTGCGCAGCCAGAAATCTTTCTTTTATGCTTAAATTTCATGCTGATGTGACTACCAACATTATAATAAAAAAATCAGTTTTCGAATAAACACTAAAGAGATCATGCATCATTTAAAGCTATTATTCTATACAGCTATATATATATATTCTAATCCTTAATTGTGTTTCTTAGAGATCTACAGTTTTATGCATATATGCGTGTGTATGTATGGAAACATGACCGTGTCAGGGCTAGTTATCCAGTGTGTGAGCACTGGCTGTAGGTGATAGTCACTATTGATGTGACAACCCGACCCCATGTACAATATGGGAAAATGGAGGTTGATGCTGGTGCTAATGCCAATGAGTAGTAATGTTTTTGAGAGATGAGCTAAAAATGTATCCAGCTACATGCGTGGCATATGCCTAATTACCTCTTGCTAAATTAAGCTACCATTGAAATGAGAAAAAAAATACATCTCTTCCTTTTAATGAATAAATTAATGGTGCATGTGGGGGAGAAGCAAATATGCACAGTTACTAACAATGCTGCAAAACATTCAATTTTAAATGAATTAATGTTTGCCATTTACCTGTATATGTCAACAGCAGTTTTTGATACACATCTTGTGATTCAGAGACATCATCACCAACAATGCTATTTGGCCAATGTGAGTCTGCCAGTTAGCACAACAACAATACTATCACATTCAATGATAAGGTAAAGGTGCACAGAGGAGCAGCTTTACCTAGTCACTAAATGAGAGAGTATTGCAGTCAATTACCAAGTCTCTGAATTAAGTACTGTGCTGTCAGACTTGACCGCAGTAGTGATCTCCTTACGAAGTCATGCATTTTGGTTGCCCAGGTACCTCCCAGCATACAAACACACACACACACACACACACACACACACACACACACACACACACACACACACATACACATTTGCACACACGCATATGCACACACACACACACACACACACACACACACACACACACACACACACACACACACAGACATGCATAACAGACATGCATACACATACTCATACACACGTACACGTACACATAATATACACACACACACACACACACGCACACACGCACACTCATTTGTGCAGCAATATTCATGCCCATTTCATGCCCCTATGAACCCACATACACGCGTCCACAAAACACACAGACTGCTCTGTACTGCCCATCTGTAGTTGATCTATGAGCAATATCCAGCCCCTAAGAGTGAACGGGAGTACATCATCAAAAGATTGCATACAATTTTTCCTCCTCAAAAGAAACAACTTGATTGAGAGCAAAGAGTAAATGCTTTCACAGTGTGATAGGCTTGTCCAAATACCAGGATTATTTACAACAAGCACTGCAAATGCAACTATACTATTCTAACTTTGCTGCTTCAATCTCACAACACTTAATGCCTCAAAAGCTGACATAATAAACCATATTCTTTCATAAGGTTATGGATTTCAGGAGTAAATGCCTCATGTTTTCACCACTGTCTCACAGCTTACTGAATTGGAAGCCTGGCAATGATGACTAAGGATATGCAGCAAGGGGGGGCAATGACAACTCGGGGCATAAGAGGAGTTGTTAGCAAGAGGGTAAATGTCAGGATCAGGAAAAGCTTCTATGGATGGCAAAATAACTTAATGCTGTAACTAGACACCCATGTTTTTTGCAAGCTTCCCTTATGCATTAATGTACTCCTTTAGAATAAAGTGTGACCACTGAGGAGTTATTTTTCATACCCATTGTGTAAGTTGTATTTATCTTTATTAGTCAATAAAAGCTCATAGTCTTTACGGCTCTTAAAAGCTCTAAAACTACAGAAACTGATGGCTTATAAGCTCTGTCACATAATTTCTTTTTTCAGTCTCATTCTCACTTTCAGAAGTCTCCTTTGCCTTAGAAGATGGATTCCTCTGTGTTGTTAATAAAGCCAACAAAGAATCCATTTTGCTGAAACATTTGCATGCCATGTAGTTTATTTGATGAATACTACCTGATGTATATGAAATCATGGCTCATTAGAATATGTGAAATGTCTCCTTTTTGCATATATACAGCTGAGTATGATTTTATTTAGTGAGGAAGAAAATCCAGAATCATATTAAAAAATTGCTCTTTTAATTCAAGCAATCCATCTTAAGCTTTCAAGGTTTGCAGTTAACATGGATGCTGAAATGTCTTTTAACAACTTTAACTGGATTTAACTACTTTTTGCAGGCTTTTAAGTTTTCAACTCTTGTCATTGAAGTGAAAGAAAATATGCATAATTGATTATTTTATGCTAGGGAACCTACACTTTATGCAGGAATTAAACAAGGAGGTCCTTTGTTGCCACCTCAGTTTGCCTTAGCTTTTAAATACTTTGTTCAAATCAGCAAAGGAAAAATAAAGGACCAAACTTAAGGTAATAAGAGGCATCATAAAATAGCTTTGCATGTACATGATTTGATCATTATTTTTAATTGATTCATATATTTCACACCGTGCAAACTAGCAGAAACAGTGCTACATTTAAGTACATTCTACAGGCACTCTGTAAATTACTCTCATTGTATTATACTCTGGTGCAAATTCAATAAAGCTTACATGGTCATTTTTTCCTTGTTCACATCTATGAATATGAGCGCAGTGAGTTTTAAATTCAGTAAAGTCTGTCTAGTGGCACACAATCACCCTCATTCAAGCACACCAATGGAAAGTCTCATGGGATGCAAATTTCAGCATATGTAGCTGAATTTTGTGTTAATGAACCAAACCAACATGGTAGAGTGGTCCAACAGCCCTATACACAACTTTGTAGGCTCCATGTTCGTGTTGGAAGTGTACACAAAAATTCTCCCCATATAGGAGCCTAAACGGAAGCAAGGGCAAGTAGAAGTCCTGAAATATGGACAGAATGCCCGTGAAAACCTAAAAACAAGGATTTGATGGCTGAGGATGTCAAAAAAATCAGGGATGTGTGTCAGATCACTATAAATTTTATAATTTTTATTTTAGCACAATGTTGGACAATCCACTGCTATGAGCAAAATGTTTGAAAATGAATAATAGAAATGTAATTTAACAGATGGGTGTGATGTATTGCCACAACAGGTACAGTAATACCCTTCATTGAGTCTTTAACTCTGTGTTCCTGTGCTGTTGCCTAGCTTATACGGCTACTATCCATGTATTTTGCAGACTGTAAGCATAGTTATAATGTAAATGATGTAAAAAGCACTGGATTTGTTGAATCACAAAAAATAAGTAACCGTGTAAGGCTGTTCACTCTCTATAAGCTCCTATACATTGTTTATGTTTTCCATGGATGTTGATGATATCAGGGGTGTGGCCAGTAACTTTGTTGTTATTTTATAGGGTTTTTGGTGCATGTGTGTGCAGTGAGTTGCTCTGTGCAAATGGCAGTGTTTATGCAAACCTTATTTGTCTGAGCAGACAACCCTGATACCAGACATGAGCTAGACATCAAAAAACAGAATGCAGATGCATTCAATCAATAATGGTGAGAACTTCTGATCATTGCACAAATCTGGTAAGTGGGGCTGCAATCTACTAATCCCCACTAGTTGGACACCTTTGCTCGAATAGCTGTCATATGTTGGACTAGGGTGCAGATAGTCCTGGATTTAAATACAGGGTATATCAACTTTTAGTCATGATGTGTTGACACTGTAGGTCATAGAAATTAAGTGCAATTATCTGTAATTAGTGTATTCTGTACGTATCATGACAATAGGGATGATATTACAAAATGTTTTACATGATTTGCTGTCATTATGCATAGCCGTACTCTGCTGCACATTGGTATGCACAGCACAATACTGCACACTACAGCAGAAGTTTTAAATCCTTTTAATTATACCCTAAGCAGGCAAATGTCATTTAAAGTAGCCAATACCAGATGGTAGTCCTAATCAGGAAATGTATAAAGTATACATACAGCCTACAGTTTAATTTTCCCTTGATACTTCCGACAACATTGCAGTAGAGACTTTGAACCTTTAACTGACATAATGCTAGGGGCTCCTGCAGCTATTCTACATCTGTATGTGCTAGATGCTGAAGTCAGTGCTGCTGGTGTTGATGACAATAGGCCTAGGCCAAGAAATAGAAGAGTGTAGAGGCCCAGAGTAACATTTCATATGCTACATGAGCTTGAGATTGTAGAGTGCTGCAGGGTGGACAGGAACAAATTACAAGAACTCTGTGAGCTCTGCCAGCCTCAACTCAGACAAAGAGCTAACCAAGAGGAATCCATCTCAGTGGAAACTAAGGTATGTGTAGCCCTTAGAATATTAGTTAGAAGTACTTTTTAAAGACCAACTGGGGACATGATGGGGTGTCACAGACATCAGCATCCAGAATACTCCACCAGTTTCTAAATGCTATGCTTATACATGTCAGTGAGCACATATATTTTCCCCCTTCTGCTGAGGAGAGGACCAGCAATATGCAACACTTCTATTATATAGTGCACTACCATGAAGTACTGGGTGCCATAGATTGCTCTTATGTACATATCAAGATACAATCTGGTGAGCAGGGTAGAATCTACATTAACCACAAGTGATACCACTCTATCAACTGGCAAGTCATGTGCAATGCCCAGGGGATTATCTTGCATGTTTGTGCTGGCAACCCTGGCAGTTATTACAGCTCCCATATCTTGCACACATCACAGTTGTACCAGATGTTTGCTAGAAGGGACGTCCCACAAGGCCATTTACTGGGGGATGCTGGCTATGCCCTGGAACCATGGATGATAACACCTATCAGAAATGTACACACACTCACAGAAGAATGCCATAATGAGGCAGGTACACAAACTAGGAACATCATAGAACATGTGCTTGGGCTTTTGAAGTCACAGTTCCTGTGCCTAAATATATCTGGTGGAGACTTGCAGTGTAATACATGCACATGTACACAAATATTCACAGTATGTGCTATGCTGCACAATCTGATCCTGTAGAAACAGCTGCAGCGGGATCAGCAGGGGGAATGGACACACATTCCCCCCACCAATGCCTAGGTCACCACAGCCACAGTCACAGGAGAACTCTGAGGAGAACCTCCAGCTGCTGCCCCTGTAGGTAGACGTAGGCGTGCTCCGTATGCCCTTACCTTGGCTAAGAGACAATGCATGGCACATTCACTGACCACCTAGGGTCTAACACCTTCCTCCTACTCACATACATATATTAAAATTGATGTCAGGCAACTCATAGCACATACACTGACCACCTAGAGACCTAATACCTTCCTCCTACTCACATACATATATATATATATATAGTAGCACCTCACACAACCTTCACCTCCCCATGTATTGGCTGTCTACTGCTTGCATCAGACAGAGTCAGCCCTGAACTAATGCTATGTCAACTGCTGTATTTTCAAGGTAAGGCCTGAACCTAGACTGTAGTGCTGAATACTATTATGACATAACCTTGTATATGTCTTAACTTGTTACAGTATGCAAATATATAGTGGTGCTTTTGTAGAAGACTTAAGTTAACATGTGAGTACACACACTTCTATTACTACAATGTTACCATATGTAATTTTTATGTATCAGGCATGAAACACTCACACAGACCAACCACAGCTGAAAACTGTTACCTCATGCAAGAGAGAAGTTGAGAAGTGACTCCAGACCATTGCAGTTTCTGACTTCAGACTAGCAAATTTGTTTTTCTCCCATCTGCAAAAACAGGATTGTAACACATAGAAACGTATAGTTATAATCATAATTATGACAGGAGTTGTGTCTACTAACTGGTCTGGTCTGTGTTCAGATATAAGTCATAGAAGTACTTGCACAATATATGGTGCATGTTTTGATAGCAGTGTACAGTTTGTATGAAGGTGGTTATGTAAGGAATGACTCCAGTTTTGGAAAGCAGCTTCTGTGGCCAAAAGGACTAAGGCAGCCATCCTGCTTAATGAAGCTTTAATGGTGTTTAGGGTTCAAATCCTGATGTAAGTTGAAGTTTTGGAGGTGTCTTTTCAATAGATAATGATTTTTATAGATTGTGACTCTGTGCCCCATAATGTTTTAATCTTTATATTTTTAGTACACATTTGCGTAATGCATCCCATGCTGAAAACAGTTTTAATAATGCCTGAATATTTTGCAAAAAGTGCAAAACTGCAGAAAAAGGAAATAAGTGGATAACAGTTATGTCAGACTGGCAATAACAGACACTGGATATATTCAATTATTGCCCATAGCAATTGTAAAATCATGGCCTGGAGTAGTGATAGGAGTGGGCTGCACCAGGACGTATACATGCCCATATTTTTACATAATATTTGTAGTCTGTTCCCCATAAGATGTTGGTTTATGCAAACTTATTGTTAAATCATTGAGAATGAAGTCAGAAAATAATGACATACATTTCATTTCTGGATGTCATACCCTTCAAAAAATGCAAGCTAATGCAAAACCTATTATTCCATTAGTATTCTAGGTTTGTAAGAGCAATATTTCAACATTGACCCTATTAATTATGGCTTTGTGCAGATTTCTTGCAATAAGAGATTGAGAGGTAAGCTATTACATCACATACATAGATCTGTGTTCTTATGGTTCTGTATTTCCCAGATGCTTTGTGTAATCTTAGACTACATGTGCAAACATTGCAAACTGAGGGCACATTATAACTATCTGTGCAGAAACTTAATAACCATCCACGTGTTTGCTCACAACCGACCTCAACAACAATCAGTAGAATCATGGGGTCTCCTTAATTCTATAACACATACATCTAAATCAAAACAAAGGTGTAATATATAATGTCGTGTGCTTCCTCATGGACACAGCCATATAGTTATACTCACAGGCTTGCAGTGCCAAAGTCAAACATCCAAATATGCTCATTAATGGATTCTTGCTGTTATACAGCTATGGCTCCTACACAGTATACTACTGCTAGTGTACTAGCCTCAGATGACACTGAGGAGTGATGTGACTATGCAGGCCTCCCAAGTTGTTTTTCCTTACATCCTTTAACAATATCATCTACTATATGTTCATATGCAGTCTTGTTAAAATCAGGCTTCTGTAGTGGCAATTGTGTTAAAAACTGTGTTCTGCAGTCTATGCACTTAGATATGTAGGAGTTTGGTTCTCACTGTAGTAGTAGTAGTAGTAGTAGTAGTAGTAGTAGTAGTGTGTGTGTGTGTGTGTGTGTGTGTGTGTGTGTGTGTGTGTGTGTGTGTGTGTGTAAAGAATAGTGGGAGTGTGTATCCAACACTGCCTTATCCAATGACATGGTTTTGCATTGTTTTTGTTCTTGCAAAAACATACATGTTTAGCAGTCCTCCATCCTCTTGCCCCCCACAGGGCCTGATGATGTCATCTACTATAAGGTCAACTGCAGTGCTGTTCAAGTCAGACTTGTGCTGTGGCATGTGCATGAAGTACTGTGTTCTCTAGTCAGTAAACTTAGATAGGCAGTGGTTCTACTCTCATTGCAGTCAACTTGGTGTGTGTGTGTGTGTGTGTGTGTGTGTGTGTGTGTGTGTGTGTGTGTGTGTGTGTGTGTGTGTGTGTGTGTGTGTGTGTGTGTCTGTCTCCATGAAACATAGTGGGAGTGTATATCCAACACTTCCTTGGAAAATGGTATGGTTTCAGTGGGAGTATGTATCTAACACTTCCATGGGAAGTGGCATGGCCTAATGTCATCTTCTGTAAGATCAACTGCAGTCCTGTTAAAGTCAGACTTGTGCCATGGCACGTGCATTAAGTACTGCGTTCTGTAGTCAGTAAACTTAGAAAGTTCTAATCTCACTGCAGCCAACCTGGTGTGTGTGTCTCCCAGAAGAAGACGGTGAATGTGTATGCAACACTTCCTTGGAAAATGGCATGGTTTTGAATTGTTTTTTTTTTTTTTTGCTTGCAAAATCATACATCGTAGCAGCCCTGCAATCTCTTGTCCCCTATAGGATCTGCAGATGATATCAACTATAAGATCAACTGCATTCCTGTTAAGGTCAGACTTGTGCTGTGGCACATGTATTAAGGACTGTGTTCTGTAATCTGTAAACTTAGATAGTTAGGGGTTCTAATCTCACTGCAGTCAACTTGGTGTGCATGAGTGGTTGGTGGACATTATTTAGAGCATTTTACAGCAGCCTAACTATAAAAAAAAAAAACAAACTTTATCCAGCTGCTTTTACAGTATTTGTGTTTCCTCCTACTCTATTAGTTCATCTTGCTTTTTCACCTACTTGTTCTTTAAAGTGTTCAATTGCATCTTTTTTGCTGAATTTATTACTGCTTGTTTTTTAGCCTGTTTAAATTATAAGTGTTATTCTAAGCCTCTTAGTTTTGGTTTAAGCACTTGGGCTTTAGGCCTACCCCATAGTTCTCCCTGGCCTATCTCTCCCTCAGATTCAAACAGATATGGATGGACAATTTCCTATTGTTTCTCCTGGCAGCCTGGTTGATATGGGCATCCTGAAACATGTAGCAACTGCCTCATGTACATGAACAACCATTTACTATTATCACCTAGGAACACAATTTGTGAATGATGCAATTACATTAAGAACCTGGAGTCTATGCTCTCTCCCTCACAAGCTTGTATTTCTGGAACTGAGAAAGCTATCAACACAATCACTACAACTCAAGCATCACCCACAGCTATACAACACACATCCACATATGTAGAGGTTCTCAACAAAAAACATACCCAAAGAGACCTCAGAGGCAAAAATACATGCAAACTCCAAAACCCTTCACACCACATACCACGCATAGTCCACACACCTGTGTCTCTCAACCACAAAGGCCTAACCATAAACCAAATATATTAGTCATAGGAGACTCCATTGTGAGATACGCAAATGTGCCTCTCACCAGGATGGATAAGGGGAAAGTTATGGTTAGTTGTCTGTCGGGTGCAGAATCTGCCAATATCATGCACGCACTCCAGTCTCTCAACAACATGTACTGTTATGAATCTGTCATAGTCCATGTTGGGGTGAACGACTTGACATGTACCTTCCTGGACTATATGAAAAGATACATGACTGAGCTCGCTGAATATGTGTCCCAGGCAGGTATGTCCCTAGCCTTAAGCAGCATTCTACTGTCATCCATAATGATGCCTTAATACAAACAGAAAATGACTGACTTCAACAATTGGCTTAGTTTCTGGTGTTATTCCAGGAGGACCCAGCACCTGACAGCCTAGGAAGATATGATCAACAGACCATGATGCTTTGCTAGAGATAGCCTGCATCTGTCTTACTTTGGCTTCAGGCTTTTGGCAAAGTCCCTTGCCACCCCCATAGTGCCTTTTTTAGGAAAAGTCCTAAGGTCAATAAATCCAACATAAAAATTTCAACAAAATGCAAATTAAAAGTCATGCTGCTAAACGTTAAGAGTCTAAACATGAAACTGCACTCATTGCAAGCATTCTTAACCTTGAAAGATGCTGACATTTCTGCAATCACAAAAACCTGGTTCAAAGTTGTGGAGAGCACACCAGCCTTACCTGGTTACTCATCATATCAGACATTCAGACCCCAAACTGTGGGCAGCAAAGCCAAATAAGATGGAGTTCAATATATATTAAAGACAGTAAGTCCAACAACACAGATAAAGTCCACCAACTACCGAAAAAACACTTTATTGCACAAACTCCAAATAACGTTAACACTTATAAAATACAGCTCTATGCGTTTTCGTCCACATAAGCATATAAGACTTCATCAGACAAAGTGATTCATATATTAAAGACACACATATCTCCAGGCTGGTCAAACAGTATGATGCACAGGAGACACTCCAGGTGCGGTTAAGCATTGACAAGACACCTATTCAAATCATAGCTAGCTTCAGGCCCCCAAATTTGACTCAAGATGCCCACTCCACCTATCTGGACCTTTTCAAATCTATCATGATCCAACCTTTTACCCTGATCCTAGGCAACTTTAACTACCCAACCATAGACTGGAAAAACTACTAATGCCAGAATGCAAATGACCAGAGATTCCTTGATTTTATCAGTGCAAATGCCTTGGAACAGCTAGTCATTACCCCCACAAGAGGTGATAATATCCTGGACTTGGTCTTAACCTACATTAGTAATCACAGCAGCACCCCTATAGTATCATCCTTCCTGGTATGATCAGACCAAAAGCGGTTATTTTTGATGGCAGCATCTCCCCTGACCCCCCCTCTAGCTAGGGTCAAACAAAAAACTTCTCCGAAGCTGATTACAACCTCTTGAAGGATGGTATAAATGGCTTCACAGCCCCCCCCTCTGTTGGAACTGGCACCAATGTTCAAATCTACACCAAAGTACTGTATAAGCACTTATATAGATGCATGGGATCAGTAATACCTGACAGGACAAAATCATGCTCTGCAAGGAAGAATAAACCTGTCTGGTGGACATCTGCAATAAATAAACTATATAACAAAAGGAAAAAAATGCTATCCAGGATCAAGAAGGAGCAGGTCACCAACTGGAAGCAATCTCTCCTTAGCCTGAACAAGCAAATAAGAGCACTAGTGAACTCCTCTAAAGCCAGCTTTGAACCCAAATTGGCCACATCTACTAGAGGCAATCATAAGTCCTTCTTCACAAATGTCCACAATCAAAAAGGAAGCACCCAGATCTGTTCAGAACTGGTGGTCAAGGACACCACATACACAAATGCTGTAGATATAGCCAACCTACTGGCTGACAGATTCAGTGAAAACTTCACCCCTCTGTCTCCCCCATCAGTAAATCAGGACATCCATACTACCTGCCACCTCCCCTTATCTCTAGGGAACAGATCATCACTGCCCTCTCACAGGCAAAAAAATACAGCCTCCATAGGACCTGATAATGTCCCAGACTGTATCCTACATGAACTCAGGCATGAACTTGCAGCACCATTAGGCACCATATTCAACCAAAACCTGAGTACCAGCTTTTTCCCAGCTGAGTGGAGGACAGACACTGTCATCTGTTTACACAAAGGTGGAGTGTCCACCAATCTGGGAAATTATAGACACATCAGCCCAACTAGCCTGATCTGCAAGGCCATAGAATGGATAATCATAGGTTCATAGGTAGGTACTAGGCTATTGGCCCTGGGGCCTATATAAGCCTAGCCAAAAAGATACCCTGGCTTTTGCCACCCAAGAATATTATTTTCCTGTACCCCTGTTGAGCAGAGCCACAGAAGTGATCCCTGGGGTGAATTTCCTATCTCCCATCCAATCATCAAGATTCTTCTTGAAGAGTGCTAATGAGGAACTTTGTTTGATATAGATATGTGGTTTGTTCCAGAGTATGGGAAATCTCTGGAACAGGAATCTATCCCTCCAGCACATTCTGTTTATTGGGTTGACAAGGTTTAGGTCCCTAAAGCATGTAGCTCAGAGGGATTGGGATTTCCTTAAGTGGAGCATGTCCAACAGCTCTGGGTTTAACATAGCTTTGTATGTTAGGCAGAGATCACCTCTGAGTAGGCGATATGCAATGGAGTAAAGCTGGAGTTTTTTGAGACAGTCTGCGTAGGGCATCTGTTTGAGGCTGGTAATCCTCTTTGCAAGGTATTCCTGTGGCCTTTCTAGTTGTTGTAGATGTCTTGTGAGGTACATACCAAAAGGAGAGTTGTACTCTATAATATGTCTAAAGATTGATGAGTAGAGGGGAACAATGACCTCTTTTTTCCTGGATGAGAAATCTTTTGCGATGAGGTGTGTCATGTAGAAGGATTTCCTGACTACTGTGGTGATGTGATTATCAAAGGAGGGACTACTGTCCACATGTGTCCCAAGGTTTCTTATCACATTTTCAGTGTTAAGTAGACTACCATCTTTGTGGTAGTTCATGGGTACAGAGTTTTTACCAAAGCGGATGACAATGCACTTTTTGGCATGGAGCTTGAGGCCATAGCTTTGACACCAGGCATCTCTCTCAGTGAGGTCCTTTTGTAGGATGTCCATATCATTAGGAGTTTTGATTATGCCTCTTAGTTTGGAGTCATCTGCGAACTTCGATTGTCAAAGTCATTCTGTGTTAGCCTGTACTTCTGAGAAGTAGATACAAAACAGGAGAAAACCCAAGACTGAACCTTGTGGTACTCCACTTGTCACTGGTCTGAAGTCGGATTTGGAGTCTGCTACTTTCACAGTGTTGGTTCTGTCAGTGAGTCAGTTGGCAACCCATCTTGTGACATAGGGATTTATACCTAGTTTAGTGAGTTTATCTGTAATTCCAGAGTGATTGATGGTGTTGAAAGCCTTGGCGAGATCTAGATAGACTGTGTGAACCACCTTACCCTCATCTACAGCTTTGTTGACCACTTCAAAGAAGTCTATCAGGTTTAGGAGACATGATCTGCCTTTTACAAACCCAAACTCGTTGGGGTCCAGAGTTTGGAGATCACCAATGTCATTGTTTATAAGTTCCATGATGATACATTCCATAGCCTTGCAGACAAGGATCATCAGGCTAATGGGGCAGTAGTTCATGGGGTCTGTGGTGGCTCCCCCTTTGTGGAGTGGGATAACCGTTGTTGTGTGCCATTCAGTGGCATAAAGCCTGAGGCAAGGCTATAATTGAACATGGTACTTAGGTGGGATGCCTGTTCATTCTGTAGTTCGTATGAAACACAGCCTGGGATGTTGTCAGGTCCCATGGATGATGTGTTCTTGGCTTTGGAGAGTGTGTTTTTTACCTGTGCAGCCATGATTACAGGAACTTTGCATTCTTCCGGTATAGAGATGGGCCCTTTAGGGGGTGAGAGGGGGGTAAAGTTAGCACTGTACCTATCTTCCAGGATGTTGGCAATATCAGTTGGTTCTATATATTTAGTGCCATTGTGCTGAAATTCAGAGCAGATCTGAGCGTTGCCATTGAGATTCTTAGCATAGGTATAGAATGCTTTGTGGTTGTCTTTAGAATCAGTGGCGATTTTGTTTTCATAACTAGCTTTGGAGGATTTTATGAGGGATCTCAGCTTTTTACTGAGGCTAACCAGGGAGTTCCTCCAATCATGGGATTTTTCTCATTTTTGCAAAAGTTTCTTTCGTCTGTTGTAGAATTTGTTTATGGCAGGGGACCACCAGATTGGCTTCCTTTTTTATGCTGATAGCATTTTGAATCTGTTAGGGATTGCACGAGCCATGCACTTATGTAAGTGCTTATAAAGTGCATTTGTGTAGGATTCAGCAGTCGTACCTCTATTGTCCATCTGCATGGGTGTCGTGAAATTTGCCACTTCTGTCTTAAGAAGCGTGATGTTGGCTTTGGAGAAATTTTTTGTGGTGGTTTCCCCTAAAGGGGGGCAGGATGTGGCTGTCTAGGGTGATTAGCTTGTGGTCGGATCTGACTAACAAGGAATTGACCTCTGGTGTGGAACACCAGTTGCCCATGTTGGTAATGACCAGGTCTAAGATATTGCTGCCTCTGGTGGGGGTGTGGATAAGCTGATCCAAGGTGTTGGAATTTATGAATTCCAGAAAACTTTGAGCAAAAGAGTTGGTACATGAGTAGTTTTCCCAGTTAATAGTGGGGTAGTTGAAATCACTCATTATTAGGGTGTTAGGTTGTACCCTAATATTTTCCAGTGTATCAAGAAATGAAGAGTGGGAATCCTGGGGCATGGTGGGAGATCTGTAGCAAGCTACAATTTGGATTGCAGACTTGTCCAGAGTTAGTTGCACTTGGATAATCTTGAATGAATTATGCTGAGTAACTAGCCTGGAGGTCTGGATACCCTTAATGAATATGGACACACCTCTGCCTTTAGTGTTTCAGTCCAGGTTAGGTGGCCGAAAGGTGTGATATGAATTATAGCCTGGTAATGCAGGGGTGCTCTCTGGACCCTTGAACCAGGTCTCTGTCACTGCACAGATGTCGATGTTCTCCATTTTAAGGAGTGCCTCGAGTGAGTGCATTTTGAGGTTTAGACTTCTAGCACTGAGTAGCATTACCCTCAGATTTTGCTTGCTTGTACCTGTTACAGTGGTGAGTTTGTCATTTGAACCTTGCCTAAAAAAGGCACTATAGGGGTGGCACGAGCCTTAGCCAGTATCTGGAATCCCAAGGGTGACAAGTGAGGCCATCTTTGGCAAAGCATCGTGGTCTGTTGATCATGTCTTCCAAGGCAGACAGGTACTGGATCCCCTTAGAATGACACCAGTAACTTAGCCAATTGTTGAAGTCAATCATTTTGTCCTTGTACTGTGGTGTCATTCTGGGTGATGGCAGGATGCTACTCAGGGCTAGGGTCATACCTGTCTGGGCTACAAGATCAGACAGCTCCTTCATGTCTCTTTTCATGTAGACCAGCGAGGTATGTCTCAGGTCATTCATACCAACATGGACAATGACAGAATTATATTTGTACTTGCTGTGGAGTGACCTGAGTGCATTTATTATGTGGCAGATCCTGGCACCTGACAGGCAGCTGACAGTAACTTTCTCCTTGTTTAGCCTGGTGAGTAGAACATCAGTGTGCTTAAATATAGAGTCACCTAGGACTAGAGTGTTGGGTACATTGTTATGCCTTATAGGCTGTGGTTGAGTGACATACTGAGTTTGTGGGCTATGTGTCATTTGAGTTGTGTTGGGGGGATGGAGGTTGCTTGCATTTCTGATTTGGAGGTCCCTGTTGCTTGGGCCCCATTAACAGGGACATTGGCAGCCTCCCAACACTTGACCCCACAGTGTTTGGCTTTGCCAAAGGGTGGTCATGTCCGTTAAATCAGGTTGACTTCTTTGAGACAGTAACCAAAGCCATGGATGAGGGAAAGATGGTGCACACTACCTACCTTGACCTGGCCAAAACCTTCGACACGATTCTCTGCTTGGGCATAATAGATAAACTCTCTCAACTAGTCTTCAATCCATATGTTATCAGATGGGTAGCAAGCTGGATCACTGATAAAACTCACCTAATCAAAACAGGGGAAGCCACTTCAAGCAGTAGACCTGAACCGAGAGACATACGCCAGGGATTGGTCATGGGGCCTCTGTTAATCAGGATATACTTGTCTGAGGTGCAGGACAAAACCAGTGGGCTATGGCTGACCAAGTTTGCAGAAGACTGCAAGCTGGGTACTGCCATCAATTCCCCAAGTGATGTGGATGCCCTCCAAGAGGGTCTCACCCAAGCAAATGACTGGTGCCAGAAACATGGCCTCAAGCTGAATGCCAAAAAATGCATCATCATCCTCTTTGGGGAGAGTAATGTCCCCAGATACTATCACATTAATAACAATGTCCTAAGCATTCAATCAGTCGTGAGGATTTTGGCACCCAGGTTGATAGCAACCTGACTTTTGACCACCATGTTGCTTCTGTTGTATGGAAAGCTTTCTGCATGGCTCACCTCATAAGTAGGGGTATCTCATCCAGGGCAAGGAGGTCATATCAACCCTGCATTCTTCCCTTGTAAGGCCAGTTATTGAGTACAACACCTCCTTCGACATGTACCTCGCAAAGCACATGCAGCAGTGAAGAGACCACAACGGTTCCTCACCAGAAGAATCCAGGACCTCAAACATCTACCCTACACAGATAGGCTAAAATCCCTGTCCTTCTTCTCAGTTTCATACAGACTCCTCAGAGATGACCTCTGTCTGGCATACAAAGCAATCTCAGGCCCTGCCTTGATGGGACTGCTACATATCCACTCGAGTAACCCACACGCATGACCTCAACCTTGTCGGTGACATCAATAGAACTTGTTGGTGGGACAGATTTATGTCCCAGACACTCCTCCATCCATGGAATAGACTCCGTTTCTATGTCAAGCAAAGTACCTCATTATCCCTTTTCAAGCACAACCTGGATAACTGGATGAGAAAGAGAAAATACATCCCTGAGATTCCAGCTGTGTCCCTGCTGGACAGGGTCTTTGTGTGCTGACTTGTCTAAACATGGACTAAACTCTTGTCTGGGCTTATAACGGCCTCAGAACCAATAGCCTATTAACTTCCTATGATCCTATGATCCTATGGGACACTGTCCTCATGTCTTCAACAGACACTGCTGATGTCATCAACTGGGTCTACATTTCTTGATTGAAATTTTAAAGTCTCGAACAAAAAACTTAGAAACCCATGTAAGCAAAAGTGCACTACATCAAAAGTGCACTTTCACAAAAGCCAATTCAGCGAATTGGAAGAAAACCAAAACAAATAACGTTAAACACTATTTTACTGGGGGCAAGCCCCCTGCACTCCCCCATGCAGGGTCTGTGCTTCTCACACCTCCCCTACTTAAATATACTATCGCCAAGATCACACTGCAGTGGGGAAAAGGATATATATCCTTATCCCCACTGTAATGTGCTTCGCTGAATCGGCTTTTTTGAAAGCACACTTTCGATGTAGTGCACTTTTTTTCTACATTTCTTGTTTGAGATTTTGAAATTTCGATCAAGAAACATAGACCCATCAGCTATATCACATTACTGGATATATATTCCTCACAACAGGCCATGAGCACACACTGTCCTGGCAGACAGGTAGGTGTCACCTCATGCAATGTAAGAAAGACAACAGCGACATTCCTTTTATTGTATGCACAAACATCATAACATCTCTTTGCAATGATGATGGACAGGTTGACATAGGAAATCACAGAGAAGTCCCCATAGACTATGATGTTTGTGGATGATATTGTCATCATTCTTGACAGTATAGAACATGTTTAGGAGACCCTGGGGAGGTGGAGTTACACTATACAGAGAAGAATAATGAATGACATAAGGACTAAGACAAAATATATGTCTGTGAATGAGACGGAGGATGGAGAAATGGTGAGACTGCAGGAAGTACAGTTGGCAAAGGTATATGATTCTAAATACTTGGAAGCAAACGTTGAGAGTAACAGTAAGTGTGGAAGGGAGGTGAAAAAGACAGTGCATGCAGGGTGGAGTGGGTGTAGAAGTGTGTCAGGAGTGATTTGTGAGAGACAGGTACTGATAACACTAAAAGGGAAGGTCTACAAGAGTGTACTGAGAACAGCTATGTCATATGGTTTGGAGATGGTGGAACTGAGGAAAAAGTTCAGGAGTCATAACAGGAGCTAGCAGAGTTCCAGATATTAGGATTTGCATTGGGAATTCTGAGGATGGACAGGACTAGTAATCAGTATATTAAGAGTGTCAGATCAGGTTGTACAGTTTGTAAACATGGCCAAAGAGGTGAGATTGCATTGCTTTGGACATGTGCTTTGGAAGGATGCTTGGTGTATTTGGAGATGGATGCTAAGGATGGAGCTAGCAGATAAGAGAAAAAGAGGAAGGCCTAAGATAAGTTTCATGGATGTGGTGACCAAGGGCATGCAGTTGGTTGGTGTGACAGAACAAGATGCAGAGGAAAGGAGAAACTGGAAGCAGATGATGTGCTGTGGCACCCCATCATGGTAGTAGCCAAAAGAATAACACGATTAAGATGACATCTGTTTTTGGAGAAATCCCACCTGTGGCAGGAGTGTACAGTAGGACTATTTATTTGAAGGTTAGTGTATCTGGACCAAGTGTGAGCTTTAACAGTGTTTCCTTGCATTAACTGGTCTGTTTTATATGCAGAGGCCTTAACACTTTCCCCTCATACACACAGAAATACCAGTACACTTATTTTTCAATACAATTGGCTGCTGCTAGGTAGCAGAGCAGATCCTCAACAGCTCTAACTAGCCACTGTACCTTCTGTTACATAACAAGCAGTTATTAAACCACTTTCTGATCAATTACAGAACTATAGATCTACATTAAGAAGGACCTCCTAATGTACACACCATAGGTTACTCCCTGTAAATACCACTCAGATCACATATACCCCTCCTTTTAGCATTCTCTATGCAGATACCAGGTTCAAGCCTCCCATCATCACCTATCAGTTTTCCTCTGTTTCCCCTGCAAGCCTAGTTCACATGATTTTTTTTTTACTCAGTGCATATTATGCCTCATCTGGATAATTACAGCAGGACAAACTCACTTGCACAAGCATAACTGGATTTTGCAAACTAAAATGCCATAGAAGAAATAGCACACCACCCCACAAGGATCTGTAATATGTCAGACCTGTCCCTCAATAATATGAGTGAACATTGTAATGGCACATGTGTAGTGCCCGCACTGTTAATCCAACCATAAGACAGTATGTGTAGAATTTAAGAGTACCTGATGAACTCCCTAAAGGAGAACTCAGGTTCAAAAACATCATCCAAGGTAACTAAACCCTCCTAAGGGATGGTGTAATCAACTTCCAAGTTCAGGTTTCCACAAAGGGCATTGACAGCTGTAGTAAGTTACACCCTGATGCCCTGTCTACACATCAACACAAATGTATACACACAGCTGTGCCTGAAATGCTCAAAGACAGATCCACCAGAAAATACAATCCATACCGGTGGATGTCTGTCATTACTATATTCTACAGTAAGAGAAAGAAGTTGCTGTTTACAAATACAACATGTACAAAACAGTCCTGGAAGGCCACTCACCTCAGTGCACCCAAACTAATGAGACACCTTGAAAAAGCTTCATATAGCAACTATACTAATAATTTATGACACATATCCAGGTATAACCATAAACCTATCTTCATTTACATCTGCAAACTGATATATATCACTCGGATGTATTTTGAACTAATTCTGGATGGTATTGTGCACACTGACCCACTGTAAATTGAAAACCTGCTAGCAGACACAGGTAGCTATAAAGTGTCCTCCCTCACAACACAAAGCCTACTGCATTTGTACATCATCACCTCCAAACTGTGGTATCTACAAAGAGCAAGTTATCACTCCTAGGCTAGGAGCACAGTCTGCATGGGATCAGATGACATTCTAGACTGTTTTTCTTGTGCTGCAACAGTGAGCTACTCCACTAGGCAGCATATTCAACCACAGTCTGAGTACTGCTGTTGTCCACACTGAATGGAATACATTGACCATTTCCCACCCAAACAATGGAGGACAGGCAACATACAACTGGAATTATGGTCCCATAACTGTATTCAACCTTCGCTGTAGGAGAGGAATGCATGCATCTCAGACCAAATGACATAGGTGAACTCCAAACAGTAGATCTGTTCCAGTTAGCGGTTCTCAAGGATAGCTTGTACCTGCAAAACCTGGGGGAATTCAAGACTGTGAGCAGAGGCGTACACAAGGCTGGCAACTCAAATTATCTTGACTTGGCCAAGCCCTTCAACACAATCCAACATTTGGTCTCAATGAAAAACTTACCAAGGTGAATATCACGCCTTCTGTTAACAGGTGGGATCACAGACCAACAATACTTAGTCAATGTGGGCAACCTCACCTCAAGCAGCAGACCTGTCACCTGTGTGGTAACAGATGATTCAGTGTTGCCTCCCCTCTTGTTTGCCATATACTTATCAAAAGTAAAACAATTTAAAAAAAGAGGATGCATGGCAAAACATCTTTGTGCCACTAATGACTGCTGACAAAGCCATGGGTGTTATAACAATTGCACAAACATACATCACCATACCCTGTGTTAATAAATGTTCTTGCTTATTAAAAAATAACCCAGAGTACAGTATTCACATATTTTGCATCAATATACCTTGGAACACATGTCAACTGCAAACTGTGTCTACTGTGGGGAGGAAGGCATTCTACATCCTACATTCGATTAGCAAAAGCATTACATCTAGAACAATTCATTTTATCAATCCCCTGTACTCATCCATCATCACCCCTATTAATGTCTATAATCCTCCTTTTGATATATATTGTCCCAGACATCTGCAGAAAGTTTCCTCAGACATCTCTAAGTAATGAAACATCAGTGGGTCCCCAACATGTGTTTTCTGTGGGCATAAGCAAGTAGCTGTCACTGTATGCAGTATCATATATGTATAGCTTTGAGGCAGAATATGTATGCATTACATGTTTGTCTTTGGCCCAAATGGGATGAATATGCTGCACATCCTTAAGTCATATGGGGCCACAGTCACTTGTTCCAAGGACCTCAAAGTACAGTATGACAGACATAGGACATGCTGGAGAGACACATACATGTCACAAAGGTTGCAGTTCTCTGCATTAGGCTTCCATTCCATGTCAAGCAGGGCTCATCCATTAACCTGTTTAAACACAAGCTGGCTGACTTGATGTGAAAATGTTATCTGCGGATCACTGCTGATTCTATCCTGGAAATGGGGAGGTCCTTTCTGTAGGAATCATGTCCATGTATTACATCTGCCATAGCATATTATATTGTGATGTATCGGCTACTCTTCTAAGCACCATCAGGCCAATACCCTTGTCACAGCCTATGAACCTCAGAACCTATGTTGATGTGCATGAAAAAAAAAAACATTTTACTGTATTACTGCTCTGATTAGATGTGTCTGCAGTGCTGACATACAATCCAGAGCTCAGAATCTGATGGGTTGACTTTGGATGTGCACATAAGTTAGCACTAAACAATCCTTAAAGAGAAGGTTAGATATATTAATGAGCCACATTTCATTGATTGGCTTCACAAGATTTATAAAAGGATTATCTAGAAAGTAGATGAATTATTTATTTATTTATTTAAATTTGTTGACCGGGAATGTCCGACTGGACATAGGTCCATTTTCAGCGGAGGCCCGGGGAGAAAAGCTCCACAGTAAAATAAACAGACAGTAGTTACACTGGATTACATAGCGATTAACAATTTAACATAGCAATTACTTACAACATATTTACAGATGAAGAACATAGTACATCAGTAGACAACTAGAATCTTTATCTGTGAAGTACATAACAGACATTAACAAATGTTACAATGGGAAGTTCCTGCTGTATAATAAGTACTAGGCTTATGAGCATCTGAGCTTGCTATAATCAAGGTAGTTAGTGGAGTGGAAAGAAAGGTAGTGGTTGGATGGGATGGATGATATTAGAGTGGGAGTTGCAAGGGCATAGCCAGCATGTTTTTAGGTGTGCTTTTAGTAAAGTTTTGAAGTGGGTGCATGATGGTACGGAGGTAATTGTGGGTGGGAGTGAGTTCCATAATTTGGCTATGGCGCAAGAGAATAGTGCTTCACCAACAGAGTTATTGGCTTTAGTGATCTGCAAGTGATTTTTGTTGCTGGATCTTAGTGGTCTGGTGGATTATTATGCTAGCGACTGGCTAACTGGTTAACTACAATATAACTGACAGGTACAGTTATCAGGCCAATAGCACAAATGGAGATATAAAATACATATTAATGTAGGTAGTCACCCTGTGCATCAGACACATAGGTTTAGTATCCCTGAAGCCAAAATATGGACAACAGGGATGTGGCAGAGTCATCACTTATACAGGGTGGTTTGTGGGGGTGCAGGAGACCTAGGCTGACACAAAACATAACTGGATTTTGCAAACTGAAATGCCATGAAATAAATAATGCACGCGTGGTATGTGTGTGTGTGTGCGTGTGTGTGTGTGTGTGTGTGTGTGTGTGTGTGTGTGTGTGTGTGTGTGTGTGTGTGTGTGTGTGTGTATGCATGTGTGAGTCAGCAGGGCAGCAAACAACATGGAACATCTAAATGTATTGTATGCATCAGTAGAGGCCTTCAATGTGATATTGGTATGTGTATGTCTGCATGAACACAGCCAAACTCAGTGCTAGTTCTATGTGTCTATATGTTGGACAGCTGTGAGCCATTCATGGTAGAGCTGACAGTTCATTATCTTCATCCCTGACCACGAGAACTGGCTCTGCCAGGAGGTGCACTGGCACCTGCATGCCCATGATCAGATGGTGTGCTACTACCTGAGGGTGACTGAAGTTTGCTGGATAGGAATGCCGAGGACCATGACCCCATGGCCTGCTACATCTGAGTGTGGACACACTCTCTGATGGAGCAGTGGATGTACTGCTACTATGGCAGGTTGATAAGGCACAGCCCCATTGGCTCAGCAGATGTAGTTGCTGAGCCTGAACATTCTTCTGGAGTGACATTCTGAATGTGCCTGTGCCTCCATTATGACCCAAAACATACATCGAGTGACACATGAAGAGACATCTGCACCAGTTGGTGGAGGGACAACAGGCCTCTGATGAACAGCCCTATCAGTCTGC
The DNA here is from genome assembly GCF_019279795.1 of Protopterus annectens. Taxonomy (NCBI): domain Eukaryota; kingdom Metazoa; phylum Chordata; order Ceratodontiformes; family Protopteridae; genus Protopterus; species Protopterus annectens. The sequence goes on along the minus strand of NC_056731.1, from coordinate 1,991,239,653 downwards.
CTGTGTGGCACCTCACCAACAGTTTGGCTATGGAGAGTGTCAACAGACACTGAAGCTGTGGTAGTCACACTTCCCTGGTCTATGTTCTTGCTCTCCACCTGTCCAATATCTGTGGTCTCAGTGAACTCCGTATGCATAGGCATACTGACTGTGTCTGGGGATCCCAAGTGTGGCTGATGGATGCCACCTTCTGTGTCAGATTCAGCCTCTGCAATCCCTAACTGTGCCACACTTTCATCACCATCTTCATCACACTCTGATGAGACACTGACATCAGGTGGCAGAGGGGACACAGAACTACTTCCATGTTCACCTGTGATAAAAAGAAAAACAGGATAACATTAATACCTGCACTACTATGTTGCAATATATGTTAAGCAATTTACACTGCTGTTACTATTGCAGACATTTAAATATATCAACCACTTATGCAATACGTGTGGACAAAGACATAAATAGTGGTTGTACAAAGGCTCAAGAATTGGGACAAATATGCTCCTACAAACCTATACAACTGATGGAATGACAGGTTTTGCATCACCATGATATATCTAAAGTTTATGCAGCTTGAATGCGAGATCTGTATCATGTTATTTAATCTATGCAATCATTAGTGACTTATCAGTAATCTGCCAGTCAACTAAATACCGGCCAGAAAGATGAGTGCAAAATCTTGGCATTCAGCAAAAGTCTGTTCAGTGGACAGGTATACAGACAGTGCTATAATGCATGCAGCAGGACTAAGAGGGCAGTATAGCAGATATGTGGGAATATATATATTTATATATATGTACATACAGTACAGACAAATATCATTCCACTTACTAACTGCTGCAGCCCTTGCCAGTAAACTCCTGATGGTCCTGGAAAAAGTAAAGGAAGGAAGACATAATGGCAACAGCACCACACATTTAACAGTGCAACAGGGGTTAATACTGTTACTCGTCTATAGGTATGGTCCAATAAATTGTATCTGGAATGTGGCTGACAACCTTAAAATGAGCATAAAATTGCAGCTATCTGAAACACCCCAACCAACACACATAGAGATTGACACAACTATATACACTTATGACAGAATGTAGCACTATTTTAATGATGATGTAACAAAGCATACATGGAAGCTCCTCATGTGATGCGGAAGTGTCACCCACATCCAGAACATATTGGCTCAAGGATTACTGTGAGCTGTCCTGTGTGGAGATGTGTGCCAGGAATTCCTCTGGAGATATGTACCAGGAATTTCTCTGTGGCAGTTAAAGTACCTGAACACTGCAGCTATTTTAATTACCCCCTACCCAAAAAGCAACCTGCCACACATTAAAACTATATACACTATTACAGAATGACTGCAACCATGTTCTACAGTTGATCTAACAAAGCCTACCTGGACACGGGTTCCTATTACGTGCTCAAACGTCAACAAGTTCGAACCCTATATAGTCGAAAACATATAGTCGAACTTGCAGAAGTTCGATCGTGTATAAAAAAAAAAAATAAAGCATGCAACACTAAACTAACTGTTGCAAGAAGGGGGCCAAGCCCCCCTGCACCTCCCACGTGGGGGGCTGCACCCCCCGCAGCCCCCTCTCATTAAATATACCAACTCTGAGCCTGCACTATAGTGCGAAAAGGGAATATTTTCTTTTACTGCACTGCAGTGCAATCTCAGAGTTGGTATATTTAAGGAGCGGGGGGGTGAGGGGGGCACAGCCCCCCATGTGGGGGGTGCAGGGGATTTGCCCCCCTGATTGCAACAGTTAGTTTACTGTTTCATGTTTTATTTATTTATTTTTTTTTACATTGTCGAAGTTTTGAAACTTCAAACAGACAAGTTTGATCTTGTTGTGTTCGAAGTTTTGAAACTTTTGAAACATAATATGAACCTCCTATGAGTCACAAGAGTGGCACCCATGTCAAGGACATACTGGCTCCTGGGCTGCTGGGAGCTTTCCTGAGATTTGCCAGGAATTCTTTGGTGGAGCTGAGGGTTCCTCTGCTGCAGGCTCACCACCTGTGACCTCACAATCACATGCCACTTCAGGTGCACACCTCCTGGCTGCATGTATCATATCAGTAGTTCTGTGATGCATCTGCTCATACATGTGACTCTCAGCCCACCCTCTTGATATTTTGGACAAGGTCATCCCAGAGATCTACATGTTTAGCCATTCTTGCCCACCTTGTTGACAGCAGGACTTCATGATGTTATCTGAGCACATCTATAATCAGCTCATTTCGGTCTCAAAGAATGGTGGCCTATGTCTAGGGGGCATATCGTTTAGTGACAGGCAAAATAATGATAATACATATAATGATCGCATAAGTACAAATTATTGGACAGATAATGCATTAAAGGAAGGCTCCGAATATTCAACAGTGGATTAAACTGTAAAGATTCAACAGTGGGCAGTACATAACAAAGGTGGTTGCAAAACTAGGAGAGAAACAACAGCAACATATTCTTGATTGTGCCCTAACAGGTACTGAGCTATGTCTCCCAACCAACATAACAGTCCAGTCGTACTTTCTGCCATAGCAGGACATCATCCCCCCCACCACAAAAAAAAAAAAAAAAAAAAACTAAAAGAGTCAGGAACAATGATGTTAAGCAAACAATGAGGAAATGTTAAAAGTACTATCAAAGGATCTTTCCATGGAACATGTGTACATATTTAGCACACAGCATTATATTTTATGCCTACCCTACGTCCTCTGTACCTCTCACATTACTGGAAAAGAAGGCAATGTAATGAGTATGTTTCTAACAAATGAATACAGATTTACTTCCCATTTATTGCTATCTACATTCCAGCATGTGCATTATTTAGGTTACAAGATGAATACATATCTGATGGAATGCAATACTCCTCTGTCGAAGTATAGTGAATCTGAAGAAATGTGCGCCTGAGTTACAATCATGTACTAACTCTCATCCACATCAGTTTGCCCAGCTACACATTTGCCTTTTTAGAATGGAGTACATCAATAATTGATTGCATATGTTCTACTTTGTGCTTCAGAGATGCTAATTACAGCATACACAGCTGAATTGCATGACACTCAACCAATCCTGTGAAGCTAGTCAACAAGACAAGGGTCATGCTGCTCAATGCTAGGTCTAAATCTCAAAATGCACTGACTCGAAGCACTCCTCCAAATGGAGAATTAACAAATTGAACTGTATATATCATAAATTATCACTTTTTCTTTCCTACATTGAGCCTGTATGAACCTTACAATGAATACAAATGTAGCCAAACTTTATGTAATGGCTCCTGTGGTGCAATGAGTTAAGTGTCACTTTTAACTTCACATGGTCCTGGGTTTGAATACAAGTATTACAGCCTATTTTTTATAATGTATTTGTGTAATAACAAGCAATGCAATGAATTATAAAAACTTACATCTTCACATTTGTTGTGGGAACAACTGTGAGTATAGGATTGCCCTACCTAAGGTCCAGGGTTCTAATACCACAGAATCCTGTCCTTTTTACTGGTGTCCCACTTCACATGATAAATTATAGTAGTTGACCTAGTTTTTCCTATATCACAATTATTGTCCTGGCGGATGAGACAGTCATATTATGTCAGTTGTCTTTTTTCATTAATATCTGCATTATTTCACATATTGTACCTATTTAGCTTCACTCAAACATGTTGCTTGTGTTTGCACAATGCTAAGCAGCGTGCACCATTTTCAAATGTTGCAGATTGCAACATTCTGTATTCAAAGTATCTGTTATAACTGTAATTTGAGGGAAAGCACATTATACTTTGGTGTTCATCTGCATTACACTTGACTGGCATTCAGGGTGAAGTTTTGAGATTTCGTTCTCAAAGGTGGGGTGTGCAGGAGTTCAAAGTGTTTCTTGGACTTGTAATGAATGATTATGGTCCTCGGCTGTTGCAGGAGCACTATCATGGATTGTATTAGAAATCGGATGCATGGAATAGTTTGGCCTGGGATTTGCCCACTGTTACTGACATCCCTCGCACTGTTGAACAGTGTAGAAATCACTATTGAAACCTCAGGATAAAGAAGAGAGATACCCTCAATCATTGGATCAATGAACATAGAACTGACAGCACTCCATAGATGTGTGAGTAACACTTACAAGCACTGCTTGAATGATGTCATGGCTGCATCTGTTTCTGATTGTTGATCTTAATATGTTTTATTTTTCCCACAGCTAATGAATGAGGTGTCTCTTAATCAATCAATTCAATTACCCACTTTCCTTCCCTTATCCTCAGTCCTCCAGTGAAAGGATCTTGCATACCTTGGATGAGCATAGACAACTTAGATTCTACTTAGATAAGACTAGGGTTATCAGGAAATCTGATCAGATGTTTCTTTCTTTCCATCCCAAGGCTCTGGGTTTGCTTGTCTCTAAACAGACAATTTCTTCTTGGATCTCCAAGACAATTTTGTTTTGTTATGATTTCCATAATAAATCTCTTTCTGTGCCTCTTAGGACTCATTCCACTAGGTCTGTGGCTTCCTCAGGGACATTTTTAAAGGCCTGGTTACTACTACTTTTCTAGATGCTGCTACATGGTCTTCTGTACACACTTTCACCAAACATTACAAGTTGGACACCATTTCTTGATCAAGAAGAGCAGGATTTACTAGAGCCATTCTTCATGTCATTGTTGAAAGCTCTTCCGTTCAGAGTTCTCTGCTTCTTCCTCCTCCTAGGGTTCCTACTAAGCTTTGACATTCTCCCACATGCAAAGAATATTGCAACATAGAAGAGAAGGATATCTGTGGTTATGTTAAGATTTTACACAATTGTTCTGTATAGAGACAGAGGAGTGTAATTGAGTTAGGACGAATATATAGTCTGACACACAGGCAGGGGAAAACGTTGTGCGAGTGACAAGATAGGAGGTCAGTTAAGATTGGGTTTTAACCTGAAGTGATATGAGGAACAAAGGTTGTTGTTTAAGTCAAGATTGAGCTACAGTTTGAAAAAGACTTTTTGTGTGGATATAATGTATAAAGGTAAAGCGTTCCATATTATGGCAACAGTACATGCATATAAAGAAACACCTGCATTGTTAGAGGATTTAGCTATATTGAGCAGAGATTTATCTTTAAGGTGGCCATGGTGATGCAGCTGTTAGCATTATCACCTCACAGCAAGAGGTTCTCTGGTTTGATCCTTGGCTGGGGTGCCTTCTATGCAGAGTCTGCATGTCCTCCCCATGGTCGCATGGGTTTTCTCCAAGTGCTCCAGGTTCCTCCCACATCCCAAAGACATGCTGTAGGTGGATTGGACACTCTAAATTGGCCCTAGGCATGAGTCCATGTGTGTGTGTGCCTTCTGTGGAAGGTTGCGTGCCGGGGCTGGCAACTCAACACCGTAAAACTCTACTGCCAATCATGAGCAGACAGGTGATCCACTGTGGAGAGCCCTAACTGGGAAAAGCTGAAAGAAGAAGAGCTAATGCAGAGTGAACACTAAATGTGTGAGCCTATGAGGGAAGACTGAGAAGGATGAGAGGTGCAAGTGGCATGTATGCTTCAAAAGTACTGTTATTTTAGCATTAGGAGTAAATACAGCTTATTGTGCTAAACATTTGTATCACTGTGAGTATGCATTTGTCTATTTTAATACAATATTGTGCATGCATTAGTATGTTTAGTACAACAGCAGTCCAGTATTACAGAGTAGACAGGGGCTGTCATTTAGAAAACCACATTTCCAAACTATACAGTACATGTTTTAGCTGATGTAGATATTGCAATTAAGCTATGATCTATATGCCAGGTACACCAAGAGCATGCTGCAGATTGCTATCATTATAACAGTGAAGCTGTATCTATAAAAGTGTAAAATGATAGAGCACTGGCATTATGCTGTATTCCAAATGGAAACTATAGTATTACATTAGTCACTACTTGTAAGTTCGAATACCACACTCCCCAAATTTAAGATCAGCTCTTTACAAAACTGTTTTAGCTTGACATAAATACAATTCAGTAGTATTATATATTCATAATGGTAACAGTGGAAGTGCAGACCTCTATACCTGAGCACCAGATGGCTTGCTGTCAGATGTAAACATTGTACATGCAACAAGCATATGTTCAAGATATGCAAGCATGAATGATTGCTGGGTGCAATCTGACATGTAGTATAGTGTGGCTGTGTTAGCAACAGAGTAATAGCCACAGTAATAAAGGTATTTATTAGCATTTGTTATTGTTATAAGTAAACAGTAAAAGAATATAGTACATCACTCACAGAAAGCTTTGTATATTATCTGTGTGTTTACTAATGTTCTATTTTGTTTTCTCTCACTCCACTTCTTTTCTTCTTGTTATCATTATATTATGTATTTAATCATATTTTCCCATATAATAATTACTTTGTATTACTTATGTTTTGTTTTTTATATACACGTTATGTTGTACATTATTTTGTGTCATGTTTATTTCATTATTGGATGTTAATTGTATTTGTTCTTACTACAGCATGGCAGGAACCCCCTGGAATGCCTACATTCCCTCTGTCAGCTACAGCACCAATAGCCAGCACTTCTGGGTTGTAGCCTGGCAGCATCCCCCCTTGCAGCTCTTGCCTTACCTGCACCCTCAGGTAGTTCTGCCCCAGATGATAGGTCTGTGGCACCCTCTGGGAGCAGAGGCATGGGGTGATTTTTTTGACCTGAACTGAACTGCTAGGTTTGGTGCACAAGATTGTGTGCCACACAATTGGACAGCAATACCGAATGGAGACACTGGTCTCCATCATCATCCTTAATAACACAAGGAGATGCAGATGTCAGACACATTAGTCATTGGTACAGTGAAGGGACAGTGATGACAGTCCATTAGGTGGGGACTTGATTCTCACTGTCATCAAACATGATGTCCATAGACTTGCAATCCCCCCCCACCCGAACCAAGGTGGTTCTCCATCCACTGTAGGCATGTGCCCACAGTCTGGTGCACAATCCAATGTCCCACATCTGGCAACTCCACACAGTTGATGTATGGACCCCCCTCTGCCTCTGCTCCAAGAGGGAACCACATGCCTGGCCCCTGTAGTAGATCTACCTGAGGCTGCAGGTAGGGCAGGCCCAGCAAGGGGAGGTGCCACCAGATGGCAGCCCAGAAGTGCTGGGCCTTGATACTGCAGCGGGTGGAGTGAAAGCAAGCAGATTACCATGAACTGGCATCTCCTACTGTGCTGTAGTAGTAACATAAAGAACAAACAAAAACAAAAATGAAATAAAACATGAAACAAAAGTAATCAAAGAATTTACAAAAAGAAAAAATATAACAAACATAAAAAAGGTTAAATAATATTAATACAAACAGAATGATACATAAACATTCAACATAAACAGAAGTTAAACTTATACATAATAAAACATAAGACATAATAACAAATTATATAAGGTGAAATATGATTAAATAACTAACATAATAACAATAACAATAACAAAGGAATCATAAAAATAAGTAATCTGGAAATAACAAAAAGAATATATGGGGTGGGGTGAGAGAGAAAAAAGGAGAACATTAGCAACATCACACATTATACACCAATCTTTTAAAATTAACTTTATTGTCTTCTGTTACAGTCTACTTTAAACAATACCCATCTATTAACTGGGAATCATATACAACATCAAACGTACATGCACAGACATTCCTGGATTTTGTAAACACAAACTCCTTGGACCAGATAGTCAGTAAACCAACTGGGGGTGCAACCATACTGGATCTAGTCCTCATTGATATTGGAAAGTGTTGCACACCTCCCCCCTGCTGTAATGCCTTCCCTGGTAACGTCAGAACACAAAATGGTTTCCTTTGAAGTAAAAATAAAACCTGGACCCCCTGCTAAACCAGGAATATTCAGAAACTATTCTAAGGCTAACCTGCTGCTATTATGTGAGAACCTGGCAAAACTTCAAGCTCTTGTAAACCCTGAGAACACTTCTGCCTATGCATAACTGTTCACAGAAGCCCTGTACAGGCATGTTAATAGCTGCATAGAGGCAGCTGTACCCACCAGGAATTACAGAACTAACTCAAAAAACAAGCCACTCTGGTGGAATCACAAAATCAATCGGATATACAACAAGAGGAAGAAAATCATGGCAAACATTAGGAGGTGCAGTACCTAGCATGATGAAAGCACACTAATCAAACTGAACAAACAACTCAAAAGACAAATAAAGCCTACCAAAGCTAAATTTGAGGTAAGTTTAGCCTCCCAGGCCAAGGACAACAACAAAGCATTTTTTACTTATGCAAAAAATGTATATGATAGCAGGATAAAGGTTGGTAAGACAAAAATAAGTATAAAATAAATGAAGAAATACCAAACCAACAGGCTAAAATCCAGGAACTTTAATGGGTCTATCCAAAAGAATGGTCAGCGCTTTCACGGTGACCACACCGCTTCATCATGGAACTTTAATGGGTGTATCCAAAAGAATGGTAAGTGCTTTCACGGTGACCACACCGCTTCATCATGGAACTTTAATGGGTGTATCCAAAAGAATGGTAAGCGCTTTCACGGTGACCACACCGCTTCATCATGGAACTTTAATGGGTGTATCCAAAAGAATGGTAAGCGCTTTCACAGTGACCACACCACTTCATCATGGCAATTTAATGGGTGTATCCAAAAGAATGGTAAGCGATTTCATGGTGACCACACTGCTTCATCAGGTCTGATGAAGGAAGCGGTGTAGTCACCGTGAAAGCGCTTACCATTCTTTTGGATGCACCGATTAAAGTTCCTGGATTTTAGCCTATTGGTTTGGTATTTCTTCATTTATTTCATTTTTTAGTTATGTCCACAACCTCAAAGGCAATACACAATTGTGTGCAGAGCTCATTGCAAATGGAGCCACCTATACTGAGCCAGAAGATATAGCAAACCTCCTGGCTGATAAATTCAGCTCCAGCATTACTCTTCTCTCTTCCTCAAACTTCCGTCAGGAAATATCATCAAATATAACTCCCCTACTATCATTAGGGAACAGGTACTTAATGCTCTGTCTAAGGCCAAGAACACTGCATCAATGGGCCCAGACAATATCCCATGATGTCTTCTAAATAGCATGAAACATTACCTATCAGGACCTCTGGAATTATTATTTAACTGTAGCCTCCAAACAGGCTCCATGCTTCATAAATGAAGAAAGGCAACAGCCATCCCTCTCCATAAATGTGGGCCATCTACATACCCTGGAAACTACAGACCCATAAGTCTCACTAGTCTTATATGTAAAGCCCTGGAAAGAATTATCATGTAGATGATCAACAGAGATATAGTAAACCTGAAGACACTGGACCCAACCTGGTTTGGTTTGTCAAGGGCAGATCATCCCTACACAACTGGTGGACATCTTTGAGAAGGTCGCCAAAGCAATGTATGAGGGCAACATTTTTTGCACTGCCTACCTTGACCTGGCCAAGGCATTTTGCACAATACCCCACTCAGGCATTGTTGACAAACTCAAGAGGTTAAGTACAAACCCATATGTCACCCGGTAGATAGCCAACTGGCTCACAGACAGGACCCAGGAAGTTAGAATTGGGTGTCCACCTCTACAAAGTGGCCAATCACAGGTGGAGTCCTTCAGGAATCGGTCCTTTGACTGTTCCTTTTTGGCATTTACTTCTCAAAAGTCAAGGCCAATATCAGTGGTCACTGGCCGACTAAATTTGCAGATGATTGCAAATCCAGAGCTGTCACTGAATCTCATACTGACACAAATGTTCTCTAGGCAGGGCTGACACAGACAAACAACTGGTGTCAGAGCCATGGACTAAAACTAAATGCCAGAAAATACATAATAGTATTCTTTGGGAAGTCATCCATCCCTGGTAACTATCATATTGACAACAAACCCCTTAGAGTTGATCCAGTAGTCAGGTACTTACAGACACACATAGATAGTAATCTAGCCTTTGATTATCACGTGTATACAGTGGTGGGGAAATCATTCTATGTTGTGCAAATTATAAACAAAGGTATGGCATCTAAGTCGAAGGAAGTCATTGTTCCACTGTATTTGGCATTCATCAGACCTATCATCGAGTACAGCGCCCACTTTGGTATGTATCTAACCAAGCATATCTAACAACTGTAACATCCACAGATATTCCTCACTAAAAGAATACACGGCATAAGTAACATGTTATATGCTGACTGCTTCAAGGCCTTATCCCTGTATTCTGTCTCCTACAGGCTTTTGAGGGAAGATCAATGCCTGGCATACAGGGCATTGTCAAACCTCATTCTGATGGACCTCCTGCATATCCACAAAACAAACAGCACCAGAATTACCCGGTATAAAGACTTAAACCTTGCCTGTGATATAAACAGGACATGCTGGAGGGATAGGTATGTATCCCAGAGACTACTCCGTCTACAGAACAGGTTCCCCATCCATGTGAAGCAGAGTTCCTCCCTAATCCAATTTAAGTGCAACTTGGACATTTGGATAAGAAATCAGAAATTCATCCCTGGTTTGTGACCTATGTCTTTAATGCAAACAGGTAACATGTAAATGGTTCATCTCCCAGGCCCATGCTTACACATATCAAGGGTGACAGAACTTGTCAGAGATTCGGGATACATGCTTAGGCTTAAAAAGGCCCTTGTGGTCATTAGCCTCGTAAACACCTATGAACCTATGAACCTATGAATAACTGATAAGAAATTCCTTTATTACTTGCACTACATGTACAGTGTTTACACGTGACAGTAGGCTGTTGCAGCCACAGGTCTGGAGCCTGCACTTCAAATGCTTTAATGATGATTATATAACAGTACTGTATTTTTATTGATGTAAAGCTAACACAATATTGTAATCAAATGATTTTTATATTTGAGTAGTGTGGTATTAGAACCTACAGGCAGTGTCTGCTGTAATGCTGTACTTTTCTATTGGAATACAACATAATGCAAACTCTCTTTCATTTTACACTTTATGCACTCATGGTCACTGTTATCTGGGAATAGGCATTTGTTGCTTTGCATTTCAGACCACACCTCTCCACCTTTTAGAGCAGGATATATTGATATATCCTAAAATACTGGGTGTACAAGGACCCATAATTAGGAATATATTTTAAATATTGCTATTATAAACATGGATAGTTGCATAGGGTTTGTGTTAACATAACATTTTGGCACACTTTTATTTAATGACTTCAATATAAAGTACTTGCCAGACAACCATGAATCTTACAATTAGCAGTGCAAAGCAGTAATTCTTAAATCTGGATTTTTAGCAGATAAAAGTAGTATTGAAAGCTACTGTTAAGATATGCATTTCCAAATTCATAACAATGTATAATATAACAACTAATCCAACTATAACTGCTAATGCTGCAATAAGAGTGGTTTATATAATTATTCTTACTTACCATATGCTTCTCTTATCCTCGCCAATTGCCTAGCATTGGACTTCACATTCAAGACCCTCTCTTTTGGTACTGTAGAAAAAGGGAAAAGAAAAAGCATTGTGAATACCAGTGTTTACCATAGTCACCTTGAGTATTTTCAGGTAATACATCCAAATCATACTTACACATCACTGGGGTGTTCCCTGCTTGGCAATCCCACTGACCAAGGATATCCCTCCTTCTCCTATGGAGGTTGTCATAGTTGTGATGACACTGTCCACTGGTGTGGGGGATACCAGTCACACTGGTAAGACCCCTTAACAAACTATCCCAGGCTTCAGATTTGTATTGGGAGCCAGTATAGTCTTCCTGCAATTGGGGTGGGCCATGATCCCTAACCAGAAGCCCAATAAAAACCTTGGGCTCCTGGACTCCCCAGCACTGTGCTCTAAATCTCACACCCTCACCTGCACCAGACATTGCTGCAGAAGTCAAACCTCAATGTATGAAGTGCAATTCCTGGTAATTCTCCTTTAAATATCATGTTTTCCTACCAATTTTGCTTACTGACAGTACGCACTGTCTGGATTTTGATACATCCGAAAAGGTGCACGTCTCTTACCATTGCGCAAACCTATTATTGTATGATGCTAAGCACCATGTAACTTTATCAAATATATCTCCAAAAAACACTCAACTAATATGGTTACTCCCTTAAGTAGCAGTTTATTTGGATAAGTTGCAATGTCGCACAATGATAAGAAAAGATTGCATACTCTGGATTAGAAGCCAAGAGCAGCTGTACTCTAGTCCAACAATTAACCCATGTCACCACAAGAGTAGAAACATGATCACTGTAGTCTTAGTCATCCTTGTTAACTTTATGGTATGAGTATAGTTCAGAGAAGCTTACCGAATTTGCATGATGCACAGCATTGTGCAGCGATATTAACTGAAATAAATGGAGAAAAGACACAATAAAACTTGTGGTTTTCAGATAATCATTCAGGATGGATGGATTTTCCTTTAAGACTTCACACTCTTCAGAAGAAGACATTGCCCTGTTTGATTCTCAGCTAGAGTGTCTTCTGTGTGGAGACAAACGTGAATGGGCGTACCTTCGTTGAAGGTTGTGTGTCAGAGCCGGCAACTCGACACGTAAAAATCTACTCCCAATCATTAGTAATCCGGAGTTCCACTGTGGTGACCCCTAACTGGGAAAAGCTGAAAGATACAACAGCAACTCTTCAGAAGATGCATGATGGGGGCAGACCATTGGTGCTTACACAGATTAATTATCCATGTTCTTCTAACAGGTTTTGCGGCCAATACAACTGGGGCGCACCACAAAACCTCACTTAGGCAGGATGCACGTCATGAATAGGCATTGCACACTAGTGACAAAACTTCATGGCCATGTACACAGATACACTCCATGTAGGATCTATGTGAAGCCTACATGGAATTTATTGAATCCTGGGATCTGTCTTTCAATGTAAATTTTTTTCTCTGTTCCCTTTTATTGGGCTATAAATAAGTAAACCAATGTAAGTGCATCATTAATCACAAACTACAGCAATGTGACTCAGCAAAAATTATGTTTTCTTACTTTTATTTATGTTTCCTGTCACTGCAATGGAGCTCAGGAAGTTTTCACTTTAACTTCCAATGGGCAGAGCCTATGTCCTGAGCAGCCAAGTGCTTCGGATTGTGTGGAACGCTCCACATTTGTGATCAATTAAGCCCCCTGTTCCAATGTCCTGCATTTTGCAGCAGTTGTTCCACTTTGTGATTTTTGTCAAGTAAGTTACATCTTCAAGAAACTTTTATGAGTGAACTGTTCTGTGCCATCCCATTACATGCTCGGTGCTGCCACATGTGTTTGTGAGTGTGGCTTATAAAAGCTGTGGGTGTGAACAAGGGAAGTCACATGTAAGGAGTTGGTGGTCCGTTAGCTGGTGTGTTCTAAATTACTGGTAATCACTTGTTAACTGAGTCAGACCAGAATGTTTCTTCATAAAATTTCCTTAAGTGTGCTTTCTTTCTTTCTTTGTCGTAAGATATAGAATTACTGTACCAAGGGCAAACAGCAAATCTTTACCAGAAACGTAAGTTACGAAACTACAGTGTTAGACCCAAGAAAGCTTGCATTCTGTCTATACCTCTTCACTGATTTTATGTGATTTGCTCGTCTCTTCTGGTGAATCTTTTGGAATTACAGTCTAATGCTAGTGGTTAGACTTTCATACTATTTTGTACGGGTACGGTTCACAAAAGCCACCCTGGAGGCAATCCATTGATTATCCAGTGGGAACCATTTAAATTAATATTAACTGATGGTTGGATTGTTTCCAGGATGTTTTTTGTTGTTATTAGTCTTGATTTTGCTACTGTGCTTCAGCACTGTTTTTTGGTTATCATTGTAACAGTACTACCACTAAATTTGTGTCCCCTATCAGCCATCTATGGGCCAGTTGACCGTTAGTGGGATGGATGATTTTCAGATAGAGGGTGCATAAAAGAATTTACCTGTACTGTGATAACATTGCTGTTGTAGACAGGCTGAAGAGACTCTGAGAAATACATTTCAATGTGCTATCTAGCTTTGTAAAAATGGAACATCTTAAATATGATTTTTATTTATGTTAGAAGTTTTCTCTAAAAGGACACATATGAGACAGTTATATGAATTTCTCATGAATATACAGAAAATTCTACTGCTAATACTTTGTTTTTTTTTTTTTTGCAAGTCCACTGCAATTTAAATTGACTAAGCAATCTCGCTGGCTTGCTTAAGAGAATAAATCATTTTCCCATGAAGTTAGAGATTGTGCACTTACAACAAATAGACACATTACAGGTTGTCCTTGCAGGAGTAATTTTGTTTTGCAAAAGGCTGTCACATGATGCTAAAATCCAACTGTCCACATTACTTTAAGAGATGAACATGTAATTAAAGTAGCATTTTGATTATTTGCATGTGGGAGAATTATAGCATCAGGGACCTCATAAGACCAATTTTAGATCTATAATAAAGTATATTATTAGATCTAAAATTGGTCTTCTAGATCTATAATAAAGTATATTATTAACCGCTGTGGTGGTGCTGT